>NC_086317.1:471093249-471416999 GCF_036172605.1 Pelobates fuscus
TGTTTATCCATTCAGTATTAAAGGGACACTATAGGTACTATAGGTATAGGTATAAGTTTTACACTGCAGCGTTAAAAGGACAAGGACCCTGAACCCAGACCATCATTGCAATGAAGACGCCTGGTGACTTAAGTGGTTATTTAATTTAAAATGTGTTCTGGAAGCCATTCATGTCGGCTAAATAAAGAATCTTCCAAGTTTGAAAATAAATCATTGATTTGATTATCCCCCTCTTAGATATTGAACTCTGGGTAATAGAATTTCTTTTTTTTTTTAAGTTAAAACTGCTTTGAAATGTTTGTTGGTTTGTGTTTAGTTAATCAAGTGGTGTCGCTTTTCAGGATTATCTGTAGACACATGCTGCTTTTTTAGGAGATTTTCTATAGCATCTCCTACATAATTGATTACAAACTTGGGATCAGTTCCTGCCTATTGTGTGACTTTATCTTTGACTCCACAAGCCCGAGTGAATTATATTACCCACAATGCTAAGCTGGCCAAAAGACTAACCAGGATGGCTACCCTTGTCAATGGCAATGATGGTTATCCTTGGCATTGCAATGTAATGACATTCTGTATGTGGTTTAGACTGCAGACAGATTTACAATATCACAAAAGTAAAATCACAGAGTCTGCAGAGGTCACAGGGTTCATCGACAGTCATTTCACGGAACCTTTTTGTTTTACACACCCTTGGCTTGTTTGGAGTTCACCAGAAATGTGGAACAATCACTTCCCCAAATTATGTCCGTTGGTGCATCTTGTCTGCCCGTTTCCTCCATCGAAGTGTCGACTATTCTCTATCGCAATTCCTTCCTAGAAAAGCAAAGATTTAATGCCAAGTTTTTGTGAAATCTCCCACCGTTATATTTCCTACCATTGCAGGAAGACAACTTCACACACCTAAAACCTTTTCTTTAAAATTACTAGTTACTGATCAAAGACATGCTCTGCAAAGACCTATCTGCAGACATGGCCTTCTATAAAGCGGCCATAGAAGGGGCCAAGTCGAAAATCACTCAGCTGGAGGCCTGTACGAGCACCCAGGACTCAAGATTAACAAAGGTAGAACAACAAGTAGCTGATCTAGCAAAGCAGCAACATGCCACAGCAGACCGCCTGGATGCACTGGAGGACCAAAGGAGGCGCCACAACGTAAAAATCCGAGGGATACCTGACTCGGTGAGCCTCACCGAGCTACCTCACTACATCAGGCGCCTCCTGGGTGCCCTGCTCCAGCCAAAACAGGCGAAGTCTCTGAGGCTCGACGGGATGTTCCGACTACCGAAGCCGACCCGAGCTCCAGCAACCGCATCCGCGGACCTCATCTTACGATTTCAGAGCATATCGGACAAAGCGGCACTCCTAACCACACTGAGGGGCAAAACTCCCTTATCGTTTGAGGGCAGCAATCTAACATTTTTCCAGGATATCACCAAGAGTACGCTTACCTGGCGGAAATCACTGCAGCCGCTATTACAACACCTGCGCGCCAGAGAGCTGCCCTACCGATTGGGGACCCCGCGAGCGGTATTATTCACTTATAACGGGACCCCACATAAAGCACAGAGCTACCAAGAATTGGAATCACTCCTGACATCTGCGGGTACGCTCCAAGCTGCACTCACAAAAAGATCGGGACTGTCCAGGATCAACCCTGCTACCATATGGGAGTTCACCCCGAGGGAACCTCTGGGACCAACACTGGCCAGCCCGCCGACTTGAGACACTCGGGACTATATACTCCAAGGGGACACCTCTGACCCACCACCAACGATAACCATGTTTTACACAGTTTGAGACTTCCGCAAACTTCTGTTGTGTTTTGTTAAGATGTTTTTGCAGATCGCTCCTGACACTTACCTGATGTTAGCTTTAATATTACCCCGGCAAATCCTTCCCTACACTGACATAAAATTGCTCCGTCTTACTTTTGCAAAACCCAAGTACAGATAATGGGACTCGTGACACATAGGCGGACAACCAAACAGACAGACGATGAGCCCCCACATGCAAGAGCCCTTATTGAAGCGACCAAAGTCGGGCTCTTGTTGCTATAGCCCAACCACACTTGAGTAACCATACCAACCCCCCCCCCCCCGACGATTCCTAGACCAGCCCTTTCGAACAAGCATAAGTGCAAAACGGCAAAGCAGGGGTGGATCCCCTATGTGAAAGACACACTTATAACACCCAACCCTGACAGCACACTCACATAGGCTTCCACAGACGAGCATCAAGTAAGCTTATAATAATGCAAACTTATTCAAAAATGTGCAATGTTTATATACGCCCATTACTGTTTTTAAAATGTTATATATATTGGAGTGATAGGAGTATGGGGTGAGAGGAAGGATGGCTGGGTGTCAGTGATAGGAGTATGGGGTAAGAGGAAAGGATGGCTGGGTGTCAGTGATAGAAATATGGGGTAAGAGAAAGGGACAGGTGGTAGTGATGAGAAGAAGGGATGGGTAAGGATTGATATGAGGATATGAGGATGGGGAGTCGGGGTGAGAGATGTTAGTGTGGAAGGGATGGATTGCAGTGATGGGAGGAGTGAGGGAAGAGGAAGATCAGTGATCACGTGTGTGATAGGAGGAGATGTGGCTCCAATAAAGCACAAAGCTCCACATGAAAATAAAAAATTGTCTGACAATAATTTTAATATTAAACTAAACCATTGTTACTACCATTGTTGGCATAAGTGGCTGAGAGGATGTGTGTTTGCTGTCTGCGCAGTTTTCTTTCAGTGAGAGGGGCTTGATTGGAAATTAAAGGGATGTGATGTGAAATACCCCCATGGCGCCCACCTCTTCTGCTGCACTACCAATGGAAAGCTAAGCAGCAATGTATTGATGGCGGCCATGTGACTATGTGACACTGGGATGGTCCTGTTTGTGTATTACGGTGTTCCTGGGCACACGCTGCACTCCCCGTGCCCACGCCTATGTCCCTTATGCTATCCCTGAATTTCCCTTCATTGAACTTCACCCTGGAGATAACAGCCATGAGGGTTCATGGAGGGGTGAATGTCATGACAGAGACGTCAACCGCGCAGGTTCCTTTCTTGTCATGGGTGACTGATTACAACTCCAGCAAACCAAATTCAAACAGAATTACTTATTAAGGTGAGAATTTCAGGAATTCAAAGTAAATCCAAAGCAAATTTCAGTAACTGAACTAGAAGCAGAGTTGGCTTGAAGAATGTTTCCAGTTCGGTTACTTTGACCTTAAATTTAAATTCCTGAGAATACTCATTTTAGTAAATAACCCTGGAGGCGAGTTTAAAATTTTTGGCTAAAATTGCTAAATTGAGCAAAATATGTTTTGAATTTACTTTATTCATGTAAATTTTCACTTTAGTGAATATGCAAGAGGTGCTTTAGATGAATTCTACCTTGATGACTACATGACAAGTGATTCAGAACTCCTACAATCATCGCACATCAACCATCAACAATCATCGCACATCAACAATCATCAACAATCATCGCACATCAACAATCATCAACAATCAACAATCATCGCACATCAACAATCATCAACAATCATCGCACATCAACAATCATCAACAATCAACAATCATCGCACATCAACAATCATCAACAATCATCAACAATCATCGCACAGTAATCACTGCAAGACCTTCTCATACTTTGCACGCTGCTACAGAACATAGTCTGACACTCCAAGCAGCACTGTTCCTCAAACATTGCACTGTTTTTAAACTTAAGGCTGCAGGAGCAGCATACTTGGTCCAAAATTACTTAATCAAGCTTTGCTTTTAAACAAAATTTAAGAGAAATTAAACTTTTACATAGTAGCCAATGTGTGCTCTCTCAGACCAAGATTATAATCTACCAACCAGTGTCTTCACATTCTGGATTATTGAGACATTATTTTATCCAATAAATTACTTTATAGTATAGTTTTGTAGGATGTGTTGCCCATCTGTGGAAGCACTCATAAATAACCGAACAATAAGATTGTAAGAGTCATACCCGGCACTGCCATATAAGAAGATGGTTTGTGAGTTTCATGGGTGCTTAACCCCTTAAGGACCAAACTTCTGGAATAAAAGGGAATCATGACATGTCACACATGTCATGTGTCCTTAAGGGGTTAAGGGCTATCTCCACTCAGGGCCGGCCTTAGGGGTGTGCGAGCTGTGCGGCCGCACAGGGCACCATGGACCAGGGGGCGCCCTGTGGTTGACACAGCTCGCACTGTCTCCTAGTCACAGCCTGTGAAGGAGAGCTCAGAGCCCCCCTGCCTCTTAATGCTGCCCTCACTGATAGTCCCCAGACTCCCCACTCGGATCTCAGTGAGAGAAAGGGGGCGGGGTTAAACGCCGATCGGAGGCGGAGCTACATTGGAAGTGGGGCGGAGCTACAGGCAGGCGAACCCTCTGGTAAGTTAGGGGTAAGTTCCCCCATCTACCACCACACTGCCCCCTGCTCCCCCATCCACCCTAACCGTGCCCCCTGCTCCCCCTACCCTAACTGTGCCCCCTGCTCCCCACCTACTCTAACTGTGCCCCCTGCTCCCCCCTACCCTAACTGTGCCCCCTGCTCCCCACCTACTCTAACTGTGCCCCCTGCTCCCCCCTACCCTAACTTTGCCCCCTGATCCCCACCTACTCTAACTGTGCCCCCTGCTCCCCACCCACTCTAACTGTGCCCCCTGCTCCCCACTTACTCTAACTGTGCCCCCTGCTCCCCCCTACCCTAACTTTGCCCCCTGATCCCCACCTACTCTAACTGTGCCCCCTGCTCCCCCACTCCACTGTGCCACCTGGTCCCCACCTACCACCATTGTGCCCCCTGATCCCCCACCTACCACCACTGTGCCCCCTGATCCCCACCTACCCTAACTGTGCCCCCTGCTCCCCCTACCCTAACTGTGCCCCCTGCTCCCCACCTACTCTAACTGTGCCCCCTGCTCCCCCCTACCCTAACTGTGCCCCCTGATCCCCACCTACTCTAACTGTGCCCCCTGCTCCCCCCTACCCTAACTGTGCCCCCTGCTCCCCACCTACTCTAACTGTGCCCCCTGCTCCCCCTACCCTAACTGTGCCCCCTGCTCCCCACCTACTCTAACTGTGCCCCCTGCTCCCCCCTACCCTAACTTTGCCCCCTGATCCCCACCTACTCTAACTGTGCCCCCTGCTCCCCCCTACCCTAACTTTGCCCCCTGATCCCCACCTACTCTAACTGTGCCCCCTGCTCCCCCACTCCACTGTGCCACCTGGTCCCCACCTACCACCATTGTGCCCCCTGATCCCCCACCTACCACCACTGTGCCCCCTGATCCCCTACCTACCACTACACTGCCCCTGCTCCCCCAGCTACCACTACACTACACACCTATTGACACACACAGTACATGGATAAAGGGGTATGATGGGGGGGGGGGGGCTGTGAAGATTTTTTGTACAGGGCGCCTTAGGGCCTAAGGCCGGCCCTGTCTCCACTATTTAGTGTCATCATTCTGATGACTTTGTCTGTCCGTGCAACACAAAGTTTAGTTTCTACACACATTATTTCTATTTGCAAACAATTATTTTGCTATTCAATCTATAACACTGAACAAAGATAAGTGAAAAAAATGCTAACTTTTTAATCGAATACTAATTAAAGGTATATTAGGTAATTAAAGATAATTGTTATATTAAAACCACATTGTCTCCGTTACCAGACATGAAACGCCACAGGATCAACATAAGTGCTCTCTCCACTGGCACTTATATAGTTAAAGGGACACTATAGGCACTTGGACCACTTCAGCTCATTGAAGTGGTCTGGGTGCAGTGTCCCCATTGCCCTTAGTCCTACAATATTTACATTGCAGTACTAAGTCAGCCTCTGGTGGCTTGCTAAGTGACTGTAGGTCACCTGCTAGGTGACTTTTGCTCGCCTAACTGACACTGGACATCCAGCGTATGTCAAATCCCCGCAGTAGACCATTAATTCAATGCTTTCCAATGGGGAGGTCCTACTGCGCTTGTGGAGCACCCCCTTCCCCCCCCCCCCCATCTGATGAGGAGTTGGAGCATCGGCCCAGCACTTAAGGACATCAGCGCAAGGATCGGTTAAGTAAATAAAGAGCTTTTAACCCTTTGTTGGCTAGGAGGTGCAAGTGAGGGGGGAAGTAGAGGAAGCTATAGCGTTAGGAATACAAGAAGCACTACAGCCCATTGTAGCACGTTATGGGTTTTGTCCTTTAGTTCTGTGTCAAACTGTTTGTGTCCAGTTTAAAAAAAAAAAGTCACCCACTCCCTAGTCTCTTCCTTGACTTATTGCTAATACAGAATATATACTTCTGCATTAACAATATCGATTTATCTGTATCTGAGTAGCAGTGACAGTATCAAATCAATAAAAAAAAACAGTTTGTCAGAGAAGGAGCGGGTTGGGGGATTTGTATTATATATTATTATCATTAGAGCTAATATAATGGACTGTAGTGGTTATAGTGCTTAGACTGCCCCTTTAAACATGCCAGATATAGGATTAGATGCTATCACATATCTATGTCCTTTAAATATCAATTTCCCCACAGGGGAGGTCAGTGGGAGAACAGCTATTTGGTTACCAGGGTGACGTTTATCTCTTGTAACACACGCCAAAAGTATGATAAGTATAGACTGAAAGGGGCGGGAGCTACGAGGCAGAACTTGGCTACTTGTTCAGCAAGTTTCTTATTTGTAGACGTTGGTTTCTTATTCCGAGTCAGCTCTGGTTATCATTGATAGTAAAATTACATGTTTCATTGCAATCCAACCTGCATTTAAATAATGATAACATTTAGCGGGAAGCTCTGGCATACAACTATGTCATATCATCAATGGTATTTTAATATTTTGACCGGTAAACCGCGGTCGAACTTCAGAATTAATGAAGCAAAATACATTTTGAATAAGTACATGATGTTTATAAAGGGTTAATTGCAATTTGGACAATGATTTTCACTTATTTTCTGAAAAAACAGTGTTCACTGCAAAGAGCCTGAAGGGAATGATTCTACTCACCAGAACTAAATTAAAGGTACACTATAGCGTCAGGAACAAAAACATGTATTTCTGACCCTATAGTGTTAAAATCAATACCCCCCCTGACCCTGCCTCACCCACATAAATATAGTTAAATCTAACCTTACTGGCTCTGCCTCGATCCACTTTCTTGACTGACATCATCAGAAGTTATGATCTTAGCCAATCACAATGGTTTCCTATAGGAAGTTATTGGATTGCCTGAGATAATCAATTCTGATTATCTCAGCCAAGGAGACGGGGCAGGGGTGAAGCGAAATGCCATGCTGGCCAATCAGCATCTCCTTATAGAGATGCATTGAATCAATGCATCTCTATAAGAAAGGATCTGCATGCAGAGTGAGGAGATGCTGAACGTCAGTGTTGCCAAATGTGTAGCACTGCCCCAGGAAGCACCTCTAGTGGCCCTCTGAGGAGTGGTCCGTGGAGGTATCCTTAGACTGTATTCCAGCACTTTGCCTGAAAAGGCAGTGTTTACAACAAAAAGCCTGCAGGGACATAGTATAGACACCAGAACAAATACATTAAGCTGTAGTTGTTCTGGTAACTAGAATGTCCCTTTAATTCTGAGGTTTGACGGTGGTTTACTGGTCAAAATGTTAAAATACCAATGATGATATTACATAATTGTATGTCTGGAGTCCCCCCCCCCTATATATTGCCATTATTTAAATTTGCAATGGAACATGTCATTTTAAATGTAATTTAAATTATAACAGTAGCTGACTCCGAATCAGAAGCCAAATTCCACGAATAAGAAATTAGCTATATAAGTAACCAAGTTCAGCCTGGTCCAGGTTCTAGTGACTTGAAGCCATTTATAAGGAACCTGTCCCAAGATGCACAAACAGCCAACAAGTTTGTACAATTAGAGAGTCCACCCCCTCCTACATGCATTGAGCTGGGATGACAGCTCCTGTGTGAAAGGGGAGGAGGGCTGGATCTCCAGAGGGTAAATAACACACTGGGGCTGAGAGCAGTGCTCTGCTGGCTATGTCTGCAGTGATCTGGGGAGCTAGAGCTCTGTTCTAACACTGCAGGGGGGAGCTGGAGCTCTGTTCTAACACTGCAGGGAGGAGCTGGAGCTCTGTTCTAACACTGCAGGGGGGAGCTGGAGCTCTGTTCTAACACTGCAGGGGGGAGCTGGAGCTCTGTTCTAACACTGCTGGGGGGAGCTGGAGCTCTGTTCTAACACTGCAGGGGGGAGCTGGGGCTCTGTTCTAACACTGCAGGGGGGAGCTGGAGCTCTGTTCTAACACTCTTGTGTCAGGTTTCTGTGGATTCTTGTGGAGGTTACTATGGGGTCCAGGTTTCTCTGCTCAGACTGAGATCAAGCTGTACAAAGTATCACATTTTATTAGACTCTGATACACTGTATGACCAGGAGAGTGTCAGCGCTGGGTCTCAGTAACTTCTAAACTGGGATTGGAAAACTACTGCAAATTAGAACTTCATGGCTGATCTTCCTGATATAATTGTGAGGAATTCTTCTCCCAGTGCTTGAGGGTAAGTGTAAATGTGAGAGGGTGACTGTGTAAATATCTGTATCACTGACTGTCTATTCTGTAAATGAATTCTGCAATGTGGAGGCAGCAGGATGTGAAGCCCAGTAGGTACAATATGGAGGTATGAGACATGTTGGGGTATGTCTGCTATCACTGTAACGGTCAGTGGCCGAGCTACAGGTATTTGCAGTTAGAAATAAACTTATAAAAGTGTCATTTAATTTAAACAAATATAATTATTGGCAAAATACAAACAATGAACAGAGATGGTTATTGGTCTATTGAATCTGATGTAAACAGTTGAAAAAGATTCCCAAGCAATATTGAATGTGGCATCCTTTGACATGTGTGGATATTGTTAAATGGATCATCAAAGTACTATAATCAATACTGTTCCATGTATTATTACAGCTTATTGTATTATTACACAGTCTATATGGTAATATTAACACTAATTGTACAGGTACAGTCTATATGGTAATATTAACACTTATTGTACAGTTAGGTACAGTCTATATGGTAATATTAACACTAATTGTACAGTTAGGTACAGTCTATATGGTAATATTAACACTTATTGTACAGTTAGGTAGTCTATATGGTAATATTAACACTAATTGTACAGGTACAGTCTATATGGTATTATTAACACTTATTGTACAGTTAGGTACAGTCTATATGGTAATATTAACACTAATTGTACAGTTAGGTACAGTCTATATGGTAATATTAACACTAATTGTACAGGTACAGTCTATATGGTAATATTAACACTTATTGTACAGTTAGGTACAGTCTATATGGTAATATTAACACTTATTGTACAGGTACAGTCTATATGGTAATATTAACACTTATTGTACAGTTAGGTAGTCTATATGGTAATATTAACACTTATTGTACAGTTAGGTAGTCTATATGGTAATATTAACACTTATTGTACCGGTACAGTCTATATGGTAATATTAACACTTATTGTACAGTTAGGTAGTTTATATGGTAATATTAACACTTATTGTACAGTTAGGTAGTTTATATGGTAATATTAACACTAATTGTACAGGTACAGTGTATATGGTAATAGTAACACTTATTGTACAGTTAGGTACAGTCTATATGGTAATATTAACACTTATTGTACAGGTACAGTCTGTATCGTAATATTAACACTTATTGTACAGTTAGGTAGTCTATGTGGTAGTAGTAACGCTAATTGTACAGGTACAGTCTATATGGTAATATTAACACTTATTGTACAGTTAGGTAGTCTATATGGTAATATTAACACTTATTGTACCGGTACAGTCTATATGGTAATATTAACACTTATTGTACAGTTAGGTAGTTTATATGGTAATATTAACACTAATTGTACAGGTACAGTGTATATGGTAATAGTAACACTTATTGTACAGTTAGGTACAGTCTATATGGTAATATTAACACTTATTGTACAGGTACAGTCTGTATGGTAATATTAACACTTATTGTACAGTTAGGTAGTCTATGTGGTAGTAGTAACGCTAATTGTACAAGTACAGTCTATATGGTAATATTAACACTTATTGTACAGTTAGGTAGTCTATATGGTAATATTAACACTAATTGTACAGGTACAGTCTATATGGTAATATTAACACTTATTGTACAGTTAGGTACAGTCTACAGGGTAATATTAACACTTATTGTACAGGTACAGTCTATATGGTAATATTAACACTTATTGTACAGTTAGGTAGTCTATATGGTAATATTAACACTAATTGTACAGGTACAGTCTATATGGTAATATTAACACTTATTGTACAGTTAGGTACAGTCTACAGGGTAATATTAACACTTATTGTACAGGTACAGTCTATATGGTAATATTAACACTTATTGTACAGTTAGGTAGTCTATATGGTAATATTAACACTTATTGGACAGTTAGGTACAGTCTATATGGTAATATTAACACTTATTGTACAGTTAGGTACAGTCTACAGGGTAATATTAACACTTATTGTACAGGTACAGTCTATATGGTAATATTAACACTTATTGTACAGGTACAGTCTATATGGTAATATTAACACTTATTGTACAAGTACAGTCTATATGGTAATATTAACACTTATTGTACAAGTACAGTCTATATGGTAATATTAACACTTATTGGACAGTTAGGTACAGTCTATATGGTAATATTAACACTTATTGTACAAGTACAGTCTATATGGTAATATTAACGCTAATTGTACAGTTAGGTAGTCTATATGGTAATATTAACACTAATTGTACAGGTACAGTCTATATGGTAATATTAACACTTATTGTATAGTTAGGTACAGTCTACAGGGTAATAATAACACTTATTGTACAGGTACAGTCTATATGGTAATATTAACACTTATTGTACAGTTAGGTACAGTCTATATGGTAACATTAACACTTATTGTACAGTTAGGTAGTCTATATGGTATTATTAACACTTATTGTACAGGTACAGTCTATATGGTGATATTAACACTTATTGTACAGTTAGGTAGTCTATATGGTATTATTAACACTTATTGTACAGGTACAGTCTATATGGTGATATTAACACTTATTGTACAGTTAGGTAGTCTATATGGTAATATTAACACTAATTGTACAGGTACAGTCTATATGGTAATATTAACACTTATTGTACAGTTAGGTAGTCTATATGGTAATATTAACGATAATTGTACAAGTACAGTCTATATGGTAATATTAACACTTATTGTAAGTTAGGTAGTCTATATGGTAATATTAACACTTATTGTACCGGTACAGTCTATATGGTAATATTAACACTTATTGTACAGTTAGGTAGTTTATATGGTAATATTAACACTTATTGTACCGGTACAGTCTATATGGTAATAGTAACACTTATTGTACAGTTAGGTACAGTCTATATGGTAATATTAACACTTATTGTACAGGTACAGTCTATATGGTAACATTAACACTTATTGTACAGTTAGGTAGACTATGTGGTAGTAGTAACGCTAATTGTACAAGTACAGTCTATATGGTAATATTATCACTTATTGTACAGTTAGGTAGTCTATATGGTAATATTAACACTAATTGTACAGGTACAGTCTATATGGTAATATTAACACTTATTGTACAGGTACAGTCTATATGGTAATATTAACACTTATTGTACAGTTAGGTAGTCTATATGGTAATATTAACACTTATTGGACAGTTAGGTACAGTCCATATGGTAATATTAACACTTATTGTACAAGTACAGTCTATATGGTAATATAATCGCTAATTGTACAGTTAGGTAGTCTATATGGTAATATTAACACTAATTGTACAGGTACAGTCTATATGGTAATATTAACACTTATTGTACAGTTAGGTACAGTCTATATGGTAATATTAACACTAATTTTACAGGTACAGTCTATATGGTAATATTAACACTTATTGTACAGTTAGGTACAGTCTATATGGTAATATTAACACTTATTGTACAGTTAGGTAGTCTATATGGTAATATTAACACTAATTGTACAGGTACAGTCTATATGGTAATATTAACACTTATTGTACAGTTAGGTACAGTCTACAGGGTAATATTAACACTTATTGTACAGGTACAGTCTATATGGTAATATTAACACTTATTGTACAGTTAGGTACAGTCTATATGGTAATATTAACACTTATTGTACAGTTAGGTAGTCTATATGGTAATATTAACGCTAATTGTACAAATACAGTCTATATGGTAATATTAACACTTATTGTACAGTTAGGTAGTCTATATGGTAATATTAACACTAATTGTACAGGTACAGTCTATATGGTAATTTTAACACTTATTGTACAGTTAGGTAGTCTATATGGTAATATTAACACTTATTGTACAGGTACAGTCTATATGGTAATATTAACACTTATTGTAGAGTTAGGTACAGTCCAATTGGTAATATTAACACTAATTGTACAAGTACAGTCTATATGATAATATTAACACTTATTGTTCAGTTAGGTAGTCTATATGGTATTATTAACACTTATTTTACAGGTACAGTCTATATGGTGATATTAACACTTATTGTACAGTTAGGTAGTCTATATGGTAATATTAACACTTATTGTACAAGTACAGTCTATATGGTGATATTAACACTTATTGTACAGTTAGGTAGTCTATATGGTAATATTAACACTTATTGTACAGTTAGGTAGTCTATATGGTAATATTAACACTAATTGTACAGGTACAGTCTATATGGTAATATTAACACTTATTGTACAGTTAGGTAGTCTATATGGTAATAATAACACTTATTGTACAGTAAGGTACAGTCTTTATGGTGATATTAACACTTATTGTACAAGTACAGTCTATATGGTGATATTAACACTAATTGTACAGTTAGGTACAGCCTATATGGTAATATTTACACTAATTGTACAGTTAGGTAGTCTATATGGTAATATTAACACTTATTGTACAGTTAGGTAAGTGTATATGGTGATATTAACACTTATTGTACAGGTACAGTCTATAGGGTAATATTAACACTTATTGTACAGGTAAGTACAGTCTAATCTATTGTATTATTACCACTTATTGTACAAGTACAGCTTAATGTATCATTACACAGTCTACTGTATTATCACATCTTATTGTACAAGTACAGTCTATTGTATTATTATAGCTCGTTCTAACAGTTTATTTCATTATTACACTTTATTCTACTATTACAGTGTATTATATTATTATTATAGCTTATTTTATCATTACAGTATATTGTATTATCACAAATTGCTGGATCATTTCAGTTCAGCGAATCTATACATTATGTGTATTGTTACACAGCTTATTGTACTATTACAGCTAATTGTACTATTACAGCTAATTGCACTAGTACATAATAATGTTATATTAAGGAAGATTCTATCATTACAGTAGCGTATGCAGGATACACTGAGCTAATATCTGGTTACCATACAATATTATATCCATCCAGTCTTCTGGCAATACTCTTATTAGTAAGTACTTAATATGTGCATTCGTTTTCGGGCGAACATGATTTAGTCAAAAATTCAGTTTTTTTTTTACCGAATTTACCGAAACGTAAACGAAAGTCCGACATACGAAAAAGAAACTAAACGAAAGGGCAAATGCCGAATGCTTTGCCTTTTTGTTTCAGTTCTCTCGTTTATTGTACACACTGCGCATGTGCAAAAAAAAAATGCAAGGAAGAAGCCAGCAGCGCTACCAGCTCCCTCCTTGTAATAAACAACCATTATATCCCTCCCCCCCTCCTCCTGCGTTGCAGTGGTTATAGTTCTAATAGGCAATGTGTGTAGTCACTTTTGTCAAACTGTTTCCAAGCCATGTGGAATCCCCATCACTCGGTGCCGACCCCCTCTGCTTGGGACGTAACAGTAAAGAATTTCACTTCCGCTTTATATGTCCAAATAATTGGACATGCGGTGACAGGCCGTGAGCTCTGTGCTCTAGCTGGATGTGTCTGTGGCAAATTGTCGCTGTCCTTTCTGCTTTGCCGTTAACTCTTACGTTACATGTGTCAAAATATTTTTGAGTAATATTGAGGAGTGAAATTCCTCATCATGGTGTCATCAGCTGAATATAGAGCTCAGGGTGTCAGAATATCAGCTGGGTTATATTAAACTGCTCGAAAACAGACTTCGCCCATATATTCCTGTCACCATAACCACTGCAGCGAGGTTTATTGTTAATGGTGTTTAGCAGGGGCGGGCTGGGAAGGGGGGCAGGAAGGCAATTGCCCCCCAGGCCGCCCTAAACCCAGGGGCCAGGGCTGCCCACATCCAGCAAAAAAAGGAAAATCTGAATCCCCTGCCTCTGGCTCCGGCTGTGACCCTGCCTCTGGCTCCGGCCCTGCCTCTGGCTCCGGCCCTGCCTCTGGCTCCGGCCCTGCCTCTGGCTGGGGACTCAGGTTTTTCACCTTACCTCACTTTTCCTGCAGCCTGCAGCCAGTGGAGTCGGCCGCCCTCTCCTGAAGATCTCAGGAGGAGGGGGCGTGACTTTCACTGCTCTTCTCCCAGGACCGCTGGGGAGTCTGGGAGAAGAGCAGAGGAAGCCACGCCCCCTCCTCCTGACATCATCAGGAGAGGGCGGCCGACTGCACTGACTGCAGGCTCCAGACTTCACTGACTGTTGCTGGCTGCTGGCTGCTGCCCACCCCTCCCTGGCCTAAGGTAAGACTCAGGGAGGGGGAAATACACTTTAGTTTTTCTTTTATTCCCCTCCTCAGCCCTGCCCCCCCTTCCCCCCTCCTTAGCCCTACCTCCCCCCTCCTCAGCCCTGCCCCCTCTCTTCCCCCCTCCTCAGCCCCTGTCCCCTCCTCAGCCCTGCCCCCACTCCTCAGCCCTGCCCCCTCTCCTCAGCCCTGCCCCCTCTCTTCCCCCCTCCTCAGCCCCTGTCCCCCTCCTCAGCCCCTCCCCCCCCCCTCAATCCCTGTCCCTTAGTCAGGCTCTGGTCCCTTAGTAAGGCTCTGTCCCACCCTTTTCCTGCTCCTTTTCCCCCCCTCTCAGCTCCTGCCCCCTTTCTCAGCCCCATGCCTCCCACTACAGCTCGTCTTCCCCCAATTGCAACCCATATCACTCACACCACAATCCCTTTCCCAAATTGTAGCCATCAACCTACTTAAGCCCCTATCCCCCCCTACATTTCCTAAACCCCCCAATTACAGTTTATACCTTCCACTACAGCCCCTGTCCCCCACTACAGCCCTGTCCCTTTACTCAGCCACTGTCTACTGGTTTTTAAAGTGTAAAATTTGGGTGTATGTGTATGTCAGTATGTCTGTGTGTGCCAGTATGTCTGTGTGTGCGTGCAAGTATGTGTGCGTGTGTCAGTTGTCTGTCTGAGTCAGTATGCCTGTAACAGTGTGTATTTCTGTGTGTGTCTGTGTGCCTGTCAGTGAGTGTGTGCGTGTGCCTGTCAGTGAGTTTGTGTTTTTTAGTGTGCGCCAAATCAGCAAGTGTGTGTGTGCTTGTCATTGAGTGTCTGTTTAGGTGACTGCTCCACCCACCCCCTTTCAATCACATGGGAAAGGTGGTTTTACTCTCCTCTTGGCGCAATGGGCCACTTGACTGGATTTGCGTCCCAGGCCTAAGGCTGCCAGCCCTCCCCTGGTGTTTAGACTTTACTTTGAACTAGTTAACTACATTGTTTTGCTTGAAAAGACTAAGGAAGATTTAATCTTTATAAAGACTCATTCTGGAGGGGGGTGACAGAGCCACATTAACATACAAAAGGCATTACAGCAAGTAAAAGGGTGGGACAGACCATAAAATGAACCCCTGGGCTAAAGCCCCAGATCTTCTTGTTAGATGGCTTTAGAGATGGTATGGCACTAATGATGCCTCTGGTTCGTCAATGTGACTGTAAATGTAGTAAGGCTTGCACATAATGGGACAGATTATTATATTAACCCCTCACTGCCTGCCAATCGGTTAAGAGAGCAGAGATACCGTCCAAGGGGTCAAGTGGACTCCCAAAGTATCAAAAGGTCTACACATATTATGACCGGTGAGTTATTACGATTTTATCCTGCATGTCATCATTTCATTATATTTTAAACACGCTGTGATTTTTAATTTGAATTTTTTTCTCCACTACTTTGTAACTGCAGTCTCCATTAGCCATATTTTGTGTGTCCTGGGCATATTGCAGATTTTCTCACCATTATGTCTAAACTTTAGTTTTACCAGCTCTGCTCCATATATTTGGCTTGTTAGTTAAATGTTTTATTCCACTACATACGTACCGCTAATGTCTTCTCTCTGTGATTTCTGCCCTCCACCTTTCAGCCTTTTATTGAAACTGTGATGATACAGCCTTAATATATCGTCCGTGGGTTTATTTTTACATAACTTGCGGCACTAAACTGCTCCACTAAAGGCTAGGACTCATTTTTGGTAGCGTATGCAGGATACAATGAGTGGATATCTGGTCACCATACGATATTTTATCCATCCAGTCTTCTGGCAATACTCTTATTAGTAATTACTAGACATGTGCATTCGTTTTCATACGAACACAAGTTTTTTTGTATTTGTTTACCGAAACGTAAATGAAAGTCCGACATACGAAAAAGAAACAAAACAAAAGGGCATATGCCGAATGCATTGCCTTTTCGTTTCCGGTCTTTCGTTTATTGGACACACTTCGCATGTGCAAAAAAAATAATTTAAAAATGCAAGGAGGGAGCCAGCTGCGGTACCAGCTCCCTCTTTGTAATAAACAACCATTCAACCCCCCCCCCCCCCCGCATTAACCATATTAATAAAAGGGAGGTTAAATCCAACCGCATGTCCCTACTCGTGGCATGCGATGTACACACTGTTGCATCACAACTTTAAACTATTATATTGACCTACTATTTGGTCGAAATAATGTTGTGTTAAATATCAGTAAGTAGACTCTTTATAGGATGTGCCTTTACATTTGAATGGATTTGTATACATTATTTTGACCATATAGTAGTTAATACGGAATCTGTTGGCGCTATATAAGTGGCAATAATAATAATAATAATAATAATATAAAAGTTTAAAATAGTACAGTCATTTCTCCTCATTGCCACGTGCTGGAAAACGCTATTGAAGCATATATCAGGGTTACTAACGCAGTGAAGGTATGTATAAAGCACATTTCCCTCCTCAGTGCTCTATAAAAAGTTTGACTTGATGCCAGTTTGATCTTCCAGTGGCTGCCCATCATGGCAGCAAGCAGTTTTCCATTTTTGTCTGTGTGCTCGAGCCGTGCTCCCTCTTGCTTTCTCCGGTAGCACATGTCTCCCCAGAGCCTTCTTTCAGAGCAGCATTCTAAGGGCAGGCTAATTGAGCTGTTGTCTGTCCTCAGCACTCTCTTGCGACTTGTCTTTTTGCTCTGCATTCTACTTCTTTGACCACTGACCAGTGTCACCCAACGCTATGACAACAAACTGAGTGAACACGACATAAACAACACAAAGAGTATTGCTGCAAAACAGGACAGACAGGACCGTTCTGCTGCTTAAATCCAAAAGTTAAAGTCCTTCCACTCAATTCCTCATTCCCTCAACCAACAAAGGCTACTACAGTGTTCAGTTGCTTCTAATTTGTATTTTCTTCTGTCCCCCCGTTTTTATGTATGCGGCATTTTGATAATCCCTATGGATGCCTTTTTATTTATTTTGTTGCAATATAATTTGACCATGAAATATACTTCCTGTAATTAAGTTTAATGTTTCTTTAATGGATGGATCCGGCGATTCCCTCTGGCTCTCTCAGGAGTGCACTATTTACATACTATGACAGTTTACACTTCTTCATATGTTTGGGAAAGCTATGGTTTCCACTACTCCGAGTTAGAAATCCACTTTGAATTCGCTCTGATTTATCTCTTTAGCAAATGTCCCGTCAGCTTTAACTGGACCACAGTCTAGGTGCCATTACCTCTACTGAGAACTGTAGTAGTTACAGAGCTAACCATTTGATGCTTCCTTGGGTCCCCTATTTGCCTCCTGTCTGTCCTTAATGTCTGCTATACCTTCCACAAGAGATATATTACGTTTTTCACTATTTTGACAGATTACATCAGCCTACACTGTCTCACTACAATGAATTCCGTGCAAACATGGGGGGGGGATGATGTTGCTAAGTACGAAATTCCGCAAAAGCAATATATGCTATAGAGATATCTATCTATATAAAGTCCAGATACGTTTCAAACCATTTAACTCATACTCAAGGACAACTCTAGGAGACTCCTGGCACCATAATCACTGCATCAATGTGATATACAGAGTTTTATGCTTTTTCCCTCTCTCCATTTTAACATGCTCCATCAGGTTCATAAATCCTATAATAAATCCTCTGGGATGGAGGGCCAATCAAGCACTAAAGGAGATTAATCTAAAACTCAGCTCTTGTGACATTGCTATAGCGTTGCCTGGGATTATCTCCATAGTAACCGCATTCCTCGATGTGTTTTCTAATGTAATTAATTAATTTTCCTTATTACTGGAACAATGCATACACAATAACCACTGTAGCTCTCTGTAGTGGTCATGGTGTCAGGAGTCCATGGTCCCTTCTCACTAAGTAGTCACACCATTTTCGACCAGTTTGACACTTACCGGAGTCCCTCTGGTGGCTCCAATCCAACCTCCTTTGATGATATAGCTAGTGAGAAAATTACAAAACGTTCCAAAATGTTTTATAATGGTGCCAGCAGACTCTTGTCACCATAACCACTACAGTGGGCTAAATATTTTAATCAAGTGACTTATTTCCAACCGAATTCCTTTAGAAAACAAAAACTCCCATTTTCAAAAGACGTTTTTCATCTGTAATACATTCTGTATTCCTTGTTTTTGTTTTGTTTTTTCAATAAGCCAAAAAGTGAAAAATTGACAGAGGAAATTCAAATTTTAGGCAAAAAGAGTCAGTCTGGAAAAATAGCTGAGTCTTTGCCAATTTGGTTATTATGGCATAAAACGTGCCCTTGTGAATTGTCCACAGAGTCAGTTTCTCCACATTAGTAAATAAACCCAATGTGTTTCAAAGACTGACAATAACATGCCATAGATCTCTGTGCAACAATTATTATTTTACTACAAGTTCTCCTGTTCTCCGTCATAACGACTGCAGGCCATGCATTGTAGTTGCTGTGAATTCTCATCTAGCAGGAGCGAGTAGCGCTTCACACAGTATAATTGGAATGGAGTGATTGATGTAATTCTATTTGAATTCTGATGTAGTGGCTAGTGTATCAGTGTCACGGATTAAGTGTTAACTGACAGGGTAAGGTTTAGGTAGCAGTTACACACAGCAGGTTCCAAAATTCTAAAATGGGCCCAGCTTACATCATAACCACTACAGCACACTGTAGTGTTTATTGTGCTTGGAGTGTTATTTAAATGGACATTATAGTTACCAGAACCATTGCAGCTTAGTGTAGTTGCTCTGGTGGCTATAGCCTGCTCCTGGAGACTGAGCAGTGTAAATGCTGCCTGTTCAGAGAAAGGTCAGTGTTTACAATGCTGCCTAGTAACATATCTAATGACAGTTGTGACGAAATGCCTTTTGTCACTGGGTTTATTGGTGACAAGCTGCCCTTTACCCCTGGCTGTTGGAGGAGCCTGATTGCCAGCCTCTTACCTGTTGACTATGGTCCCTTGGAGATTTGGCCTTTCAGGTGCAACATTTGGGCATATTGAATTTGTATGGTGCTGCTGCTGGCCTTTTAAAAACCATCTGTGGACATATTATGACTTTTAGGAACAATCTCCCTTTAAGACTGTGTAGCAGATTGCATTCAGGCTGTCTTCAATATTATGTATGCTATTATGTGTTAGGTAAATTGTAAATGTGTAGGTTCTATGTGATAAATGTAACAGTATGTACTTTTACGTCTTTTACTGTCCTTTGTCTGCCATGTGGCTAATGGAGTTTTGCCTCTGTCCTTGGAGATAATTGGATTACTTCCCAATTATCTCCAGGATAGAGACTCTGTGAAACTTGTTTTGGGAAAAAAAAGCCATGCTTCATTTGGTAACAAAGGACTTTCCCTTAACTTTTAAACCACTGGTCTGATTCGTGTCATTTTTTAATATGTTGTTCCCCTGAATGGATTGATTGTGAATATGTAAGAGATGGAGATGGAGATTGGATGTATGGTTTTAGAGTTATGAAAGTTGGGTAAAAAGTATGTTTAACTGTATGTATAATTGAGTTTCCTCTCAGGATAAGGGGAGGGGATATGTGGGATGTAACTGTGATATGATTGGTTGTTTTATCCCTCCCTGTGGGCGGTCCTGTATTTGCAACAACTGTAATAAAAGCCAGACTGGGTGTGCTAGCACCTCAGATCATCTTGTACCTTCATGAAGTTTCGGCTCATGTTTGGGGGATTGGAGAACTACACTCTGGGGATTGCTATAATCACTATACTCCCCAGGGTATAATCGCTGAGCTCTGCTAAGAGCTTGTTCCTGTTCCTGCTCTCTGGAATTCGGAGAGGTCCACCTACTGGAAGCTGGACCCTGGTCTTGGGTCCAGAGTGGGTGGAGTCGGCGAGACCCCAACCAAGCTGCGGCGGTTCGTGGGGTCTGCAGTGGTTATGGTGTCAGGCAGAGTGCTTGGAGACCTCGGAAAGCACTAGGAGCATCCGTCAGCGGAGGGTACCCGGTCGGGGTGCCAGCGGTTCCGTTACAACAGTCACTTAGACGCCCACTAGAGGGGCTTCCAAGTCCAGTTCTGCACAGTGTGCAGCACCTACGTTCAGCGTCTACACGCTCTGCATGGAGATGCTAAACACTCCACATAGAGATGCAGTGATTCAATGAGGAGATGCTAATTGACACAGCAAGGCATTTTGCCGTGCATGCGCAATAGCCTAACCAGTGCTTTCCTATGGGAAAGCACCGGATTGGTTAGGATCATCAAGAGAACAGGTGAGTAAAATCACTTTTTACTGACATCTGAGGGGGTGAGGGGTGTTCCCAGTTCAGGACTACAGGAATACTTGTTAGTGTTTCTTTAAATACACTAAGAAGCAAGAAAAGAACAGAGGGTGTGCTAGGTAAAGAGAGTGGAGAACCTTGAATATATTCTATTTTTTATTTTATTTTTTGGTACTACAATATAGATCTGAACTCTGTTAAATTGAATATTTATTACCGGAACAAGGAATACGTAAGAGAGTTATTGTATGCCATAATGTAAAATTACAAATCCTCTTTACTGCCAAGTTTGTCTTCTTTAACCCCTTAAGGACACATGACATGTCTGACATGTCATGATTCCCTTTTATTCCAGAAGTTTGGTCCTTAAGGGGTTAAAAAAATACAAAAAAAAAAACATTACAGTAATATGTATTTTAAATCTGACATTAATTGGTGGCACACAACTAAACGCACAACTAAACAGGAACTAATTTTGTATTTTTCCATTCAGTAATAGAGAAAATTATATAAATGCATTATTTTATTTTTTATTTGTACTGGTTTTTGAGAAATATTAGAGCGCTAAATAGTGTCTTTGATGAAGAGACATTTGCATTGGAAACAATAGTTCTTGTGTGCCTGTATGAAGTACAAGGAAAAGGGGTTAAAAAAATAAACATGTCACCCATTCAATATCGGGCAGGTGTGGGGGTATAGTGCGCAATTGCACTAATAGTGTCTTACTGGAAAAAAAATAATATGAATTTTGTCAAAAGTACAGTGAAAAGTTCATATTTATACCTACCGTTCCAAGAATGAGCAAATCATTTTCTGAACCAAAATGTCTGTCATTCTTGTCTCCTTTACAACAAAACAAACTTTATTTATAGTCACGCAGAAAGATTAAGTAATCAAAATGATTATTGACCGAGCCTGATTTGGTCTGCTCATCCAAAACAATAGTTTCACCTGTATCAGACTTTTTGTTTTAAATTATTGTTACGGACACTCCACAGACTCATATTAGATTACACTATGTTAAAGTACCGAAGACGGTTCCTTCGGTATTCTTGTTACTTATACCCATTTACACGAACCCCTTGGATTACATATTCGTACATACGAACTCGGACGGCCCCTGGCGTGTGCTGCCACTTAACCCTGTTGACCTCGGAAACAACCGAACGGAAGACCACCGGGAGGTTGCGGTTTGCGGTTAACCACAACCTTAATTGACTGCCTCAGGGTGGCCTCGTTCGTCAACTATTTTCACCGTATCCAAACTCCCGAACGAGGACCACCTACACCCCGGCGTGTGTCCGTAATTAGAACGTTGAGGCTGCGGTTAACCGTAGGCTAATTGGCCCCTTCAGGGCGGTTTACGTTCGGTTCACGAAGGGTTGGGACAACCAGCCAGAGAGCGGTATTCGTACAGCTTGCTATCCGTGTTTGGTTCCAGGAGTTTTGAAACCGATACCCGCTCGCCTATTTACAAGCAGAAAAGATGTCTGCCATCTCGTGTTCGGGACAAAGAGACACGAAAAGACTTATATCTCAGAGACTACCCATACCGTTCGTGAGGTCTGAGCGCTATTCGTCTATCTGATGCGCTCAGACCCGAGCTATCTAACGAATGGTAGAATGTAAGGGGTATTTCGTAAACTGTTATAAATATGTATTTTATTCAGTTTTTACCTGTTGGAAATACACGTGGGATTCTGGGCACTTGGAGATAATTGAATTGCCATAACCCTTGGAATCATTATCTCCAAGCTGGGCGGGGACTATTTCAAACGATGCAGGGTACTGTCATTGGTCAACTGTATGTATTGTCCCTGTATCCCATCAGGTCCAGAGGGGGCTGTCCCTGGACCTGGGCTTTTGCATAAATAACGCTAACCCTGTGCCAATAAAGCCAGTTCGTGTTTGACCTTCAAAACGCAGCCTCGACTTGTTTTGTGGGAATCAGGGTATCCTAGCTATACTAGAGCTAGTGGGATTGCTTAGTATTCACAGGACTCTGGTGGTCTGCTAAACGGAACAGCGCTTCTCTCTCTCCACCTTCGGGAACCAGGACATCCAAGCGGTCCAGCCTTCAGCTAGCCTGGGGGTAACCGTAACAATTATATTTATTAAAGTCATGTTGTAGTAATTTTCACATTTTTTCCCCCATTCCTCAATGTCGGTCTCAAAGAGCTTTAAAGGCACACCCCAGGCACCATAACCACTGCGACTGTAGTTGTTATAGTGCCAGGATTGCCCAAATGTCTTACCTGTGATTTATTGGGCGCCTCTCTATGCCTCCAATACTACCAACAGATAGCTTTAAGCTCTCTATTTAACTCACTGCATAAGAGCAGTCAGTTAATGCTCTCAGCCAACTAGCTAGCCCTGCACAGAAAGGCTTTTAACGGAAGCTGCTTAGGAGCCTCTGACTTTCAAATGTTAGTAGTGGACAGCATCTAGAGCAGTGTTTCCCAACCCAGTCCTCAAGGCACACCTACCAGTCCAGGATTTAAGGATTATCCAGTTTTGTCTAAGGTGTTTTTAGAAAAAAAAGAAAAAACACCTTAGACAAAACTGGGTAATCCTTAAATCCTGGACTGGTATGTGTGCCTTGAGGACTGGGTTGGGAAACACTGATCTAGAGGAAGCTTCTGGGTTTAAGCTTGGAGAGATTGCTGTCCACACTTGGCCATGGGATGCTGATCACTCCCCAATTAGATGCAGTGACTCAATGCATCCATATGATGAGATACTGATTGGTGCAGCATGGCTTTTTGCCACATGTGTGCACTAGCCTCCCAGTACTTTTGCATGGGTAAGCATTGGATTGGCTGAGATAATTAAGATTGATTGTCGCAGCTGCAGAGGTGGCGTGGTACTTACAGTAGATCCAGAGTAATTTTAAAATGTGTCCTGGAGGCTTGTTGCTACCCCCAGCCATGTGACTTAAGCAGGCGAGAACTCAATTCTGTGCTACCCAATGTCAATTCTGTGCATGTTTTATGGCATGCGTGAGTGCACACAGCATGCTGCCGACGGGTAATAATCTTCCCCTTGCAGGCGGAGCAAGCTACTGACAAAGCTAGTGGAATTTACTATAAGGAAAAATGACACTTTTTAAGAACAGTAAAATAAATAGATATCTGTTAATAGATACATAGATAAATATACCATCTTGTGTTCCACTATGATAAACATTATCACCAGTTAGTAGGAACTTGTTTTTCCCGTGGTACTTCTCTCTACATTATATGTTAGTGCTTCTTTGAAATAAATAATAAGTGAATTAGGTAACATGGTATCTCCACTGTACACAGCCATTATCCAAGGCTACGTTAGAGATATGATTTGCCTTGGGCATCCACAAAGATGTTTTAGGTGGAGCCCAATTTAAATCAAAGACATAAGTGAAAAACAACAGAATCTGATTTATATCATACCTAGATCAAATTCTACAACCCCAGCGCCCTTAGGCATATCACTATAAGTGCTGCAGCTCTGCTATAAACCTGCCAAGCCTTTTGATCAACAGATATATTAGCATATACTACATAACAGGGAGAAAGGATGTGCTTTTAACCCCTTAAGGACCAAACTTCTGGAATAAAATGGAATCATGACGTGTCAGACATGTCATGTGTCCTTAAGGGGTTAAAGAATATTCCAAGGACCATAACCACCACAGCATGCTCAATGGCTGTGAGCATCAGCTTATCATTATCAGCCTGCAATGCTGGGCTAGCCCAGAACAGAGAGAGTCTAGCTCCCAATTTAGGAAGTGACTGTCTGGCGGACCGCAGGTAAGTTGTCAAACCGGTTTGACTTCTTACTTTGGGGGGTTAGGTAACTCCTTTAAATACTAGTAGGGGGCGAGTGACCCTTCTTGACAGCTGTGGGATACAGGTATTGTCTATGAAGGCTTCCATGGTTGTGCAGGATACTCCTCAGTGTTGTACTCTTGTGCGTGTGCAAGCACACAGCACTGACGCGGCTACTGGAAACTCAAGGTTCAGGAGCTGAACAGAACCCGCAGGACGAAGATGGCAGCAGCTGCGAGGGACAGTTTGAGGTAACACTTACCCAGGGGCGTACCTAGAGCATGTGGCACCCCCTACCTTGTGGCACCCAGGGCGGACCACCCCCAACTCCATCCCCCCCCTAGTACGCCACTGCACTTACCTTCCTCTGCACACTGCCGCCGCCAGATCCACAGCAGATCTGTCACTTTCAAGTTGCCATTTAAACCAGGTGTACTTACCTTTTCTGATATAGCTTTCCCTGATAGTTGGGCAACAAATGACATTGTCCCCTGTCTGAGGTTACCCTAGCTTAATGAGCCCCTATAAACACCATAACAACTTTTCATCATTGCAAATGTTACAGCGCAGAGAAATCCCAGCTAAGTGTATCCCAGTTGAGTTTGTTTTATTATTGTTGTGATTTGTAAAAAGTTTTTGCTTTAAAACCACCGACTGCCCCCTAAATCAACGATGTCACAGAAAGAAACGTTGTCCCTCTTTGCCGTACAAGATCTGTCCAACGTGTGCATGTGGTGTGAGCCTAAGCTCCAGCTGTGAGCATTTGCTGGCTTGACAGAACACTGCTTAACTGGGTTGTGTGTGTATTGATAGCATGTGGGGTAGGATTGCTATCAGTTTACTGATGAGTTCCACTCTTTTTATGTGATGACTAAAATTGTAAATGGGTGCTAAAGTACTTATCCCATAAACCTTTCCTGGAACAATGTTTATGGTACAAGAGAAGACCCCACAGAACTGACTGAGGGGGTTCGGATTGTTGGTGCTACTTCTTTTGGTTGGAACTAACCACTGCATACTGGGAACGCCCCAGAAGACTTACCATTTTGGAGATGCTCTGACAGTTGTCAAGCCATCACTATTTGTCCCTTATCAAAGTCACTCAGACATTTTCGCTTGGCCATATTTCCAATTTCCGACTCATGAAATTCAAGAACTGACTTCACTGACTTGCTGCCTAATATATCCCACCTCTTGCCATTAAAGGAACACTATAGCGTTGGGAATACAAATATGTATTCCTAACGCTATAGAGCCCTAGTCACCTATATGGTGACTAGGGCCCCGTTCCGTGGCAAATAAATGGTTAATTAACAATTTCTTTGCTTACCTTAATCCAGCGCCGGGCTCCCTTGGCACTGGTGACCTCTCCTCCTCCATCAAAGTCAGCTCTCGAGGTGAGCCGAATGCGCATGCGCGGCCAGAGGTGCGTGCGCGTGCGTTCAAACCCGCCTATAGGAAAGCATTACTCGATGCTTTCCTATGGGGATCTTATTTGACGTTGGACTTCGTGAGAAAGTTTGATTTTAATAGAGCAGGGTTTTCTTTGCATTATAAAATAGAAATTCAGGGGAAATCAAAACAACTTAAACTATCTAACTTGTAAACAGTTTTCATTACATATAAAAAAAGTAATTTACCAGAATTCCCATGCACTGTATAGAGAAAAACTTCAGTCATCCGTGCATCGAATTGTCAACAGAATGAAGCATTTCCTGAGCACAATCAGAGCCGCAGTGTTTTCAATGAACATGGGAATCATTAGTCTCCTTAAACTACAAGGGTAGGAATTTGTCCAGGAAAGGGAGTTTCTGATGTTTTTTAGACATAGATGCAGATACACACATAATGTACTTTTCTGATGAGAGAGGACTATTTATATAAAATGCCTTTCATGCACGTACAAACATTTCATTACTGTATCCACGTACATATATGCTGAAAGGACATAGGTGTACCTCCCAAATGTCTTGGATTGGTCGTGAGCATTCTGAATCTGGGGTTCAGTCCCACCATATCAAGCCTGATGCCTGGTGTCCGCAATCAGCAGTGCGCCCCCATATTATCAGCCGTGCTTACTGCGCAGAGTATACTCTGGGCTTTAATTACTTACTGAAAACATTTCAGCATTGGCTCTGAGTATAGGAAGCTCTACTTGGGGGTGGCCAGACAGACTGTCAATCAACTTAGCGTGGACTTCTGGTTTTCAGACTGCCCACCCTTAAATTTTTCCAGGTGCCGGTACATTGTCTCTACCCCCTTCTGATTCCCAACTTGCCTGTCCCACCTTTATACCTCTCATTCTTGGAGGCAAGCATAATTTATGTACAGGCAATGTAATATTTCATATACTTAGAGCTAAACTGAGCCCCATATGTACTGCAACTCATTGTAGTAGTTATGGTGTAAAGAGATTTTTGACAGCGTCTCCCCAGGTTGTCTCAAACCATTTTTAAGCAGTGAAGGCTGCTACAATCATGCATAGATGCAGGGCCGTCTATAATAGGATTAGGACCCTGGGCAATGCATTTTCTTGGGCCCCTTGGGCCCTGCTCCTCCCACCCCCTTATCCCCCAATTATGCCCAACCCGCAATCACACTGACAGACATACTGACAGATACACACACAGACAGGCATATTAAAATATTTGAAACAGACAGACTGAAACAGACATACACTGACTCACAAATATATACTGGCAGACATATTGACACACACACAGACACACATACAGAAATACACACATTGACACATACACTGACAGATATACGGAGACACACAGACACATACACTGACAGATGTATTGACACACACACAGACATGCTGACACACACACAGACAGATATACTGATACACACAGAAATGCTGACACACACAGACAGACATACTGACACACACACAGGCAGACATACTGACAAACACACAGACATACTAACACACACACAGACATACTGACACACACACACAGACATACTGACACACACACATACACACACAGACATACTGACACACACACAGACATACTGACACACACACACACAGGCATACTGACATACACACACAGACATACACAGACATACTGACATACACACACACAGACATACACACTCACACAGACATACTGACATACACAAACAGACATACTGACACACACACACACACACTCACACACAGGCATACTGACATACATTTAGCCACCCTCCAGGTTCTTACCTTTTTCTCCTCTGGAACTCCCCTCCGACTGCCTTTCTCCTCCCGCGCGGCTGTGATCTCCGGTGGTAGGAAGTGAGGCGCGGCGCTCACTTCCTCCCAGCCGGCTGCCAAACATGAAGGGGGGCATGAGCCACACGGGGGGCCTCCTTAGTGTGCGGTTCTGTGCAGCCGCACTGCCAGGTCCATGGGGGCTGCTCAAATCGTGGGCCCACGGGGCAACTGGGCCCGGGGCATCTGCCCCATTTGCCGCGCGTTAAAGACGACCCTGCACAGATGTGATGCGTTTTATTCATTACAACCATGATTGAGGCTATTTTCAAAAAGAAACCACTTCTTCTGTTGACCTTGCCCAATCACAGTTTTTATGAATGAAGCCAATTGCTTCTGGATCTGGTTCAAACTGTACAGATTTCTGTAAGAAGATGACGTTCAAGCTATCTTTTTTTTATTCTGTTTAATACTACTTGATTTTTTTAATGCTCCATATAACACATTTAAAAAGTTTGTGTGTGTAACACTATCATGAAGTGTCCTCTTAATGTATCTATTTACTAACATGATTGGTCACTACAGTGAGAATTCAAGGTAAAATCAAAGTAAATTTTAAGGTCAAAATAGCCGAACTCTGAAATATTCTCTAAGACAGTTATGCTTCTAGGTCAGCTATTTTGGCCTTAAATTTGAAATTCTCTTGGAACTCACTTTGACGTTTCACGTTAGTGAATAACTCTGTAAGTTAGAACACTACAGTATATTTACAAATATCTTTAGAAGGATGCTGGCTGACGGAGTTAGAATTGGAATCTACACACATGAGACAATGGAATTTCTCAAAGATAACAACTATCAGTGAATTTAACCAGAAAGGTATGAATGGTATGCACTCAAAGCCACGAGTACCTTAAAGCTTAAAGCTGCCCCATGGGGTTCCCCGTGAGCGGACAAGAAAATTACAAACTAGGAGAAAGCTGGGTAGAATTTCAAAAAGTCACAAATTCTAGTGTTCTCACCCCTGAACGAACATTGAGGTTCATTTTGCAAATAGGTGGAAAACAGGTGAATTGGAGAATTTCTACTGTGTTAACCTGTGTTAACCTGTGTTATGTAAATTTGGTTGCAAAATGCACAGTGAATTGTTATATTGGTGTGTCCCCACATAAAGCAAATGGATGTTAAATTATTTCTCATATCTATTTAGGATGGTCAGACCCAGTTTTAGACCCAAATCCCTCTGTCCCTCTTTTCTACACTAATGTCCCTATTTTCTAGGAGCTCCATATTGTTGGTGTGTCTGAGTGTGTAACAGAGCTCAAACATCAATAATACTACCAGTTATGTGTCTGAGTGTATAACAGAGCTCCACAGCAATAATACTCCCAGTAATGTGTCTGAGTGTATAACAGAGCTCCACAGTAATAATACTCCCAGTAATGTGTCTGAGTGTATAACAGAGCTCCACAGCAATAATACTCCCAGTAATGTGTCTGAGTGTATAACAGAGCTCCACAGCAATAATACTCCTAGTAATGGGTCTGAGTGTATAACAGAGCTCCACAGCAATAATACTCCCAGTAATGGGTCTGAGTGTATAACAGAGCTCCACAGCAATAATACTCCCAGTAATATGACTGAGTGTATAACAGAGCTCCACAGCAATAATACTCCCAGTAATGTGTCTGAGTGTATAACAGAGCTCCACAGCAATAATACTCCCAGTAATGTGTCTGAGTGTATAACAGAGCTCCACAGCAAGAATACTCCCAGTAATGTGTCTGAGTATATAACAGAGCTCCACAGCAAGAATACTCCCAGTAATGTGTCTGAGTGTATAACAGAGCTCCACAGCAATAATACTCCCAGTAATGTGTCTGAGTGTATAACAGAGCTCCACAGCAATAATACTCCCAGTAATGTGTCTGAGTGTATAACAGAGCTCCACAGCAATAATACTCCTAGTAATGGGTCTGAGTGTATAACAGAGCTCCACAGCAATAATACTCCCAGTAATGGGTCTGAGTGTATAACAGAGCTCCACAGCAATAATACTCCCAGTAATATGACTGAGTGTATAACAGAGCTCCACAGCAATAATACTCCCAGTAATGTGTCTGAGTGTATAACAGAGCTCCACAGCAATAATACTCCCAGTAATGTGTCTGAGTGTATAACAGAGCTCCACAGCAAGAATACTCCCAGTAATGTGTCTGAGTATATAACAGAGCTCCACAGCAAGAATACTCCCAGTAATGTGTCTGAGTGTATAACAGAGCTCCACAGCAATAATACTCCCAGTAATGTGTCTGAGTGTATAACAGAGCTCCACGGCAAGAATACTCCCAGTAATGGGTCTTTATACTACAATAAATGTGTTTAGAAATCAGTCTGTGTAAATAAGATACATTGTTCTTGTTCTACATTCCATTTTGATTCTATAAATTGTTATTAGAGATATAGGCTGGATAGCGCAGTGGTAATATCAGGTTTGAATCCTAGTCAGACCACCTCACCTGTAAATGTCCATGGCCAAGACACCCACCTCAAATCTTCATACATTGTAAGCAACCATCACAGACTTGGAAGAATTCTCCATCTCAGCTCTAGTCAGAGTCAATGTGACCACACTGGATGTATTCATTTAGGTAACAATGATAAATGACACCCTCCATGTCAGGTCAGACATCCTTGCTAAAGGGACATGCAGCCTGGCATTAAATAGAAGTTGCCACTGGGCATCTGCCAAACTATTTAACACACATGTATAAAGAAGGCCGACCACTAATTCACTATTAACTCCTAACGTGCTGCACAACAAGAGCAGAATAGGATGAGCCATTGAGCATATGCACCATTGTAAATATAGTATTCGTCCAAACCTTTGTTTGATTGGCTTGATGGATAGAGGGGAGCATTGAACATTTCCCCCCCACTCTAGATTGAGGTCCCTCTAGACATAACGGACTGCCAATGTCTGAGCTGAAGTCTGCTATTAAAGTAAGATGGGAGATCAGTACAGTTCAGGATTGCTTTGGAGGTAGACAGAAGGCAATAAATGCTGACATCTAGTGGTTACTGTGTGCATGACAAAAACTTACTAATGAGCCATAGATATTCTACTCAGTTACGATGATTAACATTGACCAAATAATAGCAAATATTGGGTTAAAATAGCTGAAATGTAAACATGTGGCCAAATATCTGTAATTGCCCTTGTACAACTCCCAGTTTTGAAAATAAACCCTTTGAGCAGGTGTTCCCAAAAGGTAGATCCCCAGACGTTGACGAACTACAACTTCCATGATGCTTTGCAAGGCTTTAGAATGACAGAGCACCATGGAATTTGTATTTTTAAAACATCTGCGGTTAAACCTTTGTGGCACCCCTGCCTTAGAGTCTTATTGATATGTATTGATATATTTATTGATTGATAAAGTACCAGCCGTGCAGGAGAAACAACATAAAGGGTTTAATAATAAAAACAAACGCATAGACACAGACAGACACTGTAGGATTTGAGAGCTGTGTCTGGCATCTTGCAATCTGTAACCAAGTGTGAGATATGAGAGATGTGGAAGTGTATAGGATTAAATAAACAGAATTGCATTGATTAGATAGTGGGTAAAATCTTTAGAATTTTTAGAGATGGATCGTCACAGAATATTTGCAAAGTGAATAAAATATATAAATATATCTTCAGCCGTATGTGATATTTGTTTCTTAAAGTAAAAAAAATTACAAAAATAAAGTGTCTCGATCCTCATTTTTCTTACAGAGCACCGCTCTATGGAATAACCTGACGAACACAGTCAAATCTTCATTTAATAAAGCACCGACACATTCCACAGCGCTGTACAATTGGGTGGACGAACAAACATGTAGTTGTAAGCTCAATGAGCTTACATGCTAGAGGGAGTGGGGTATAATGACACAAAAGGTAAGGGTAGGGTAGAAAATTAGGTTGCTAAAATAAAAGCTTAGTGTTTTTTTCTTTCTTTCTTTCTTTCTTTCTTTCTTTATATTTTGATAACAGTTAAAGAAGAGGAATCAGGGTGCGAGGAGGGAAAGGAATTGATATGCTTTTTCGGAATAAGTGAGTCTTCAATGATTTTTTGAAAGAGTAGAGACTGGGTGAAAGTCTAACAGAGAGGGAAGGTGCAGCCCTAGAGAAGTCTTTAAGGTGACCATCAGAGGTAGGAGTACGAACAGAGGTTAGACGTAGGTCTCTGTCAGAGCGTAAGGGCCTAGAGGGGACATATTTATGTATTAGTGAGGATAAGTAGGTCGGAGCAGCATTGTATAGAGATTTATAAGCAAGTGCCAGGATCTTACATTGAGCCCTATATCTTACGGGAAGCCAAATTAGGGACTAACAGAGGGAGGAGTGGGAGGTGCAGGCGGACAGGAAAATGAGCCCCGCCGCCGCTTTAATTATAGACTGTAGTGGGGCCTAAGACTACTGAGAAGTGGATTGCAGTAGTCGAGATGAGAGAAGACAGCAGATCAGTATTTTAGCTTTGTCAGGCGTTAAATAGAGGCGGATACACACTATGTTTTTGAGATAGAAGTGGCACAATGGGGGGGGAAAGGAGAGGTCGGAATCAAAGAGTACACCTAAGCAGCGAGCCTTAGAGGTAGAGCTGATGGTTATGCTGTTGACTTGGAGGGAGACGGACACGGGAGTACCAACACTTGAGGGAGGGAAGACCAGAAGTGTTGTTAAGAAACTTAATACATTGTATAACTCATTCTGACGATTTGTGCGTAATGTAATTACTTGACCCACCATTGTGACATGATAAAATAGCTAAATAGGCTATCGCTGGAATCCTGACGCACCCTTCATCTTTCCAGTCTTGTGTTTAAGAGCTTTTCTGGGAAGCTCCCACCCTACCTGAGTAGAATGCTCTCCCCAGCTGTTCCCCCCTCCTATAACTTCCAATCTAGTACCAGCACTTTATTTAGTTGACCACAATAGAAAAAGAAAGCAACTCAATCCTCCTTTTTCTACAGAGCACCGCAATTAAAGAATAACTTCAAGATTTATCTACAAAGAACGTGAGTCCACTCCAAGTCCCTGTGGGAATCTTTGATCGGGTTGCCGGTTTGAAAGTGGCAATTTGCTACGAGCCCCGAGCCTGCATTTCAGATGTTCCTGCGGGGTTGGGTTGAGGAGGTGTCAGGCCCAGGGCCCCCAGTAGAACATGGGAATCTGTCACGCTGGAGATCTTGTGGATAGTCCCATCATGTGAAACCGTGAGGAGATACCCATTGTTGTGCTGCCATGGATATGGCCAGGAAATATAAATATACATATATTAGGTTTGCCACCTGTCTTGGAAAAAAAAACTGGCCATGCTAATTTATAATTAACTATATTTCTTTTTTTTTTTGCACGTAAATATTGAATGTATATATTTGTATGTGTGAGTGTGTATATAGATATCTATACTTATTTTTTTCCATTTGTTTTAAATCTTATAGGGCTACATAAAAATAAAATGTCTTATCAAATAAATCTGCTCTCATTCAAACAATACAAACATTACATCTATTTATAAAAAAAAAAAATGAATTACATTGAATCAGGTTGCTGCAGTTATTTGTTCATGTTATTAAAGAAGGGGATATGAAAAAGGGAATTATTTGTTCATTTTAAATTAATACAACTGAAAATGAATATTTATCTGACACTTCCTCGTTATAAAATAAATCTATAATTTTGTATAAGTTTTCTTTAAGACAGTAATTACTTCTAATGATAACAGCTATGTGTTTTTCCCAGATAATAGTTTCTCATTGTCACTTCTTTGTAATTTATACTAAACAAACAAAACTGCTCATGTAAGTCATTTACGCGGTTAATTAAGTGAGACGCGATATGAAAAAATGAAACTCAGAGAAAGCGATCTGACATTTACTGTTGGTAAATGTTTATTTGTGATGTACAAACACATCGCGTAGGCTAGAACGTTCTGGTTCTGGGGTAAAGGCTTGACTATGGTCAAATCCAGGTAAAAGTACAGAAAAATTAAACTTGGGTAGCAGTGTAAATAGAAGGTGCCCCTTCCCCACATTTGTAATTTGTTTTTTAAAATTAAACGGATACTCTAAGCACTAAATACATTTAGGTTAATAAAGTGGTTTTGGTCTCAATTCTGTCCCCTGGCTTAGACTCACACAGGCTCCATGACAAAATGGTTACATTGTCAATCAGATCTTACAGCACAATGTGTTTTGTTTAGAAGTCAGACGTTCTTATCTCCTGCTCTGTTAATTGAAATTGAATATTTCACAGGAGGCTGCTGCCGGCTCTAGCTCATGACTGTGCAGGATGTATATAAACAAACTATGCAAGAAGGGAAGTTTAAAAATGTGACTCTTTTTCAGGAAGTGTGTAAGGGGGCTGTGTGAGTACCAGCCAGGGGAGGTGTGGCTTGTGCTGCATAAACATGGAGATTCAAAGCAGCTCTGTCACCTTTTGGGGTCTTTGCATATATAGAAAAAAATGCGGATGGTAACATTGCCGCTTATGGTGCAGTGGCTCCCGGGGTACAGCAGAGGGGAGTTGTACTTAGCTGGTGCTCTCCACCTTAGGTATTGCTATCGCTGATCTTTAGCTCCTGCTGCTTCATTTACAAAGAGTCCACGTCAGTGCTGTACTCTCGCATATGCAAAAGAGTAAAAAAAAACTATGAATCTCACTAGAGCCTCCATCGATATTGTCTCATGATATATGAGACAATGGCTTATTCCTACAGCCATCACTAGCGATGGCAGGGGAAATGTACAAAACCTGACGCAGAGGCTCAACTTTTCTCAAGCTTTGTCTAGGTAGAAGTTTACCACAAGACAAAGGCGTCCCTACTTTGTCTTATGATATCTTTGACTGTATTAGTATGCCAGTTAAATTTCAACACACTCTTTATGGGCATTTAGTAAACATTTTATCTTTATGATATGCTCAAACTTTTTGTGCAGTTTGACAGAGTCACTAATAAATCCTAAATTGCAGAGAATTGAGCAGTGACACAGCAGGGTCATGGTCAATATATACCAAAACCACTTAATTACGCTAAAGTTGTTTTAGTGGTAGAATATCCCTTTTAAGGCAAACTTTACAATTTAAATATTAATTTATATTATTATGTTTACTACCGTAGATTAGATTACTGGGCACATTAGATTTACCCCAGTTCAGGGACATTCTCTTCTTTGCAGTCGCTGCCTCCAAGGACGCCATTTTTCCAATCCAATGGTTTTTATATAAAAACATTGCGGAATAGGGAGCATGTTTGGCAAATACCACACACTCTACCAGTCCTTTGCTTTGCTGTGAGAAGCATTGGACACATTTTTTTATTTGCACTATCATGCTGTACGTGATCACGCCCAACGTGAGGACCTTTGATTTCCAAAGGTCTTCAATGGTTGCTAGTGGTATACGACAGTCAGTGGTATCGAACAAATGTAAACATTGCCTTTTCTCACAAATGGTAATATTTATATTGTCCAAAACAGAAAGACGTTCAAGGCACCATAACCTGTTCATTAAGATGAAAAGGTATTGGTTTGTTTAAGTCAGGGTTCCTCAAACTCCAGCCCCACAGATGTTGCTGAACTACAACTCCCATGATTCTTTGGCTATATATGTAATTCAAAGAATCATGGGAGTTGTAGTTCAGCAACATCTGGGGGGGGGGGGCAGAGTTTGAGGACCCCTGGTTTAAGTTAATAAATGTAGATATCAAGACAACAAAACAGATTAGGTTTCATATTGATAAAGTGATATCAGATTGCTTTGGATAAGGGCACTAAAAAAGAATTGTTAAATACATACAGAGATGAATCGTGGGTGTAGAGCCGTTCACTTGGCAAACACATTTTAATTGATGTAATGTACCCATACAGTGTTTAATCTAGCTGTGCTGGTGTTCTCTTACAGCTGGCAAACCTTCAAGGGAGCTCAACTCCTTCAACCAACAGACACTTTGCCAATCACAGTCGCTCTGAACTTCTGTTCTCATCGGTGATTGACATCCCACAGGATATAGTTTGTGGACATATCATTCTATTTAAAGGGATTTACAGCCAGCTCTGGTAAGTGGAACTGTCACCTATAGGTTTTAAACCGATTCCACTGAACAGTTTCTCCACTAATTTCACTTTGCTCATAGTCTGCTTTATGATTTTAGTTACCGTAATTTGACTAATTCCCTCATTAAACAGAAATTATGTATTAGTAGCCAATAAATTCAGAGATATCTAAACCCCCCCTGGTAGAATGTATTGATATCATTTGCATTGTGTGACAGGGAATAGACACATTGTACGTACAAAGAGCAGGAGAATGCTGAAACCTTGCCCATTGTAGAACCGTGTATGTAAGCGTTAAACGAAGCTGGTATAGTCGCATATTGTCATCAAGATGGTGTTGATGTCTATTTACAGTGAAACACAGGGTGACACGACATCTCTTTTCACTGAATAAGGGAATGCATTTTATAGCTATTTAGACCATAGATTCAGTAGTGTCTATTCAATAAAAGGTCTCCAGGTCTGTTATTTACTAATATCAGAGTTACCTACTGGAACAGACTCGCTCTGTCCTGGCAGTCACAGATTGATAACTCCTTAAAAATTACCCAGCTGTCTATAAAGTAGAAAATACGTTTAACATTGTATACTGCAAATTATCCATGCAGGGAATGTAGAAATAAAAATTTCAATTCTATTCGAGTAACTATGTTATCAGATTAACATCTCTAATGGTGTAATAAAAATGCCCCAGTCACCATGTTAGGAGTCTATCAATCAAATCTTCCCTTGATGCAAATTTATTCAAACACCATTTGCCTTGTCTTGTAAAAATGCGAGAAAATGAAGTGAGAGGCAAATTCTATTTGAGTGTCTTTCGTTGTTTGACCATGCTAGTCTTTACTTTCTCCTCCATTACCTAATTATTGTGTATCTTTTCAAATAGGGAAGATATTTCCAGCCAGTGGTTTTAGTCACTATTACCTGTTTGAATATTGGTTTTTCGTGATAACCTATACCAATGTCAGGTTAAAGGGACACTCAAGACCCCTAAATCAGCTTATCTTGCTGAATTGCTTTATGTGTGAAGAATGTGTCCTATTTTTTCTGTTACAAAAAGTGCAGATTCCAATAGAAATTTGCACTTTTATAAATGAACCTTGTTACACCCCCTGACCGTCATTCAGAGACAACCAGTCCTGTTACTTCCTGGATTGTTTAGCTCAGTGAAGCTAAACTCAAGCGGCAGCAATTGCCCAGAGCACCTACCTTGCAAAGACTTATCATTGAGCTGCATTGGGAAGTCTGTGATTGGACAGCCACGGAAAGTCTGGGCAGGGTTAGAAGGGGAGGGCTTGCAAAGGAAGTAGACAAGAGATCTGCTGCTTTTTCAAGCTGTTTTTATCTATTCCCCTCCTTTCTTCCCTCCTCTCCCCCCCCCCCCCCCCAAAAAAAAGCACATAAATAATGCGTGCAAGCTTTCGTTGGCAGTATATTTCCTAAACAGTGATTTTTATTTTCTTTGTATTTGGGTAGTGTAGTGTCCTTCTAATAGACAAGTTGTGTGTTTCAGGTCACATCCATGTTTTAACTACCTGCATAATGAAAAAACAACGAGTTGACAAGAGACAAACAGTTAAATGTAAATAAATATATATTCTCAATCCCTCCCTCACACCCTATAGATCAGTGATGGATCTTAAAAACATGTATAGCGGGTGTTGATATATTTTACCAGCTGGGCAGGGCGTGATCATGGCTTAACCAAATAGTGGTGTTTTGACATATTAATAAAAAATAAATATCGGCAGAGGGATTAGTACATTTCACAAAACAAGCTGGCATTCGGTATAGGGGGATGTAGCTGTGCCAAATTCCCCTAAATTCTGTCACATGTGCAAATGGCAATTAACACGTCCGATGGTGCAAAACAGATTCAAGGTTGGCGTTAAGTAGCTGTGGTGAACCAACATTGAATGGATACTTACCAACTTTGCCTGTAAAGGGTTTATTAAGTTGGTATGCATGTATGTCAGGGCACGAGGGCCGAGCAAGATTGCCCATGTGTGGACACGATAGTTTTGATGGACGATGCCCTGGAATTGTCTTGTGAAGCTGTGATGCCCTGAGATTATCTTGTGAAGCTGTAATGCCCTGAGATTATCTTGTGAAGCTGTAATGCCCTGAGATTATCTTGTGAAGCTGTGATGCCCTGAGATTGTCTTGTGAAGCTGTGATGCCCTGAGATTGTCTTGTGAAGCTGTGATACCTTGAGATTGTCTTGTGAAGCTGTGATACCTTGAGATTGTCTTGTGAAGCTGTGATGCCCTGAGATGTAAGCCTGACACTAGGACACTATTGCGTTAGGAATACAGGATTGCATAGAAAGTGATGTAAGCCTGACACTAGGACACTATCGCGTTAGGAATACAGGATTGCATAGAAAGCGATGTAAGCCTGACACTAGGACACTATCGCGTTAGGAATACAGGATTGCATAGAAAGCGATGTAAGCCTGACACTAGGACACTATTGCGTTAGGAATCCAGGATTGCATAGAAAGTGATGTAAGCCTGACACTAGGACACTATCGCGTTAGGAATACAGGATTGCATAGAAAGCGATGTAAGCCTGACACTAGGACACTATCGTGTTAGGAATACAGGATTGCATAGAAAGCGATGTAAGCCTGACACTAGGACACTATCGCGTTAGGAATACAGGATTGCATAGAAAGCGATGTAAGCCTGACACTAGGACACTATCGCGTTAGGAATACAGGATTGCAAAGAATGCGATGTAAGCCTGACACTAGGACACTATCTCGTTAGGAATACAGGATTGCATAGAAAGCGATGTAAGCCTGACACTAGGACATTGTCGCGTTAGGAATACAGGATTGCATAGAAAGCGATGTAAGCCTGACACTAGGACACTATTGCGTTAGGAATACAGGATTGCATAGAAAGTGATGCAAGCCTGACACTAGGACACTATCGTGTTAGGAATACAGGATTGCATAGAAAGCGATGTAAGCCTGACACTAGGACACTATCGCGTTAGGAATACAGGATTGCATAGAAAGCGATGTAAGCCTGACACTAGGACACTATCGCGTTAGGAATACAGGATTGCATAGAAAGCGATGTAAGCCTGACACTAGGACACTATCGCGTTAGGAATACAGGATTGCATAGAATGCGATGTAAGCCTGACACTAGGACACTGTCTCGTTAGGAATACAGGATTGCATAGAAAGCGATGTAAGCCTGACACTAGGACATTGTCGCGTTAGGAATACAGGATTGCATAGAAAGCGATGTAAGCCTGACACTAGGACACTATCGCGTTAGGAATACAGGATTGCATAGAAAGCGATGTAAGCCTGACACTAGGACACTATCGCGTTAGGAATACAGGATTGCATAGAATGCTATGTAAACCTGACACTAGGACACTATCGCGTTAGGAATACAGGATTGCATAGAATGCTATGTAAGCCTGACACTAGGACACTATCGCGTTAGGAATACAGGATTGCATAGAATGCTATGTAAGCCTGACACTAGGACACTATCGTGTTAGGAATACAGGATTGCATAGAAAGCGATGTAAGCCTGACACTAGGACACTATCGCGTTAGGAATACAGGATTCCATAGAAAGCGATGTAAGCCTGACACTAGGACACTATCGCGTTAGGAATACAGGATTGCATAGAAAGCGATGTAAGCCTGACACTAGGACACTATCGCGTTAGGAATACAGGATTGCATAGAAAGCGATGTAAGCCTGACACTAGGACACTATTGTGTTAGGAATACAGGATTGCATAGAATGCGATGTAAGCCTGACACTAGGACACTATCGCGTTAGGAATACAGGATTGCATAGAAAGCGATGTAAGCCTGACACTAGGACATTACCGCGTTAGGAATACAGGATTGCATAGAAAGCGATGTAAGCCTGACACTAGGACACTATCGCGTTAGGAATACAGGATTGCATAGAATGCGATGTAAGCCTGACACTAGGACACTATCGCGTTAGGAATACAGGATTGCATAGAATGCGATGTAAGCCTGACACTAGGATACTATTGCGTTAGGAATACAGGATTGCATAGAAAGCGATGTAAGCCTGACACTAGGACACTATCGCATTAGGAATACAGGATTGCATAGAATGCTATAGTGTTCGTCTAAAGCAAATAAACTCTGCTCGCCATATGTAGTTCTGAACGACACTACTTGACGTGTTATAGATATAATGCTCGACTTCCCGTCCTCTGTTTATATATTCTACAGACATAAAAACAAAGCAAGTGGAACTATGCTACTGGAGGTCTATTAGATGGGCAAATTCTTCATCCGTTTCATTAATCCCTCCCTGTACGCACAGACTAGCTTCTATTTTTAAGTAAAAAATGAACAAATTGTGAAAATTAAATTCATCCCATAAAGTCCCAGAAAGCTCCCTCTTTACTCTTGCACAAGTTGTCAGGTTGTTAACACTGTATAATCTGCCTTTTACGCCAGATACGTTTTATTCAATATTTTCCGTAACAAATCACAAGTCGCATACCTTTATTTTGTGTAAAATACAGCTGGAACAAACAGAGGGAGCACTGAGCCAGCAATGCCGACATGTTTCATGCTTATATGGCCAACTGTTATCGGATGTTTTCTTTTCATTTTTAAAAAATCTTTTTGCATTAAATTAAACTTTATGATATGTTTTAAATTATGTATCTGTCTGAGCCGCCATATTGGGTCAGAGTCTACATATATCTCACCCACTGCTGCTTAACCTAACTTGCTGTGCAGGTTCAGATTCCGCGGGGACAGGGAGATCCGGTGCTGGGGAGCAACCTTTGGGGTTAAACGGTTTACGTCCATTTTTCCTGTTCATTCATAGTGCGCCCCCCTGTGGGTTTACAGATATCCCTGGGGCTGGGACAGCTTGGTACCCCCACATAACAGTTTGAGGAGAACATTTCCTGTGTTAATTTGGGGTGTTGGGGTTTGCTATATCAGAGCATTGCCAGCTCAACCAATGTATGTTGGAGACACTATCTGTAGATTCAAGTGGTCAACGTTTCAGCCCCTCAACGGAACTGAAATGTCGACCACTCGCATCTACTTGAATAAAGAAGATTTATCTATGAAATCCTGGAGTGCCGGTATCTTTTTACAATATTATCTATTATGTGACCAGAGCACCAGGTACTAAATGTCGAAGTTTGAGTGCAAGAGCCTTGGATAAATTATCTATCTATCTATCTATCTTCGATCTATCGATCTCCCTCTATCTCTCTCTTTATCCACCCATCTATCTATCCATCCATCTGTACGTACGTCTATCTGTCTGTCTGTCTGTCTATCTATCTACCTATCCCAAACTAGTGTGTACGTCTTTCCTGATTCAATAATTCTCTATAATCCAAATGGTTTGGACTCCTCCGTGCTATAAGTGTTTCCTATTTTAGCCAGAGCTAATGTGTTAAAAGACATTTGAAAAGAAAAATCCCTTGTCATCTGAAGGATGTTTATACGGGATTATCTGAAACCCTTCACAGGATGCTCAAACGATGTGTTGCTGAATAATCCCTCCTTGGCTTGTTTACTAATTGTTCTTTGTGATGTTTATACTGTCTGCTTGCAACCAGAGAAATGAACAAACAACATTTAGCATTTAGGCTTTATTTTAAGACTGAGCTTTTGATATTTCGATACGAGGTTAAACCAGACTCTTTGAAGAAGGTTTCACACTGTTTGAAAATATTTAACTTTTTTTTTGTTTTTGTTTAATTTGGATGTTGTGTAACTCTTTTAGTGAGTTCTTTTTGACAAATCCAAGTATTCATCAGTGAGATCATTATGGTCCTATCGCTATGTGATTGTTCAATGATTATTTTACCGTTTCTAATTACGTGCACCCATACATACTATATATTGATTTCAAAGACTAAATACGACTTTAACTAAAATGAAACTTTTAACCTTTTAAAATAAACCCCTTTTTTCAGTTATTATTATAGGGGTTTCTACACAACCAGTGCTGATAAAGGAAATTATAGAATTATTTATTAGTCTTGCTTGTGGACATGCCTTGGGGTCAATTAATTTAGGGAGTTATACGGCAACCATAGTATTAAGGAAATTGCTGTCTTAAAGCTGAATGACTGCAAAATGTGGTATTATCAAGCTAGTTAGTATTAGTTTATATTATATTATTTTATTATATGAAATTGAAAATTTAAAGAAAAAAGAAAGAAAATGCTGATAGCTATTGTGTGGGTTATTGAAAAGAGCAAACATCCATTTGATCCCACAAATAAATCCGGTTTCCATCTGAACTCAGAACCACAGAATCATTGTGTTCTTGGTTCACCAGACCCATGTATCAGGGAAACATTTTCACGTGCTCCCAGTGAACGTAATAAAGCAATGTGTCCAGTAAAACATGGTGGTTATGGTAACACAACGGGGGTCCCACCTGGGAATCGAACAATCCAGCTGAATTGATGAATGCTTAAGGGGATTATTTTTAGGCTTCAACCCAAGAATTACCACTTCTAAAATCCACTTGGATTTACTGAGTAAATCTCTTTATCCCTCAACATTGAACCTGGCAGGACATTTGCCTCCGTTTCTGGTTAGTAAATACCCAGGTTGTCAGTTGTCAGATATGTTGTTTATTCACTTTATACATGTTTAGCGTTGCTTTGAATACTAATCTGCTCGGAACACGGGCCTTGGGGTTTAGTGAGGACCATTTGACTAATGAAGCTATGAGTAATGGACGTAGCCGGGGCAGAGACACTCTAAGCAGTGCTGGGAGACGGTGAGGAGACAGTGTCAGCTTCTGTAAGTACCATCAAATCATATTCTTCATCAGATAAACGATAGCCCAACTCGTTTCGGGGCTGCATTACATCCCGTCACATAGAATTATATTTTGGAATTATGTTTTTTGTATTTAATCACATGCTGCTGCATGTGTGGTCACGGTGATACACAGCTGTGTAAATATACAACAGCATTCTGTTTATTATCAATCTTGGTGTTTTCTTTGTCAGTTTGTAATGCAATCAGTGTTTAGAACTGCATCTGCCAATAATAGCTGGCACATCGTATAAAGTCTTTATAAAGGAGAGGTGAGTACGCAAGCTGTAGAGGAATTTTCACAATTGTTTATTTAAGCTGGTTTCTATTTTGCTTCAAATCAAATTTATTTCTGGCTTTTTTTTGTTTGTTTTTTTCTTTGCCATCTTGTTAGGTAATGGCTAACATTATGGATACATACAATCATTACTCCGAGTTTACCCATCACATATTCACTAAATTACTTATTGTAACAAATTAAAGTCCGAATTGCGCAATTTAGGCAAACAAAGACGAATAGTGGCCATTAGTCACAACTTGACTAATTTAGCCTTCATTTTGACATTTGGGTTTCAATTCAGTCCAATCTGGAGTTTAGGGAATAGGCACTAAAATGTGAATTGTCACCAATCTAAGCTGAATTCCAAGTGAATTTAATAAGCAGAAATGAAAGTATAAATGACTCGGGCCTTGATTTAATATTTTTGGATAGATGGTTAAAATTATTTAGTTTTTTTTTTTCATTTATTAGTTTAACATTTTTATATTTTTTGATATATTGATTTTTTTTTTATATTTTAATATTTAAAAAATATATATTTTAAATGTTTATCCCAAAAATATTAAATTGTATGAAAAAAAATATTAAACTGAGGCCCGAATTTGAAATTCAGTTTAAATTCACCTTGAAAATTTGTATTTATTTTCCTTATTTTTTTTTATTTATTAATTTTCATTTTGTTGATACATGCACTTTTTTTAAAAATATATTTGATTGTTTAATGTATTTTTAGTTTTTTGGGTTTTTTTTTGGTCATTTTAAAAGCTTTTATGCTGTCTTGTAATTAGTTTGATGATGGCTCTTGATAACTTGCAGTTAACGCTGTAAGGTAACTTATTTATACAATCTTGCAATTAATGATTTAGGGTAACCAGTTTATACAATCTTGCAATTAATGCTTTAGGGTAACCAGTTTATACAATCTTGCGGTTAATGCTGTATGGTAACCAGTTTATACAATCTTGCGGTTAACGCTGTATGGTAACCAGTTTATACAATCTCGCGGTTAACGCTGTATGGTAACCAGTTTATACAATCTTGCGGTTAACGCTGTATGGTAACCATTTTATACAATCTTGCGGTTAACGCTGTATGGTAACCAGTTCATACAATCTCGCGGTTAACGCTGTATGGTAACTAATTTATACAATCTCGCGGTTAACGCTGTATGGTAACTAATTTATACAATCTCGCGGTTAACGCTGTATGGTAACTAATTTATACAATCTTGCGGTTAACACTGTATGGTAACTAATTTATACAATCTTGCGGTTAACACTGTATGGTAACCAGATCATACAATCTCGCGGTTAACGCTGTATGGTAACTAATTTATACAATATCGCGGTTAACGCTGTATGGTAACTAATTTATACAATCTTGCGGTTAACGCTGTATGGTAACCAGTTTATACAATCTCGCGGTTAACGCTGTATGGTAACCAGTTTATACAATCTCGCGGTTAACGCTGTATGGTAACCAGATCATACAATCTCGCGGTTAACGCTGTATGGTAACTAATTAATACAATCTTGCGATTAATGCTGTAGGGTAACCATTTTATACAATCTTGCGGTTAACACTGTATGGTAACCAGTTTATGCAATCAATAATAACCAAGGTTCTGTTTAATAACCAGCATTCTATTGTAAACAAAGCAATGACAAAGATGAATTTGGGTAATTCACATTCGTATTACTGTGCTTTATACACAAAACCAGTTTTTATACTCTGACACCCACCCATATTTGTCTTAGAAGGCTTCATTATGTGTTTGAATATGCTGTGTTTGTGCTTGTTGCGAATGCATTGTGTTAGCTATTAACTTGCTCAGTTTGTGCCAATAAATATGAATTAAGTCCAGTACGCAATGTTAAATTGGCTTTTTGATGTTGACCAAAAGCACTTAACACAAAGAAAAGAATTCCTTATGTCCTTAATTCCCTTCAAAAACTGTTTATTCATGGCATTGTGAATATTTTTATCTGTACTTTGTCATCAGTAGTCTTGTGGCTGTGGCTTATTTTTTCAATAAACTGTGAGAAGTAGTTATAGTCACATTACCTAGGGCAGCCTGATACTATGTGGGAGATTTATCAAGGCAGAAAGGTGTTAATTAGAAGCAATCTCCATGGAAACCAATAGAATGTCACAGTCTGGTTTTATGACCGTAGTTGCAATCCTCATATTTTCTAAAACCAAATACAGTCGGGATTGTTCGGTCAGCCCGAACAAACCTGCAGCAATATCCACATGCATTTAGTGTCTGGGTTAAAATCAGTGCTTTCACATATAAAGCCTATAGAAAGTATAGGATTCAGAAGATTCACAAATCACCGGTTTTAATAAAATTCAGAACCAAATGTATCCAGTAGGATGCGAATTCGCAAATTTTCGTTCACATGCTTTTCCGCATATTAATGATGATTTTCAGTACTAGTCACCTGCTGACTACTAGCCAGTCGAATAGTTAAAAGCTCTCAGAGGCGCAAGGGTCAATTACGTGGCGGTCAATTGCATGGCCAGCCGCCACGTGAAAACCGTTAAAAAATAAATAATTAAAAAGGTCTATGGGAATCAATACGATTCCCATATTAGTATAAGGGAGATTCTAAACTATCCTGTGCGGTTTGGGAACATCTGATAAATATCTAAAACTAGCGAATGAGCAGTCATTGCTACCCAGTTGCTGAAAAAGTTCTATCCCACGGGGATGGGGCCTGGTGAAATAGCAGGGGGGGTCCGGGATATTTTCCATGCTATACTGTGAAGTGTGTTCACTTATCAACCACCATTGCCATTCCTTTTAGGAATATTATTCTGATGTTATTGAATGTACTAATATACTCAACTGGCTGGCTCTTGTTTTTACCCTATGTGTATATTGATGTGTGTTTTCTGTAGATACTACGATGTATCTGTACCACCAAGGGTTAATCATTAGGATTCTGATTGACAGGTTTGAGGGGGATCTTTTTAAACTCCTATGTTTCTTTATGATAAGTGGCTGAACTGAAACCCTCCTGTAAGACCCCAAAATACTTTCTGACGCTTTGACTCTCTAATGAGCATTTTAACTATCATTGTAGTAGATCCACCAGTAACAGGCAGTGGTTATGGTTACTTACAGCCATGAAGGGGTTTTATTTATTTGTAGAATGATTTTCACTTTCTTCAGTTTTATTTATTTTGGCGGTAGCATAAAAACCGCTTGTTAATAAATATTTTTTACAGTTTTCTAAACACATTTAAATGCTAAACACTTCCTACAGCAAAGGCTGTTTGTCAAATATTATAATATAGTGGTGCATTTATCCGTTAAAAAGTCTGAAAATAATCATAAACGCAAATATTAAAATAACACTTTCTCTGTGTAACATAGTGAGATCAGCAGAATTTGATAGTTTCTTTCGATCAGAGCCCCTTTTTATTCTGTTGTACTTGATACAAGTTGAGCCCCTCGTTAAAGTAAAATAAAAATGTTAAATCAAGTTAAAGGCAACTTTTAATTTTTTTATTCAATGTTTTTAGAGAAGTGACAGTTCCCTTTGAAAGTCAGACGTGAGAAAAATTATACCTGCATTAAAGGGTTACTGTAAGCGCCATGCCCACTGCAGTGATTTGAAGTGGTGATGGTGCCTGGAGTCTGTATGTGCAGTGTTTAACAATTAAATGCTGCACATATGTTTAACTCCTTCACTGCCGGAAACGGAACGCCACCTCTGGCAGCGTCATTGGGATATTAACAGTTATTTACTGTCAGTTCTAGGCATATTTATACGCAGAGAGTTCCTTTGATTGGCTGAGAGTGGTCAGCTGACGCTGGATTGACTGGATCAGCGCTGCAGAACACGGATGTATGCCACCAGCCGCAGAGGGCTTTTGACTCCTGGGGAAGAACAAGGTAAGATGGCAAACAATTTGATAAAGTTTTTCCCCATTAGTGGGAAACTGGGCCAGGGTACTCATCACACCATAACCACTACAGTGGGCTGGAGCGATTATGATGCTTGAAGAAACCTCTTATTGGATCTACCAAAGTCTTAAACGTTAAAAATTAAGAACTTTCCCAACTTTATTAAATTAAGATTACCTCTCCTGAACTCATTTCCAGATATTCACTGCAGAAGTGAAACTTGCAGCTGGGCCTGTATTTAGATAAATGTGACGAGTTTTATCATATGACAAACTGTATGTATAATGTAATGCCACTTCCGTGACAGCTGGCATGCTCCCACACATATTGCATCAGGATATCATTATTATTAATAATATATATATAGTGCCAACATATTCTGCAGCGCTGTACAATCATAGAATGGGGATAATTGACAACAAGCAGTTGAAATAACAGAGTCAAGTGTTGAAGAGGATACAACCCAGCATTCTCTGTTACTTTCCCGTTCAGTTCTGGAACGTTCCCTTGCTCGAATAATTCGGTATTCAAACATAAAATTTGAGAAAAAAATGTCTCCGCACCCCATCAAAACTCGGTATTAGAACACAATCACACGCCATTAACCTCATGGTCTACCTCATTGGAACATCGATGGTACGACACATCGGCATCCTAGCACTAGACAAAGCCAACAGAGCTTATTCTGTCAGCGAACAGAGCTCCATTCTGTCAGCAAACAGCTCCATTCTGTCAGCAAACAGAGCTGACAGGTAAAGTGAAGTTACATTTTCATTTCGTTTACATTGTGTTTATTGGATTTCTGTATGATTTTATGCATGTAAGGTATTATTAAACTGTAAAATTTGTGTTAAAATGGTGTAATTTTAGGGGGGGCCGGAACAGATTAATCTAATTTACATTAAAGGATCACTATAGGGCCAGGAACACAAACATGTATTCCTGACCCTATAGTGTTAAAACCACCATCTAGCCACCCTGAGCCCCTCATGCCTCCATAAATATAGCAAATCTTACTGTATTCAAGCCTGAAGCTTTAGATCTGCATGCTGTTTGCCTCAGAAAAACAAGCAGTCTGCTGACATCATCAGAATTGGTAGCCTGGTCCAATCACAATGCTTCCCCATAGGATTGGCTGAGACTGACAAGGAGGCAGATCAGGGGCAGAGCCAGCATGATTCAAACACAGCCCTGGCCAATCAGCATCTCCTCATAGAGATGAATTGAATCAATGAATGTCTATGAGGAAAGTTCAGTGTCTGCATGCAGAGGGAGGAGATACTGAATGTTTGGATGCATTTTAGGCAGCCATGACCCAGGAACAGGGCCGGACTGGGATAAAAATTCGGCCTGGGCATTTTTTTATCAGAGCGGCCCACTAAGAAGGGGCGGGGCAGAGATGGTGTGTTTTGTCATCACTAACGACAAACACGCCCCCTTCTCAAAGTGCAGGCCAGGGCAGACCATGCGCAGAGCTCTGCTAAAGATCTCTAGCATGAGAAAAAAGCCCTGTATTTGTTCTGCACAGTGCAAGCAAATTTAATAACATGCTTGCACTGTGTTTCCTTGCAACTTGTCTCTGGTGTCTCTATAAATGGATACCAGGAGACAAAAATGCCAGGAAAGAGTATTGTGCATGTGTTTGGAGCTTGCTTGTGGGATTGTGTGTGTGTATAGTGTGAGCTGATTGTGGTGTGGTATTGTGTAATAAGGTCGGTTTTAGTCGTGTTGTGTTTGTGGTGTAATGTAATGCATATGTGGCTAGGGGCTGTAGAGAATGTGTGTATAGGGGATGTAGCAAGTGTGTGCATACAGGCTATAGTGTGTGTGTGTGTGGATGTGTGTATATATGTGATGTAGTGTTTGTAGAGAGTGTGTGTTTAGGGGTGTAGTATGCGTTTGCTTACAAGGAATCTAGTGTGTATATATATATATATATATATATATATATATATGTGTGTGTGTGTGTGTATGTTTGGAAGTATTGTGTATGTGTGTTGGGGAGGTTCTGTGTGTATGTGAGGGGTGCAGTATGTATGTGTGTATGATGGATGCTGTGTATGATGTGTGTGAGGGTGCTGAGTGTGATGTGTGTGAGTCCTGAGTGTGATAGTGCTGTGGATGATGTGTGTGAGTGCTGAGGGTAATGCGTGTGAGAGTGCCGAGTGTGATGTTGCTGTGGATGATGTGTGTGAGTGCTGAGGGTAATGCGTGTGAGAGTGCCGAGTGTGATAGTGCTGTGTATGATGTGCGTGAGTGCTGAGTGTGATGTGTGTGATAGTGCTGTGTATGATGTGTTTTGTGATAGTGCTGAGTGTGATGTGTTTTGTGATAGTGCTGAGTGTGATGTGTGTGTGAGTCCTGAGAGTGCTGTGTGTGAGAGTGCTGTGTGTGAGTGCTGGGTGTGATGTGTGTGAGAGTGCTGGGTGTGAAAGTGCTGTGATGGGTTTGAGAGTGCTGTGTGTGATGTGTGTGAGAGTGCTGTGATGGGTTTGAGAGTGCTGTGTGTGATAGTAGTGAGAATGATGGGAGTGAGAGTGCTGTGTGTGATGGGAGTGAGAGTGCTGTGTGTGATGGGAGTGAGAGTGATGGGAGTGAGAGTGCTGGGAGTGAGAGTGATGGGAGTGATGGGAGTGAGAGTGCTGTGTGTGATGGGAGTGAGAGTGATGGGAGTGAGAGTGCTGTGTGTGATGGGAGTGAGAGTGATGGGAGTGAGAGTGATGGGAGTGAGAGTGCTGGGAGTGAGAGTGATGGGAGTGAGAGTGCTGTGTGTGATGGGAGTGAGAGTGATGGGAGTGAGAGTGCTGTGTGTGATGGGAGTGAGAGTGCTGTGTGTGAATGTTAGAAGGGATTGAGTGTTGGGGGGGTAAAATAAAATGTAGCATTATGCCCCCCCTCCCTTCTTACCTGTTGCCTGGGAGGTGGGGGGGTACCGGCACGCTGGTGAGTTAAAAGGGGGTTCCGGCACGCTGGTATCTTCCCTGGCGGTCCAGTGGGTGAGTGAACTCTAGCCTGCGAGGCTAGAGTTCACTCTCGCGAGATCCGGTCGTTGCCATGGCAACGCGCCGGATCTCGCGAGAGGAACCCGGCGGAGCTGCAAGATAGAGCTCCGCCGGGTCCTCTCCCTCCCTCCCCAGCCGCATTTCTCTCCAAGGGGGCCGGTGAGGGAGATCTCTGATCTCCTCACCGGCCCTTCATTGAAAACAGCGGGGCCGGCGCTCGGATAGTGCCGGCCCTGCATTGACCGGCAGGGGAGATCCTGGGACTTCCCCTGCCGGCCTCGGCCCCTGGCCACCGCGGCCCACCGGGCATTTGCCCGGTGTGCCCGATGGCCAGTCCGGGCCTGCCCAGGAAGGATCTCTAACAGCCATCTGAGGAGTGGCCAGTGATGTTATCACTAGGCTGTAATGTAAACACTGCATTTTCTCTGAAAATACAGTGTTTACAGCAAAAAGCCTGAAGGCAATGATTCTACTCACCAGAAAAAATTCAATAAGCTGTAGTTGTTCGGGTGACTGTAAGTGTTTAATTCTTATGGAAACTGTTGATTCGGTTTTAGAATAAATCTGTTCTCAAGCAGCCTTCAGGAATGGATTAAGCTCGAGTTCTGAGATTCCACCTTACCTCAAGTTGTAAAAAGTCAAACATACTCAGTAAACACACTTTTGGTGTCATTTTACCCCTGGCGAAAAAAATTATTAAAGAGACACGGTACGTGAGCAGACATTTTTTTATGCATTGTCTTGATATCGATAATGTCCATCACATACAGTAGGATGAGTGTAAATGAGCTGATAAACTGGAATTATCCTATAATGTTTTCGTTGTTTTAATTTTTGATATAAAGCATTACAATATACAAAATAAACCAATCAAAAAAAGATGCTCACACTTAAAGGGAATCTATAGTGCCAGGAAAGCAAATTTGTTTTCCTGGCACTATAGCTTCCCCCTATGTCAAGCCCTTGTCGTCGCCCCCCCTCCTCCTGTGGTTCAGAAGGGGTTAAAAACCCCTTCTGTCACTTACCTGGATCCAGCACCAATGTCCCTCGGCGCTGGCTCGGGTCTGCCTTTACCCCTCCCTGCTGACATTAGCCATCGGGGGAAACCTAATGTGCATGCACAGCAATGGTCACTCTTGCATTAGAATTTAAATACCACTTTCCTATTGGGGATTCTGGTGATGCTGGAAGTCCTCATACAGAGCGTATGTCTTTGGCAGTATGTCTAAAAACAGCTTCTAAACGCTGAAGATTTCTTGTCTGCAGCCTTGCAAGCCTTCCCCTTCAAACCCCGCTCAGACTTTCTGTGGCTGTCCAATCACAGGCTTTCCAAGGCAGCTCAATGAGAAGTCTTTGCTCTGGGCAGTTGCTGCCTCTTGAAGTAACAGGAAGTAACAGGACCAGTCGTCTGATTGACGTCCAGGGTGGTGCAACCAGATTCATTCATAAAAATGCCAATTTCTATTGAAATCTGCCCTTTTTTTTTAACTGAAAAAAGAGGACACACCCTTCACACTTTGAACTGTCAGAGATGAAAGCATTTTGTAACGTACCGCAGTTCTGCACCAAGCAGAGGTTTCTGGGACTAGTTCAGTTACCAGCGTTCTACAGACTGCAGTTAGGAGGGGGGCACAAAGATGTAGTCGTTGGCAAGTTGGCATTTCGGATGATTCCCTAGGGCCTAGTTCTCTCATCTAGCAGTTGTGGGAGCAGACATACCCAGTGGATATCTAATGCCATGGGCTCTGACCATTTTTTTTATTTCCCATTGATAGTAACTCATCTCCTGTGATCATTGCGACCCTTGGTAGGTCAAAACATGACTGGCCATTGAGGGGCATTTTTCTGTGAGGTTTCTGGTAGGTCATTGGTGATGGTGATGTAGGTGAAACCCAATGCACTCCACCTTGCAACACTATGATACCATGTAAAAATAGTTATAGTTCCCCTTAGATGGCGTTGTTTCCTTCCTCGCTAACATTGTATTTCTATATCTAGTGATGTTTATTCTATTTTTATAGATGATATAGTATTTGTACAGTTTAAGTTTGGGCATTGCCAGTCTTATAAAAGTGAGGGAAGTTGTCACTAAGTCACAGGTCAAATACAGTTGTGCTCAAAAGTTTGCATACCCTTGGAGAATTGCTAATATATGTACCAGGTTTAAAGAAAACATGAGTGAGCAGGCAAAACACATTTCTTTTATTTCTTATTGGATTGGTATTCAACTGTAGGTTATAACAGAATGGCACAATCATAAAACAAAACATGGCAACAAAGAAATAAATGAAATGACCCCTGTTCAAAAGTCTGCATACCCTTAGTTCTTAATACAGTGTATTGCCCCCTATAGCATCAATGACAGCGTGCAGTCTTTCGTAATAGTGGTCTATGAGGCTCCTAATTCTTGCAGGTGATATAGCTGCCCATTCGAGTCAAAATGCCTCCAGGTCATACAAAGTCTTTGGTCGTCTTGCATGGACCGCACATTTGAGATCTCCCCCTGGTGGCTCGATGATATTAAGTTCAGGAGACTGTGATGGCCACTCAAGAACCTTCACCTTTTTCTGCTGTAACCACTGGAGGGTCAACTTGGCCCTGTGCTTAGGGTCATTGTCAAGCTGGAAAGTCCAAGAGCGTCCTATGTGCAGCCGTTGTGCAGAAGAATGCAAATTGTCTGCCAGTATTTTCTGATAACAAGTTGGGAAATTAACCTTTAATTGCGATTTTTAACCTGTGTGTGTCACCTTGTGTTTCTGTGACAAGGCCAAACATTCAAGGGTATGTAAAGTTTTGATCAGGGCCATTTGTGTGATTTATGTTATCATTATGATTTAAAAATGAGCCAAACACCTATGTGTTTCATCAGCTGCCATTTACCCAGGAAGAATTACTGGGACATTAATTTTTTCGTATATAATAGGCAGTGGCCTAATATTAGTTAATGTTGTTTTGTGTCCCTGGGGTCTGCTCCATCTTCAGGTGAGTGTCAAGAAGGATAGCTGCCATGTTTACAATGAGTACAGGATTGGGTCAAATCATGGGATAAATGCTTGTGCTGAAACCACGTAGTCTACTCTGCATCCTGCAGTGTCACCTTGGTAACCACCTGCATCTCCTCTGTAAATCTCCATCAGAAGTTCCAAAATTTGTTACTTAGATGTCTCTCGGCTTAAATCCCAGCCTGCTGTTCATTTTCCTGCTGACCCGTCCTGCATTCCTGTAACTACCTTCTGGATATCTGTCCCCTGACCTTACCGGTGAGCTACAAAATTGTGGCGCCACCCAGAACATTGGCTTGGACATGGCAAGACATGGCAAGACTTCTTCTTCCATTATTATTGACCTCAGCAGCTACTTGGTCCTGGTTCCAGATCCCCAAAATGTTTATTTAATTTGGACCTTATTCCTTCCTGTATCTGGGTTTCTGTTCAAACAAAGAGGAGTCTAAGCCTCTAGGCATCATTGGAACCATCATCTATAGCTTCTCAGGTTACTTCAACCTTGTGCTGACGTTGGCTGAGAATAGTGAGAGTTCAAATGTATAACAGTCCACAACCCGCTCTTCTGGCCCAGCAACACAGAGTAGACTATTACTACAATGGAGGAAAATAGTTTTCATCCTTGAATTGCACAATCTAAACAATTGGAACCCTGTGATTATCTATTTGAAAAGTGCATGTTTTATCGCATCTACAGACATTTACCATTCTCTTATTGTGAAAGCCATGTTTATATTATCTCCACTTGTAATTCAACCCAACAGGAAATTTATGATTGCATGTTCTGCCTATGAACATACATTTTTCGGAATTAGATCAGGAAATTAGACACTTTAACATTGCCCAGCTGTGGTTGTTCGTCGTGATCCGTTTCAGATTTACGTATCTGGCAGGAAGATATATAAATAATTTAGATCCTTGAGTTTGGCTAAAATTTGTCAACAAAGATTCAGTTTGCTGGATCTCTTAAATGCTCGTCACGTTTGCCAAATCCCGAACTACAAGCAAAACACACAACTAGGAAAGCCTAGCGTCAGATGTTTAATATTAAATGTCGTTCCTGTAAAGAATTGGTGATTGTACTTAAGTAACTGGAAACTTTTCAACAAATATATTGGTTTATTTCCTAAAAACATACTGAAAGAAACGTAAGAGCTGCATTTATTCCAGGACAAGACTACTTCTGGAATTTTTCTAGAGTTGACACCGTAAGATTTAAATTAATTCTGCAACTAACAAATTGTATATATTAAAAGACAAACTTGCCTGAGTATCACAGATGTATGCTCGGAGTTCTGAGATAGCACATCACTAGGAATGAAGTCCAGGGATCGGGTGAGAAGTTTGGATCCCTGGGTAATTATTATTTGATAGCTTGAGTGGTCAAGTTCTGTACTCTGGCGGGGGGATGGATAAGGATAATTGGGGGTAAGTTGGCTTAGTTAGTGAGCGGAAGTTCAAGTTCAGGAGCAATGGTTATGTTTGAATTGGTTTGGTAGGTCCGAGCTCGGCGGTAGCTCTGAACCTGGGTGTGTTGGTATACCTCTACAAGTGGTTAAGGATGTTCTTGGTGGCTGTGAAAAAGATGCCCTTGGTGGCTGTGGTAACGGTTTGTGTCTTATGATAAATTTTGTGTTAATTTTGCTGTCATTTATGTGGGGGTCTTAGTCTGTAAATGTTTTACATTGGAAAATTGTTGGGCTTCAATGTCCTCAAATGTGTTTGAGTTTGACCCGTTATTTACATGTTATGTTTAACAATTTTCATTAATAAAAGCTGTGATATTTTCCCAAGAAATATCGGTGTTGGTGTTTAATTGGGGGGTGGTCTTATGGTGGGTTTATTAGGAATATGCCTAGGGGACGACTATGCGCATGTCATGTTATCTATGGACCTCCATATTTTTTTGTCGATAGTACACCAATGGCATACTCGTAAGGACCAAGAAGGTCTAAAAATTGTAAGTGGAATCACTTTTCATCTGTATATTCAAAAGCGATTCAGCTAATACAATGCACAGTTTAATTTTTAATCTAAATAAACCAAGTTTAGAAATAGTAGTATAATTTTTTTCTCTACTGTATGAAGAAGAAGGCTATAAACACAATGCAGTGTTGGGTCCGGGGCAGTGAACTGCAAGGATTTATAATTTCCAGATACCTTTATTATTTACATTATTTTCTATAATCGGTTTCCTGGTGAACAGACCCCGTGTAGAAGGTTGGCATATAAACATTCTATGAGATCTTATTAAAGAGGGGGTCTGGACATGTGCTAATGGCTGCAGTTTGAGACCGTCAACTGTGTTTATACTCTCAATCCTGGAAAATGTTATATACAAAAACATTGAATTTAACCACAGACAATTAGATTGGATAGTCTGCTCACTTCCTATATGAGAAGGTCAGACGTTTGGATGTAATCTACCGGTCAGGATGGGTTTGTGTGTGTCTTGTGAACATTCCTTAATTTAATGACTGTTAGAGTCATGTTTTATTAATTATTTGTCCTCCCTGCAATCAAAGAGGTTAATCCTATATGTGGAAAAGACAAGTTCACGATAAATCAGCATCCTCATTACGTCAGCAATGAAATGTTATAATTTATATGCCTAAACTATGAGATTCTAAAACAGAACAGATTTGACATAGAGAATGTATGGAGTTTTTTATTGATATTATATAACGGAATACATTCTCATATTTATATAGAATATCCTGGATCCTTGCCGTGAATAGTATACCTCCCAACAGTCCTGTATTTCAGGGGGCAGTCCCAGTTTGGGACCCTAACCTGTCATCTTGATTTCTTATGTCCACTTTGAAAAGTTACTGAATAGCTTGTAATTTAAATCACATGTTGGTGTACATTAGCATTTGGAGACATTTCTGCCCATGCGGTAAAATTTGAATAAACACTAAAACACTTTATTTTATTTTATTTTTTTATTGTTGCTCTGCAAAAGATTGACATACATGCCTACAATGCCACAACAGCACAAATAAGAATTTCAACCTAGATAATAATATGACGTGAGTTAAACTGCGCCTTTTTCAGTATAGAAGACAAGCCTAGGTCTATTTGCGCCAGTGAACAGGAATACAGAATTAGCGCGAGTTATGTGTACTGGTGGTATCGGGAATTACAATGATAAGGTATGAAATCAGTAATACAGTCAGGTCCATAAATATTGGGACATCGACACAATTCTAATCTTTTTGGCTCTGTACACCACCACAATGGATTTGAAATGAAATGAACAAGATGTGCTTTAACTGCAGACTTTCAGCTTTAATTTGAGGCACATATACAAACTGTTGTAATTCCTAGACCGTTCACCTGATTTGGATGTAAATACCCTCAGATTAAAGCTGAAAGTCTGCAGTTAAAGCACATCTTCATTTCATTTCAAATCCATTGTGGTGGTGTATAGAGCCAAAAAGATTAGAATTGTGTCGATGTCCCAATATTTATGGACCTGACTGTAGATAAACATGTCAGCGTACTTAGCATGTGCAATGGCTTTAGACGTGAGAGAAATGCATGACATGGTGAGTACCGTTTAAGTATAAACATGTTTTTAAACATGTTGAAAAAGCAATGAGGAACAGACATTTCTGTTAAAATGACAAAAAACAAAAGTATTTTTAATTAGATGTGTTCCTGCCTCATTTCATATTACTAGAGTCCCCCAGTTTAAAATATATTTTAAAATAGCAGCCAACCCATATCATTCAGAGCACTATATATTTTATTCCCGTGCTGTGATAGATTTCTCACTGGAACCTGGTCCTACCTACTCTATTGAAGTCATTGAAGTCATCCATCGTGGTGACTTTTGTCCAACCATATAAAGTGTTGTTGGTGCTCTATGCAATGGAAGCCATGTTTGCCTCCATGCCACCTTCTTCAGGGACAGACCCGATGCTTCTTGTCACTGTTCCAGAGAGGATGGTTTTATTAAGGTAAGGGGTGTTGGTCTCCTCTCTGGCACTCTACGAACTAGGAATCCCACATAGACAACAGATGTTGTGGACTACATGTCCCCTGATGCTTTGCCATCGTTATAGCTGTAACAGTATTATGGGAGATATTATTATTATTATTATTATCGCCATTTATATAGCGCTAACAGATTCCGTAGCGCTTTACAATATTATGAGAGCGGGGATTTAACTATAAATAGGACAATTACAAGAAAACTTACAGGAACGATGGGTTGAGGAGGAGCTTACAGTCTATAGGAAGTGGGGTGTAGAACACAATAGGACAGGAAATAGCAATCAAATATACTTAGATATAGTCCACATTATATCTAGTGTAATGATATTGATGTTACAAAGTTTTGGAGTCCAGTAGCCAGATCAGCAGGGAGGACAAATAATTAATATGGTTGGACAAAAGTCACCACGATGGATGACTTCAATAGAGTAGGTAGGACCAGGTTCCAGTGAGAAATCTATCACAGCACGGGAATAAAATATATAGTGCTCTGAATGATATGGGTTGGCTGCTATTTTAAAATATATTTTAAACTGGGGGACTCTAGTAATATGAAATGAGGCAGGAACACATCTAATTAAAAATACTTTTGTTTTGGGGGCGTGGCTTGACCGGGAACCAAGCTGGACGTGCAAGCCTAGAGCTCCGCGCTTAGCCCCCTATACCAACAGCTCACAACAGCGATAAACCGACCAAACACGAAAAAAAAACCTCACCTCCCTTCCCCTGACCCGCCATGGATAGGCGCCAGCCGAGAAAATCGGGCAAAAAAACCATGGAAAACACCGCCACAGTACCCGACCTGTTTGCGGCCTCCCGCACACCGCGCCAAGACTCCCAAAATGGCGGCGGATCCAGCCCACGAGCCCAGGCCTCACCAACGACCCTGAGCACACCCCAGCCTCACAGCCTGGCATCTTCTGATATGGCCCACATACTGACCGAACTGGCGGCGGTCAAAAGCTACCTAGCTCGAGAGATTGATAGGTCCTCGAAGGAGGTGATGTCCGAAATCCACAAGCTGGGTGAGAGAACAGCAGACCTCGAACACCGCGTGGAAACAACCACGGTGGCTCACAACACGATGTCCGCCCATGTCAACACGCTCACAGCCCGGCTGGAAGCATCAGAGGCAGCTCTAGAGGACTTAGCGAACAGGTCGCGCCGCAACAACATCCGCGTGCGCGGCCTACCGGAGCAACAAGATGAAGGCCCAATTTCGGCCTTGCTCCTCACGATACTACGCCCCCTCCTGCCGGAGATACCAGACGAGCACTGGCACATTGACAGAGCCCACAGGGCCTTGCGGGCCAGGAGAGACGACAACACGAGGCCCAGAGACATAATAGCCCGGTTCCTCCACTTCCAGACAAAGGAAGCAGTGCTGAGGAAGGCCAGGGACAACCCCATCACACATCAGGGAAAGGAACTCTCCCTTTTTCAGGACTTGGCCCCCATCACCCTCCAACGCAGAAGAGAATGGAGACCTATTACGGAACTGCTCAGGGCCAACACGATCAGGTATGCCTGGGGACATCCGTTTAAATTAATGGTCTTTAAGCAAGGCAGACCACTTATCCTAATGCCAGGCACTGACCCTGTGCCCTTCCTCCAAGGACTGGGTATTACAGTACCAGAGGGCTTCTCGGTGCCGGACACCACCCTCCCAACCTTGCAACCCTTACCACGCGACTGGTACACCGCCGGAGAATAAACGGGCGGCAGACCGACACCCACCTGGCCTACCCGACCTCCCAGGAATGAGCACACCCGACCCCCTCCTGACAAACGGCATAGCGTCGCAACTACCCTTCCCCATCCACCAGAAGCAGATGAACTGGTCGCTATGCATCGAGAAAGTTGCCCCACTCGCTGATCGGACGGGACTCATGCTACCCAAGACCTCGTTTTTGTAATGGACCCCATCGCATCAACCTCACGCTACAGCACGCGAACTGCTTTTTTCCTTGGCGGCCGCTGGCACACACTGCTCCGGCTCCCTAGGCCCTGTCTACCCACACGACACCTGCCACGGCGACAGCCCCAATTATTTGGTATTGTGAACTGTGAGACTTTCTAAGAACTATTGCTGCCAACTTGATACCAAAAAGAGACTCTGTACCGGCTGTCAAAACCCAGACATCGCATGGAAGTGTAATGTATACTGATAACACCAGTGGGATATATTGAGTTAACTAGCCAGGTTACACACACCATTGTAAGCGTAACACATCATACTAAACATCACCCCACCGCACACACATCCTATACTTGCGTGGAGGCCGGTGGCGGGAGCCACTTGGGGGGGTGGCGGGGTGGGGTGGTGGGTGGCTGGGGGGGGCATGGGGGGCTGGGGCAGGTTGCAGAGCACACGACTCCAGTGACACTAAGCCAACCCAAGGAAAGCAGTGTAACATACGGGGAGGGGAGTGTGAAATAGACATGTTCCTGCTCTGTCATAATATGATGTGTACTGTTTTCTCATGTAATGTTTTATGCAGCCGCCACGGGCCTGTCCTTGTCCCCCCCCCCCTCCCCCTCCCTCCTCTCCCCTCCCTCCTTCCCCCCCCCCCCCCCCCCCCGCCGGCCGGTCCAACCACGTATTCAGGCGATGGGACCCTCTTCCATTCACCCCCTCAATCCTATCTAGCCAAAAAAAAAAAAAAAAAAAACAACAAAAATAAGAGCGAAATGTAAATTGAGTAACCCCCGGCGCTATTGTGCTCATTGCTGGGAGAGCTGTCTCGACACGTAAGAGACGACACTATGGGACTCATCCATAAAGGTTTTCACCTTCTCCCCCCCCCCCATATGCCCCCCCCCCCCCACCCAAAACTCACCTGAGCTCCCAGTCCCACCTCCACATTGCAACCATTTAGCATCTAAGAACCAGGGACGGAGGAGCAGAACATTCTGCTAGGTTTATCAAAAAGCATATGACACACTTAAGATATAATAAGCAAACGTTTTATGGTATTAGGGGGCCACACTGGCTTTCAGGTTCATGACCCATCACTTCCTGACCGGATTAGCCGTCACGGAGACGAGGGTTCATGCACCCCCCCACCGTCTGGCATGGTATAAGACCAGACAAGTACGGCTCCACCGTACCTCCTCCTTCCTCTTCCCTCTATACCCCCTACTCTTCTTCATCCACCTAATCACCCTCCCCCTCCTATTGTCCACACCGGTCCTGGACGAAACTAGAGGCGCAACTGACACAATCCCATTCCTAGTCCCAACACAGCTCCCAATGGAACAGAGGTGGGAGCGCAACCCACCACCCCCTCCACACATACGCCACTCAACCCACAAGGAGACGCCAACACCACCCGAACGCCCACCGGGTCCAAGAGCACACACCAAACCCCCATGACCATGGCCCTCAAAATATCCTCGCTTAATGTCAAAGGCCTTAACGCCCCCCGCAAACGAAGAACATTATACAGGGAACTCCGTAGGCTGAACCCAGACATTGTATTCCTTCAGGAGACACACCTACCTCGGTCCGCCCAGGTCTCCCTCCGTGACCCCTCATACCGCTTGACGGCCGAGGCTCGCTCCTTTCGCAAACATAACGGAGTAGCGATACTCACACACAAACGATGCCCGATACACATAACAAAAGTGACACCAGACCCAGACGGTAGATATGTCTTAGCAACCGGACGGATCCACTCGCAACCCATCCACTTGATCAATGTTTACGCCCCCAATACACACACACCTCAATTCTGGAACCATATGTCAGATATGGTCCTCGCCCTCCCCACCGGGATAATCCTCCTGGGGGGAGACTTGAATGCGGCACCCGCCCCGGCTATTGATAGAAGTTCACGCCCAGGACTACTAAGATCCCACGGCATGGGCACTCAGGACAAACAATTACACCACTTTATTCGTAAAACAGGCCTCATAGATGCTTGGAGGGCCCAACACCCCTCAGATAAGGACTACACATATTACTCACCGCCCCACGACACATACTCACGCATAGACATGTTCTTGACCAACCATACAGGCTATACGAAAACGCAAAAAACAGACATCGGTTCCATCGCATGGTCCGACCACGCCGACATCGCAATCTACCTCACCGGCCTCCAATGCCCTACCCCATGGACATGGAGATTAAACACATCCCTCCTCAAGGACCCGTTGGTAGTGGAGGACATACAGAAACAACTGACCTCATACTTTACTGAAAACATATCTCCAGACATCCCAATGACCACAGTGTGGGCAGCCCACAAGGCAGTAATCCGAGGCTCCCTCATCAAAATAGCTACCCATAAAAAAAACAAAAAACTCAGAAACTCACACAACTGCTAGACACCCTCCGCACGGCGGAGCAACGCCACAAAACCGACCCAAATCCCCAAACACTTCACATTCTACAGAACACCCGCATTACGATTAGGCAACTACTCATAGATGACACAGCCAGAGCACTCACATGGACAAGAAGAACGTATTATGACAAGTCCAATAAAATGGACACCCTACTGGCCCGCACACTACGCCCCAGACCACATCACCCACATATCACCAAGATAAGAGCCCCCGACGGTACCATGAAAACCTCCCCGGCCGACATAGCCAGTACTTTCACAACCTTCTACACAACACTATACAACCACTCCCCACGAGACGACGTAGCCCACACAACAGAGAACCAGAAAATAGCGGACTTCCTCACCAGCCTAAATTTACCTAAACTACACAATGCAGCCATAACAGAACTAGCAGCACCGATCACAAAAGAGGAAATAGACTCAGCCATCTCCTCTCTTAAAAGCAACAAAGCCCCCGGCCCTGACGGTTTTGAGGGCAGCTATTATAAGACCTTCAGGGAAACCCTCGTCCCGCATCTCGAATCCCTGTTCAGGGACCTAATGACGGGAACTCCACCAGACAGAGACATGACTAGGGCAAACATTATCCTCCTGCCGAAACCGGGCAAGGACCACACACAGCCAGAAGCATACCGACCTATCTCACTCATAAACCATGATAGCAAAATTTTCGCCAAGATCTTAGCGAGCCGATTGAACCCATACTTAACAAGTCTAATCCACGCAGACCAAGTGGGGTTCATACCCGGACGCCAGTTGTTTGAGAACACGAGACGCAACATTGACTTGATAGGGATACTAGCGGACACAAAAACACCATCCTTAGCGCTTTCTCTCGACGCGGAAAAAGCCTTTGACCGTGTGCAATGGCCCTACATGTTTACCCTACTGGAACACCTAGGCATGCCCCATACGTACATAACTGCCATCCGCGCTTTATACACCTCCGTTTCAGCGCAAATAAAGATTACGGGGACGGCCTGCCCGTCCTTCACAATTACTAACGGCACCCGACAGGGATGCCCCCTGTCCCCTCTACTCTTTGTACTGACACTCGAACCACTCCTCCAAGCCATTCGGGAACACCCGCAAATCAAAGGGGTCACGGTGGACAACCAGGAATACCTGGTTTCGGGATATGCAGACGACATCCTGCTGACCATCACTGAACCCACCCACACGCTACGGGCCCTACTACCACTCCTGGCTGAATATGGGACGATTTCGGGATACAAAGTCAATGTAGACAAATCTAGCGCACTCCCAATAAATCTCACACAGACAGACATACTCGGAATCACATCAGACTACCACATACGTGTTACGCCAACACACCTTACCTATCTGGGCGTAAAATTACCAGCAGACATATCCACACTCCATAGCCTGAACTATACTCCCATGATAGCTAAACTCATCTCGGACATGGAGACCTGGGCGGACAAACCCATATCCTGGATAGGGAGAATACATTCAATTAAGATGAACATACTACCCCGAATTTTATTCCTTTTTCAGGCTCTACCCATCCCCATCACGAAACATAGCCTCATCCCCCTACAACGAGCAATAGACAGATTCATATGGCAAAACAAGAGACACAGGGTAGCCCGTAACATCCTATATCGCCCCAGAATGCAAGGAGGTCTGGGGTTGCCCCACCTACACTTTTATTATATAGCCGCACAAATGGCACAAATTGCCCTATGGCACACCCCCCCAGAGACTAGACGTTGGGTAGATCTCGAATCAGCTCTAATGAAATCGAATCTCCCACAATTCTATATCTGGACACCAAGGGAGCACAGAGCACTCCCGAGAACTGCGTGCCCAGCTATTACTAACTCGATCCAGTTATGGGACACCTATGCCATCAAACACAAACTCACCACCACGTCCTCCCCCCTCACCCCATTATACCGTAATAAAGCATTCACGCCAGGCATGAGACCCTGGGACTTTAAAGGCCTAGAGAATGCCGGACTCCAGAGGGTCTTCCAACTTTATATTGGAGACACGATAATCACCTTCCCCGACCTACAAACCAAAGCAACCCTAAAACCAGCCGACTTCTTCAGATACCTACAACTGAAGCATTACGCGGCCCAAGCGACAGTGAAAGCGGCCGCCAAAACCAACCCAACCTTCTTTGAGCGCATCTGCCTCACAGAACGTTATCAGAGAGGCCTAATCACCCTATTGTAATCCCACCTCTGTTCCACCACACGGGAATGGGGGACCCTACACTATACGGAGAAATGGGAAACAGACTTGGGAGAAACCCTAGAGGGTATAGACTGGCAAGATATTTGGGAAGCCAATTCCAAAACCTCTATCTGCGTAACGATGCAAGAACAGGCATATAAGACAATGATGAGGTGGTACATTACTCCAGTCCAACTTTATCATATGAAAAGAACACCCACAGATCTCTGTTGGCGTAACTGCGGAGAAAAAGGGACTCATGCACACATGTGGTGGTTCTGTCCCGCAATCAATGTATTCTGGAAAAAAGTCCAGCAGCTTGCATCAGAGATCCTACACAGACCGATAGACCTAAACCCTTGGACCTTCCTCCTGGCCAGACCCCTTGACGACTTACCCAGATCAGAACAACAACTACTCAACAAGATAGCCTTAGCTGCCAGAAAGGCTCTAGCCCACACATGGCTGCAGCCTACTCCCCCCCCATTATCCGCAGTGCTCAACAAAATCAAAGAATGCCATCTCATGGACAAACTAACGGCCCAAATGAGGGGCAACACGACGACATTCACGAAGATATGGGAACCGTGGGATAACTATATTGACGACTAAATGGCCACAGGCATCATCCAGGACCATCCCCCCCCCCCCATGTCAGTTGATTCAAAGTTACGTAATCTGTTATATATTTGTTTTCTAAGTGTTGAACTTTCTACTATACTATACTGTATTGAAAAACGACGACAGACAGATAGCTTAAACAATTGATGTAAGCAGCTTGTTATACAATTTTTTAATACCACACCTGGGCTTCTGCGCAAGCCACATAATTGCACTGTTCATTTATGTCTGTCATTGAAAAATAAAGAATCATAAAAAAAAAAAAAAAAAAAATACTTTTGTTTTTTGTCATTTTAACAGAAATGTCTGTTCCTCATTGCTTTTTCAACATGTTTAAAAACATGTTTATACTTACCCAGGTGGTTGAGCCCCTGAGCCTTGATTGGCCTTCTGGTCTTAAGCAGAGATGGGAGACTGGAACAGAGAGATGATAATCATAGTGAGGCAAGCCGAGGTCAGTGGGAAGGAGAAGCAGCAAAGTCAAAACGGTCCAAAATCAGCAACAGGTAGGAGAAACAGGAACAAGCTTGATTAGAGAGTACAGGAACCACAATAATCTGGCAAAGGTACAGAGACAGGAAGTGGCTTTTATAGGCCAAGAACCAGACACATGACCAGACACAGCTGAAGAGACTTGTCACTGATACCAATGCTTATAGAGTCAAGGTTACCAGATCTCAGGTACATTTGCAAAAGGCAGGCTGGTGTAGTGGTAAGGAAGAGGTTTAGCAGCATGTAAACCAGGGTTTGAAACCCAGCAGAGTCAGTTCCTCACATTACTCCCACCTCTACAGGCGCAGCCTCTGGATGCCCTATTTCCTGGTTTAGCAGGGTACTGTGCATGGGAAGACTGAAGAAGATCAGGAGCATGAATATTGTCCACTGGTTCCCATGATCTATCCTCTTCACCATAGCCTTTCCAAAGAACCAAATATTGAAGCTTGTTGCGGAATATCCTGGAGTCAAGAATTTTTTCCACCTCGTATTCATCTTCACCATCCACGAGGACTGGTGGTGGGGCAGGCAGGGCTCGACCAGGGAAAGTATTTTCATGAAAAGGTTTAAGCAGTGCAACGTGAAACACCGGATGTATTTTCATGGAATCTGGAAGTTGCAGACGGAAGGTGACAGCATTGATCTGAGCGATGATCTCAAAAGGTCCCATGAACTTTTGACCCAATTTATGAGAAGGAATCCTAAGCTTAAACTGGGGCCTCCTTTCTATGCATATCAGCAGCTCTTTTGTAACATTCCTGAGCCTCCGAAAGAGTCTTCAACAGTTCTTGGGAATCTCGTAAGGCGGTTAGCCGGTCAGTGACTGCAGGAATGGAAGTAGTAATTGGGAGACTCACTAGGAAGGTTGGATGGTAACCATAATTAGCAAAAAAATGGGCTCAGAGAAGTAGAGCAGTGTTGGGCATTGTTATAGGCAAATTCCGCCGTGGGTAGAAAATCCAGCCAGTCATCCTGCAGGTAACTAATATAGCACCGCAAATATTGTTCTAACGTCTGGTTGGTTCGCTCAGTCTGTCCATTACTTTGTGGATGAAAAGCTGACAACAGATTTACATTAATACCTAGAACAAAAATATTTCCAAAAATGAGATGTAAACTGCACTCCCCTGTCAGAAATTACTTCCATCAGGCACTCCATGCAAGCGAAATATTTCCCGAATAACTAGGTCAGCAGTCTGTTTAGCTGAAGGGAGACCACGAGCTGGTATGAAATGACTCATCTTAGTTAACCGGTCCACAACAACAAGAATGGTAGTGTGTTCCTTAGAGGGAGGTAGTTCCACAATAAAGTCCATGGATATAGATCCCCAGGGACGATGAGGAATAGGAAGAGGCTGAAGCATGCCAACAGGGGATGAGCGAGGAGTCTTATGTCTGGCACATACATCACAAGAGGACACATACTTCTTAACATCCTCATAATATTTAGGCCACCAAAAGGATCGGGTAAGTAGTTCTTGTGTCTTTCGGATTCCTGGATGACCTGCTGGTTTTGAGTCATGGTAGAGACGTAAAACGTCCAGTCGCACTGATTCTGGAACAAACAGACGTTGTTGAAAAATCCAAAACCCATTAAGCATGGTCATATGAAGATCACGAGGAGGATCACGAAAAACTGGATCATCAGCGTAGCCCTTTTTAATGCGAGACATTAGATCAGAAGGAAAGGTAACTCCTAAAAAATCGACTCTCAGGCAAGATGGTGGCTTTGGTTACTGTAGTATGGAGGGGGTCAGCTGTCCTAGACAAGGCATCTGCCTTGCCATTTCTGGAACCAGGGCGGTATGAAATCAAAAAATTAAACCTTGAGAAAAATAGGGACCAGCGCGCTTGTCTGGCTGACAGTCTCTTAGCTGATTGAATACATTCCAGATTTTTGTGATCTGTGAGGACAATAATTGGATGGGTGGCTCCCTCCAAGAGATGTCTCCATTCGGCAAAGGCAGCTTTTATAGCCAAAAGTTCTTTATTCCCTATGTCATAATTTCTTTCTGCTGGTAACATCTGGCGGGAATAGAAGGCACATGGATGTAACAACATCTTAGGTCCAGTCCTTTGAGACAGTATAGCCCCAACAGCTGAATCAGAAGCATCTACCTCTACAGTAAATGGCAATTCTGGCTGAGGATGTACCAGGATAGGGGCAGATGTAAACAGAGTCTTTAATCTGGAAAATGCAGTGTCAGCCTTATTGGACCACTGAAAAGGAGTCCCTTTACGTGTAAGTTCAGTGATCGGTGTAATAACGGCAGAGAAATTCTTAATGAAACGCCTGTAAAAATTGGCAAACCCCACAAATCTCTGAATATCTTTTTCATTCTTGGGGATGGGCCAGTCCAGCACAGCTTTAATTTTACTTGCGTCCATACTTAAACCTTTAGGAGTTATTACATATCCCAGGAATTGAATTTCTGTTTGTTCAAATTCACATTTTTCCAGTTTAATGTATAGGTGGTGGGTACGAAGGCGCTCAAGAACAATGCAGACCTGTTTTCTGTGATTTTCAAGATTATCAGAAAATATCAGGATATCATCCAAATATGCCACAACAAACTGATCCAGGAGATCCCGTAGTACATCATTGATTAGATGCTGAAAAGTTGCAGGGGCATTACAAAGCCCAAATGGCATTACTAGATATTCGTAATGTCCGTACCTGGTTCTGAAAGCTGTTTTCCATTCATCATTTGGTCTTATGCGAACCAGATTATATGCCACCCGTAGATCAAGCTTCGTAAATATTTTAGCTGAACGAAGTCTCTCCAGAAGTTCAGGAATGAGAGGCAAGGAATAGCGTTTTTTAACAATGATTTTATTAATGTCCCTGTAATCGACACATGGCCGTAGACTGCCATCTTTCTTTTCTACAAAGAATATAGGAGCTCCTGCTGGAGAAGTAGATGGTCGAATAAAGCCTTTGGCAAGATTTTCTTGTATGTATTCACGAAGTGCTTTCAATTCAGGCTCAGAAAGGGAGTATATACGGCCAAATGGGATAGCAGCTCCAGGTAGCAGCTCTATGGGGCAATCATAAGGCCTGTGAGGTGGAAGATGATCAGCATTCTTCTTATCACAGACATCTGCAAAATCCCAATATTGTAGAGGAAGCTTAGTTAAGTTTGTATCAACCATTTCATTAATTGTTGTGGCAACAGGTGTTGCCTTAGAGGGTTGACAATTCATTAAGCAGTGTTCTGAAGGAAAGGACAAAGTTCTAGTCTTCCAATCAATCTGTGGGTTATGCAGAGCAAGCCAGGGTATACCCAAAATCACTGGAAACTGTGTTGAGGAAATTAGGTGGAAAGATATAGACTCATGGTGATTCACTTCCAGAATCAATTTTAAGGGCACAGTCTCATGTGTAACCGGGCCTGACGTAAGTGGAGAACCGTCTACTGTTTCTATTAACACAGGTGAAGATTTAGGGATAGACTGAATTTTATTTCCTGCTGCAAATTTGATATCCATAAAGTTTCCGCCTGCTCCAGAATCTATCATAGCTGTAGTTGAAATTTTATTATCACCATATTGCAAAGTGATAGGCACCACCAAATGAGGATGTTGAGTCATCATACCCTCTTCACCCTGAGCCAGAGAAAACAAGGGTTGTGTGACAGAATCCAGTTGGTCTGAAATCTGGGATTGGTGTTGAATCTGTGCACCCTCAGCAGTCATAGCTATTGTTCTTTTAGACTTTCTAGGGCAATTGATGGCATAATGCCCTGCACTACCACAATACAGGCATAAATTGTGAGTGCGTCGCCACTGTTTTTCTTCATTGGATAATGACCCTCTTATTAGATCTACCTGCATAGCCTCAGGTTCAGATTCTGTAGGTGTTTGTGGGGTCGGAGTAGAAATTCTTGAATAGAAAGTAGGAGTAGCACTTGGTTTAAAAGAGCCCTGTCTTTCCAATCTTCTTTCTGAAAGTCTCCGATCAATACGGATAGCCAACCGCACAAATGCATCAAACTCAACAGGAAGATCAACACGAGCTAGCTCATCTTTTATAGCTTCTGAGAGACCCCTTCTGAAGTGGAACCTCTGGGCTGATTGGTTCCAAGTAGTATCAGCAACCCACTGTCTAAATTCAGCAGCATATTCAGCCACAGAGCGCCTCCCTTGATGTAAATGAAGGAGAGTGGCTTCTGCTGTAGCACAGCGATTGGGGTCATCAAAAACTAGGCAAATGGCCTCAAGAAAGTCTTTTAAATTTCCCAAGACTGGACTGTCCTGTTCCAGAAAAGGGGAGCCCCAAGCCAGGGCTTCATCTTTGAATAGGGAGAAAATAAATCCCACCTTCTCTCTTTCAGATGGAAAACGGTTAGGTACCATCATGAAATGCAAACGGCATTGATTTAGGAAACCCCTAAATTTTTTGCGGTCTCCTCCAAATTTTTCTGGTAGAGGCAAGCGGGCATCTTGTGCAGGTGTAACAGTAGTAGCAGCAGCAGCCGCAACATCATGTGCCCTGTAGCTGGTAAGCTCCCTATGCATTGATCGAACTTCATTTTGCAGTTCAGCTACCTGATCTTGCAGCACTTGAATGGTCTGTGCCTGGGTCTGCATAGTTCTTGCATTAAAAGCAACCTGCTGGGCCAATGCAGAATCTGATCCGACGGTCTCCATGAATGGGCCAGATTATTCTGTAATGATATTGATGTTACAAAGTTTTGGAGTCCAGTAGCCAGATTAGCAATGTTTTCTGCCAGAGGTAGCCACTCGTTACCCAGGTGGTTGAGCCCCTGAGCCTTGATTGGCCTTCTGGTCTTAAGCAGAGATGGGAGACTGGAACAGAGAGATGATAATCATAGTGAGGCAAGCCGAGGTCAGTGGGAAGGAGAAGCAGCAAAGTCAAAACGGTCCAAAATCAGCAACAGGTAGGAGAAACAGGAACAAGCTTGATTAGAGAGTACAGGAACCACAATAATCTGGCAAAGGTACAGAGACAGGAAGTGGCTTTTATAGGCCAAGAACCAGACACATGACCAGACACAGCTGAAGAGACTTGTCACTGATACCAATGCTTATAGAGTCAAGGTTACCAGATCTCAGGTACATTTGCAAAAGGCAGGCTGGTGTAGTGGTAAGGAAGAGGTTTAGCAGCATGTAAACCAGGGTTCGAAACCCAGCAGAGTCAGTTCCTCACATCTAGAGTGCTGAAGGTTGACTATTCCTGTGTTAGAGAGAGAAGTAGTTGGTCACATGCAAGGCCACAATCTTAACTCAGTGGCATGGATGCGAACAGAGAATTTGGCAACAAAGATATTAAAAAGAAGTAGAACACTTTGCATTGTATCCAAAATATATATATTTTGTATATACTTAAACCGGCACTGTCACGCCAAACTTACTTTTCCACAATCGCTTCCTTTTCTCATCCTCTTTCAGAATCTTCTCTTCTTTTCTTCCTTTCTGATCTACTTTTTTTAAAACACAAGATAAAGCAGGGACTACTTTGTCTTGTGTATTTTACCTACGCCTGACTTTCTCTGACTCTCTTGGAGTCAGCTCCATTTTCTGTGTCAAGAACATTTTCCCATCATACTCCCCTTTCCTCGGTATTCTCGCGTTGCTTCCATTCACCATCCCCAAATGTTCTGTCACGTAGACCAGGGCAGCAGCGAATTGATCAAATTTCGTCTGAACAGAATGTCAACAGTTTGTTATTTCATGTTTGAATGAAATGCAGGCATTATTTTCAGTTTCAAATGTCATTTGGAGAATGAAATTCCATTCTGATCCAGGCATCTTGCAGCTGTTTAGTAGATACCCCCTGAAGATCAAAATTAGTATTAGTAAATTTAGCTGAAAGACCAAGTAAAATGACTAAGTATTAGTAAATAAGGGAGGTTAAAATATGTGTCAGGTCTCCCTTCATTGAATTTGGGGGAGGTCTATTTACAGCGGTGAGCAGCCACCAGCTGTTTAGTAGACATGCCCATTCTCACGGCACAGCGAGTAGGGGTAGGTGAGAGATTTTAACCTTCCTTATGCGAATGTGGGGGTTATATTGACCCCCATATAATGAGGGGAGACATGGGGGGATTTAGGAAGTAGAGAGGAGCACAGCTCACAGCCACTTCTATTTTTAAATAATACATAGAGGGAGCTGCAAGCCCGTTTATTTGTCTTTCTGATGAATGAACGAATAGCCGAAATTCACGTCCGAATTGCGGATAATAGCGAATGTAAGTGCATGCGTGGGAATGTCATAGTGCAAGGATGGTTAAAAAAAACAACAACCAATACGCACAAACACTGTTTATAACACGGCATAAGCTCACTAGCGAAAGCTCTCTAACAGAACGGCACAGTACACCGGCTCGCCATGTAGTAAATTAGCATATCGTTAGGTAATCAACCGCGGTACATACCTAGGAATAACTGTTCAACGGGAAAAGTGCAAAGTAAGAGGGGTGGATTGTACACTTGTAATGCTCGAAGAATTAGAATAGTGCGATATGTTAACGCAATGGTACACAGTCATTTGTTGTCAATGTATTGTAAAGATGACACGGTACATGTACGAAATGTAACGCTCCATACCTGAACTCAAAAATAAAGAATTAAAAAAAAAAAAAAAAACCCAGATGCGCCATGACAGTGCCACTTTACATGTTTATATCTCATGTATTAAATACTTCAGAACCCAAGATAACCTGTTACATATGAAAGACAAAATCAATATAGTGTAGTATGTGAACAGTGAGCAGTAAAGATTCACATTCAAAGTTTTCAGAGCCCTTATACCTAACTTAGTAAATATGTTTCAGGGCCTCCACTATAGGCTGATTCCTCTTCTCCGAAGTCCCTTTCCCATGTGGAAAGAAATGCGTGATTGTCTATGTTTTTCCCCATATAGTTTATATTACAACAGGTTAAAGGGAAACTCCAGTGCCAGGAAAACAATCCGTTTTCCTGGCACTGCAGGTCCCCTCTCCCTCCCACCTTCCAATCTCCGGTTGCTGAAGGGGTCGAAACTCCCTCTGATTGCGTCGGCCGGTGGGCGAGACTGATCCCGCCAATCGGCCAGAGAGACCTAATGCGCATGCGCAGCGCGCATTAGCAGTCCCCATAGGAAAGCATTGAAAATGCATTTCAATGGTTTCCTATGGGGAAATGAGCAACGCTGGAGGTCCTCACACAGCGTGAGGACGTGCAGCGATGCTCTAGCACAGGTTTCCTGTGCTAGAAACCAGGAAGTGCCCTCTAGTGGCTGTCTAGTAGACAGCCACTAGAGGTGGAGTTAACCCTGCAAGGTAATTATTGCAGTTTAGAAAAAACTGCAATAATTACACTTGCAGGGTTAGGAGTAGTGGGAGTTGGCACCCAGACCACTCCAATGGGCAGAAGTAGTCTGGGTGCCTGGAGTGTCCCTTTAAGAGCCGATCGTGTCCAAAGTGTGGATCTTAGACGTGTTTACCTCGTGGCTTTAAGCTTTCTCAATACAAAAACCTTATATCTCAAGGGCCATACAAAATACAAAATATATAACACACATACAAGTCTGTTTATTTTATTTACAGAATCAATGTTTAAATACTTCTATGTCTGTTGTTTGTTATAGTTAATCGATGGGAGAAGACTATACAAGTTTTGTAGCAGCTGATTTGAAAGTATATATCACAGTGAAAAAAAATTCAAATAACTCACAGAGTACAGTTCATTTTTGTTGAATTGTTTTTTTTTTTTTAAGTGGTTTTTAAATCTATAACTTTTTTCCTTGTTGTACATGTCTATTGTCCTAACTTAATCTAACCCTATAAGTAACGTTATTATGTGACATGATTAAAGAATTCTATAATTGCAGCTCGTTAGTATTAATAAGTCACAATTATCACATTCTTAATACTGTATTTTAGTTCTTAAAGCGTGGTGTTCAGCAGTTCTAGCAGACGTAGGGTCTGTTAAGGGAGAAGTTTTCTGTTAAGGAAGAAATTCAACCAAAACTGCTGAACATCACGTTTTAAGAACAAAAATACAGTATGAAGAATGTAATAATTGTGACCCTACGTCTAAATTCAGATTAATGGGTTGATGTGACGCGGTAGACACACCTGTCCCTACGGTTATATTTAATGGAACTGTGTTTGTGCATCTGCCATTTTGATAAATAATTCTTCCTGTTTGACAATTTCCGAGGGAATTTTCTAAAGAATAGGGTACTTAAAATCAATAGAGGTTTTCGAAAGGTCTCCTTCCTTCTTTTGACTTGTTAAAAATACCACTATTTTCACAACGTACGTGTATTTCCAAACTACAGATGTAAAGAGACTTGCCAGTTTTTTTTAATAACAAATATAACCTTTACACGTTTTAAAGGAAATTGCTTTGTAATAGCAATCAAGGTTACTGTATTCACTTTAGATTCTTTGTGATAACAGTTTGTCACATTTTTATTGTTGATAGAATCAACGCCGAGAGGCGCGAGCAGTGTTGCCTTACTAGAACGTTGCTCCCGAGACCCGGAGAGTAAATCTCTCAACTGTTGGGTACGTTGTAGAATATGTTTGTTTGTCAATTATTTGTTGTTTGAACAGTAATCAATACCTTTTAATTTTGCAATGCTTTTGTATTTTGGTCTAATTAGATTAAGCTATTGACATTTAGATAGTCTAAACTACAGGAACGATAGGTTAAAGAGGACCCTCAAACAAGCTTATAGTCTATAGGAGGTGTGGTATAAAACCTATGATAGAGGCTCAGTAATCACTAAGTTAACTTCATCTGATAAACATAATTATGGCATTCGTTAGACTGGGAGGCACCAGGTAAATATTGCCAGTCACGGACAACATCTAGCAGATTGAATGTGTACAATAAAAAGCCCCGGTGGTCATATGTGGCACTGCAGGTACAATAAAAAAAAGCTATTAAAATCCCCATATACCTGATTTCATTATTATTAACATTTATATAGCACCATCATACGCTGCATTACTTTACAATAACACATTTAGAATACAAAACAACAAACAGGAATATGATGTAGGTGATTTATAGTGATGTCCCGAACGGTTTGCTGGCGAACAGTTCCTGGCGAACATCGCATGTTCGCGTTCACCACGGACGGCGAACATATGCGATGTTCGGTCCGCCCCCTATTCGTCATCATTGAGGAAAAAAAGAAAAGAAAAAAAAGGGTCCCCCCTCCCTGAGCGGGTGGGGGCCCTAAAGTAAAAAAAGGGGGGGAGGACCTATTGTCCTCCCCCCTGGCCCCCACCCCTGAGTGGTGTGTGGGGGCCCTAAACACAAATTGGGGGGGAACCTTATGCCCTCCCCCCTGGCCCCCACCCCTGAGCGGCGGGTGGGGGCCCTAAATGCCAATGGGGGGGACCTATTGTCCTCCCCTCCCCGGCCCCCACCCCTGAGCGGCGGTGGGGGCCCTAAATACCAATAGGGGGGGACCTATTGTCCTCCCCCCTGGCCCCCACCCCTGAGCGGCGGGTGGGGGCCCTAAATACCAAAAGGGGGGGCCTATTGTCCTCCCCCCGGCCCCCACCCCTGAGCGGCGGGTGGGGGCCCTAAATACCAATAGTAAAAAAAAAAAATTCCATCTTCACCCGGCAAGGGCTCCGCGCAGACTGAGCTCTGCAGGGCGGGGGAAGGCTTATAAAGCCTTGCCCCGCCCTGCAATTAGGCTCAGAGCACTCTGATTGGTGGGTTTAAGTCATCCAATCAGAATGCTCTGACAGGTAAATGAAGAGACTGACAGGTAAGTTTACCTGTTTACCTGTCACAGCACTCTGATTGGTTGGTTTGAAATCCACCAATCTGAGTGCTCTGTGTCATTTTACACAGTGTGGGAAAGTTCTGTGGAATTTTCCCACGCTGTGTAATTTGACTCATAACACTCTGATTGGTGGATTAAGTAATCAGAGTGTTATAGCTAGGGATTTTTTTTTTAGGGCCCCCACCCACCGCTCAGGGGTGGGGGCCGGGGGGGAGGACAATAGGTCCCCCCCCTATTGGTATTTAGGGCCCCCACCCGCCGCTCAGGGGTAGGGGCCGGGGGGAGGACAATAGGTTTCCCCCCCCATTGGTATTTAGGGCCCCCACCCGCCGCTCAAGGGGGAGGTCAGGGAGGAGGACATTAGGTCCTTCCCCCCTATTAGTATTTAGGGCCCCCACCTGCCGCTCAGGGGTGGAGGCCGGGGGGGAGGACAATAGGTCCCCCCCTATTAGTATTTAGGGCCCCCACCTGCCTCTCAGGGGTGGGGGCCGGGGGGGAGGACATTAGGTCCCCCCCTATTGGTATTTAGGGCCCCCACCCGCCGCTCAGGGGTGGGGGCCGGAGGGGAGGACATAAGGTACCCCCTATTGGTATTTAGGGCCCCCACCCGCCGCTCAGGTGAGTCCCAGGTATATCTCCCTATGTCCTGGATAGCTGATGGCCTGGCTTGCATCAGAGCTGTGATCATGCCTTTATTTGCTGTGATTGAGGAGTCTGGGTAGGAAGCGGTGTTTGCCTGCAGTGTTGACCTGTTAACCTCATTAGTACAGTTCTGGCATTCGGCAGTCGGTTACCAGTACGGCAGTGAAAAGGATGCTGGTGCACACACAGTGGAGGGATGCAGCCACCAATGACAGCTTGCCCACGCTACAGGTGCTGAGTGAGCCTATGTTATGTGTATGTAGCTGTGTCTGTCTACGGGAGTGTGTAGCTGTGCGCGTCTACGGGAGTGTGTAGCTGTGCGCGTCTACGGGAGTGTGTAGCTGTGCGCGTCTACGGGAGTGCGTAGCTGTGCGCGTCTCTATGTAACAGAGTAAGGATTTGTGTGTGTATGGGAGTACATATTTGTGGGTATAATCTAGCAGTATGAACCCCCAGCCCCCATGGGAGATGACAACTAGACATGTTGGCCCTGGTATGCTGAATTTGAGACCTCTGCCCTAAAATAAAACATCTTTCAACAATGAAGCTGTCCAGGGAAGTATCTTCATAACAACCACAATCATTACATTTTGATCTAATGCAAACTGCAGAATATCTGTAGAGATCTTTTTAAACTGTTTAATTTTGGGACAGCTCACAGAAATGTCCTTTAACAGAATACTTCTTCCAAGGAAATGTGCAACTCTTTCCTCCAATTCGGTGGATAAAATGAGTGAATGAAGCAGGTTGTCTGTTCTAAAATAAACGACTTTCAGTTTCCTCTTTGTAAATCAATTATTTCCACTTATTTAACCAGACAGCATAACTGTTCCCAGCACATATTGGTTATTAAACATGCACGAAGAATAGCGAAGATATTTACGATGGAAAACAGCTGCGACTAAGCGTTTCCACCATGTGCCCGCCGCTAGATGACGGATGTCTTCGCTTTATATCGGTTATCAAGCTAATAAGTTATTGGGATAACATGGAATGTAAACCAGTCAAGAAAAAATGTAACAGCAAACGTATACAAATGGGTTCATCCACATTCCAGGGTTTATGGTGAATAAAATCTAAAATTTTAGGTCAAAACAGAAAAACTGAAAAAATAAATAAAATGGGCAATCTTTCCATTTTGGTTTTTCTTCTTTAAAATGTGTAATTTCATGTCAACTCTCTGTACTATCAATGTCAATAACATGATTCATTTTAACTCATTAAATATGGATGAATGTACATTCATTCACAGATCATGACTTGTACAATGCATTACTGTTTCTGTAGCTTTTAACTTTTACATTATTCTTATGGTTTTTAACATGTCGGTTACTTACACAGTTAATTGTTTAGGTCTAATGGCTAGCCCAGGATCACCGGTAAATGGTTAGAAAGCTGGGAAGGACATGCAGTAATATGCTTAATTAAAGTTAATTAAACATGCATATTGGTGAGTCCAGAAAGGTCCAGCCTCCACTTGCTGCTCATGTCCCCATAACTCTGAGAGTAGAGGTCTAGCAATAACTGTGGCAGCCTTTGCTTTAAATAGATTAAAGGATTGCTTCAATCCTTTTGGGGGGGTACTATCTGAAATGCTCTAATGGGCACTATTAATTAATATGCCCCCTCACCTCAATTTTGCCCTAAACCTGCAGTGAAAGATTATTAAATTTACTTAACTGGAATCCAACACCAGGCGAGTCTCTCGACTATGCCATCCACGCCTCCACACAATGTCAGCAGTGCTCGGTCGAGGTCCAGTCACGGGCTTCTCATAGTGAAACCTATGGTTTGGACCATTTCTTTGGCTCAGATGTATGTGTGCAATCTGAGACGGTCGAGGGGAGAGAGGGTGATTGGGAGGGAGGAACATAGGGACATTATTGAGGCTATATGGATGCAGGGAGGGTTCATCCTGGTGAGGGAAGGAGTGGACAACCATGATTTCCCTTGCATGTAACTCTGTATGCGCAGTTTCTAACGCTGTATGAGCAGTATGTCAAGCAGAAATGCAGCACATATAGATTCCTACCACCATAACCACTTCAAATCACCATGGTGATTGCAGTACCCCTTTAAAAACTTCCTATGTAATTTCTAATGACATAAATAGCTATCACTAGATAATTATGCAAGGCCTAGCCACTCACCCTAAAATGAGAGTGTGAGCTCTTTTGGGCACTAAACATCTTAGGAGGCACAGACTATGTCAAGACAATTATACCAAACTGCAAAGTATTAGAACCTACAGATAGGGTGTAACGTGCCCCCTTTTTTTTGTTTACCTGTGTAAGAGAGATGGATGGACACACACATACATTACTGAAACATATATCTGCCATCAGAAGATTGTATTAAATCAGCTTGCGATTTCTGCAATTGTAATGACATATGTGCAAGCCATCTTAAAAGGCCAGCAGCAGACATTAAATCTAAAATAAAGAAATTGTGTGATCACAGACTGCAAACAAATTACATTATTTTATTTTTTTTTAGAGATCAGATGTCCTTTGTTGTCTTTTAGACACTCTCTATCTTTTAATGTCACATTTATATTATATAAACCCTGCTACTGGACTCTGGATCAATGGAAACATGTTCTGTGGAGTGACAATTCACGCTTCTAAGTTTGGCAGGCTGGATGAGTTTGGTGTGGAAGAACTTGACTGTTCTGCACAGAGCCCTGACTCCCCCAATATAACACCTTGGGGATGAACTGGAACGGAGATTGTCAGGAAATGCTCTTTTGGCTGAATTGCCAAAAATTCCCATAGAAACACCCCAAAATCGTGTGGAAAGATTTTCCAGAAAAATGGATGCTGTTATAGCTGTAATACCTGAGCAGGCATTAGGTTGCTATGATAGGATCTGCCAAGAACTGGGTATATTGACATTGTGTCAGGTTTATGCATATACTGTAACTAAACCCACATTATTTTTGCCATGTTGCCTCTTGGGACACGATTACATGCACAAATATACACACACAAACACACTGACGCACAGAGACACACAAGGACACACATACTGACAGAGTGTGTCTGGCTGTGTGTATCGGAGACTGTGTTTCTGACAGTGACTATACTTGTATGTATGTCTGTCTGCGAATGTTTATCTGTCTGTATGTGTATCCGTGAGTGTGTTTAGAATGTATATCTGTGTCTAATAGTAGCGCCAGCTCTGTCTGCCACTGTAAAAATGGGCACCAACTGCAAACACAATTTACTACATACAAATGTTACAGGTTCGGGAATATACCCTAGGAGTCATGTGTACGGTGTTAAAGGATAAAAAAAACTCCAAGAGGAAGAGAGGCCATGTCCACTCATGTGGTACAGTGGTTGTGTGAGGTGTGTTTTAAACCTTGCAGTGATTTTCTATTTGGCCTATGTCCATCTAATTCCTGCCATGGTTCTTTTTACTGGCCTTGGTTTTTTGGTACCAAGAGCCAGATCTTTGACGCAGTCAGTATTTTCGGTTCCCTTGGCACCTGCACAGCGACTGGCTGTTCCTGTGATAGATCTGCATTGAGGACTTGGAAAAGCGCCATTTTTTGCGAATGGTACATCATCATTTAAATCCATCGATTTTATTATTTCCTGCAGAGCCTGGTAGGTGCGTTCATGTTTTAGATTATAGCTAATCGCAGATACAGCTCCAGGAGGATATAAAGTATTCTCTAAAGACTGCATGGAGCATAATTTCTAAATGATGCCATTATTCCCAATCACGGAATTGAGGGAAATGTTTCAATCAGTTACATTGCTCACAGGTGCAAAGACTGACACTTATTTATAAATGGAGAATTTAGACGCCATAGAGGGTCTTTGTCTCGTTTGGAAGATGGTCTTTGTCTCATTCTGGGGTTAATCATCTCAGTGATAACTAGAATTTTGTGCACTCAGCTCTAATTTCTGGTAAAATTTCCCTGCACAGAAGTTTCCTGGAGTAGAGTGATAGGGGTTTTAATCCAATTAATTTTGGGGATGGGGGGATAAAGTTTTACTCCCCTGAAGTGGATGCTTTTTAAATCACCACGGTGCCACAGATATGGCCTTCTACATGTCATGTACAGCCGTACCTTGATAGTGTTCAAAGTTGTATTCCTCGCACTATAGTCCCCCTCTTACTCTAGCCTCCCTCCCACCCACCCGTCCGTCTGTCTGACAGTCTGTCTTTCTTTTTGCTCTCTTGTTGTCTGTCTGTATTTTGTCTGTCCGTGTGTGTCGCTATGTATCTTTACAGAATCCTGTGCGTCCATGTGTCTGTCTATTTCTCTCTCTGTCTAGGTTTATGTATAGATTCTATTCTATTTTATCTCCAGCATCCCTTAATCTCATTATTATAAAATAATTAAATCAATCAGTCTGTCATCCAGCTCTGATGATGCTGCTGCATGGTTAATGTATTCCATAGCATTATCTGCATCTCCAGAAACTCTCGGCTTCTCCTGATAATAGCATTTCTAGATCCCCCCCTTCCCACTAAGCATTCTCTCCATCTCTTCCCTCTGTGATAAGTTCTGTTCTGCACAGTTAAGGATTTCAATACCTTGCGTTTAGACCTAGCCCACAGATCTGGTGGTAGGCAGCAAAATCTGTTTAAGACAGGATCAGATTTATTTATATTTTGATGTTATCTTTACCATTCTGTCCCTAGGCTTTAGGAATCCCCAGATTTACAATGGAATTGAACATGAATCCCCAGATTCAGACGACGTGAGATGGAGATTGGACCCCAGTATGCCCCACTGGCTGTGCAAAGGGTACATTCAATAAGGAGGTATGTATGTATTAATCATAATATTATTCTCATAATATAAAGTATTCTATTAATTGTCGTAAAGCACTGGGTGAGTGTGTTACACATTTACCCTGAAACTCTATCCTTTAACCCTCATAATCTATCAATTTACACCTAAGATACTGAGAATCTGCCAGATCATCGTGAGAATCTATTATTTTACAATTTTCCCTGAGAATCTGTTTATTCTCCTTGAGAATCTGTCTATCTGCCCTGAACACCTGCCCATTTACTCCTAGAATCTGTTAACACGTATAGCACAGCTAGCACTGTATCTATCTCTGTATATAAGCAGCTTTGTGTAACTGTGTGTATTGTATTTCAGTGTGCTAGCATTGTGTCTCTGTATATCAGTAGCTCTGTTTAACTGTGTGTATTGTATTACAGTGCTAGCATTGTATCTCAGTGTGTATTGTATTACAGTGCTAGCATTGTATCTCAGTGTACCAGTAACTCTGTGTAACTGTGTGTATTGTATTATAGTGCTAGCATTGTGTCTCAGTGTATCAGTAACTCTGTGTAACTGTGTGTATTGTATTATAGTGCTAGCATTGTATCTCAGTGTATCAGTAACTCTGTGTAACTGTGTGTATTGTATTACAGTGCTAGCATTGTATCTCAGTGTACCAGTAACTCTGTGTAACTGTGTGTATTGTATTATAGTGCTAGCATTGTATCTCAGTGTATCAGTAGCTCTGTGTAACTGTGTGTATTGTATCTCGGTGTATCAGTAACTTTGTGTAACTGTGTGCATTCCATTGTGGGCTACATTTCACATCCACACTCTGTCCCCCACACCATGCTAGGAGGGGGGGACTCAATATCATATCCCCGCTTTGTCTCCCACACAGTGCTGGAGTCCATAAAGAGCTTGGCCATACAGGCATGACATAGGGAGTATAGATGTGGGCTTTATTATGGCTGGAGAAGGGAAGAAGAGTGGTTTTGGATTGGAAATGGAGGAGTTTGAGAGAGAGCTGCCAAAGAGGGAATAGTAGACAAAATAAAAGGGGTTGTAGAGAGAAGAGAACTCCAAATGTGCGTTAACCATAAACATACCACACTGCTTACACAAATATACTCAAACCGTGTGCACATAAAATCTCATGTAACAAAAAAAAAAAAAAAAACATTGAAATAAAATAATTGCTAAAATACATAACTGTTTAACCATTTCTTGGAGCACTAGTTACATAGTTACATAGTTACATAGCTGAAAAGAGACTTGCGTCCATCAAGTTCAGCCTTCCTCACATATGTTTTTTGCTGTTGATCCAAAAGAAGGCAAAAAAAAACAGTTTGAAGCACTTCCAATTTTGCAACAAGCTAGGAAAAAAAATCCTTCTTGACCCCAGAATGGCAGTCAGATTTATCCTTGGATCAAACAGTTATTACCCTACATTGAAAGATTATATCCTTGAATATTCTGTTTTTGCAAGTATGCATCTAGTAGCTGTTTGAACATCTGTATGGACTCTGATAAAACCACTTCTTCAGGTAGAGAATTCCACATCCTGATTGTTCTTACAGTAAAAAAAACCTTTCCTTTGCCTTAGACGAAATCTTCTTTCTTCTAGTCTAAACACATGACCCCGTGTCCTATGTAAAGTCTGGTTTGTGAATAGATTTCCACACAATGGTTTGTATTGGCCTCGAATATATTTGTATAATGTTATCATATCCCCCATAGTTAGATGAGACAATTCAGTCATACGCATATTTTCTATTTAATAACATTAGATTTTATCCCATACCTACTGTACAACAGAATATTATGGGATAATTGGTTTATCCCAAAGCAACAGTCCAAATAATCACATTGGATGATTGGTAAATGTCAGGAATGTTTAGCTGGCTAGGATTGTATGGGAATTAGTCATTGGGAAGGACCCACAGGGGAGGGGAAAGGCTGTTTTTATTTTCGAAGCGATCCCAGATATCCCAGATTTGAGTGGACTTGGTTAAAGCGGCCGGTTATATAGAAGACATTTCTTCATAGTTACAAGTAGACTGTAGTAAGGCAGTTGTGCTGGAATCGGTGGAGTAATCGTGGGCATCCAATGTCTTGCTAAATAGTTTTTTGCTGCTACCAGCATGTGTACTATGACATTTTTTTCTGGTTTCCAAATATCAGTAAAAAAAAAAGTTTGTGGGAGCCATGGAAGGAAAATATCTGTTATATTTAAAATAAGTATTTGGATGGACTTCCAGAAGCTCATAACCCCAACACAATTGCAAAATGTATTAAGTAGGATACCATGTTCAGCAATGTATCTCCAGCAAGTAGAAGGAGTAGTCATATAAACCCATCGTGAGGGCACCATGTACCATCTGTATAATAAATTGTGACTGGTTTCCTGGTATGTGAGGCATTTGGAAACTCCTATAAAGCTGGTGGCCGCTAAATGGCACTGGTCACAAAATGTGGATTTTGAATCCACTTCCCATTGACAAGTGTATGTCGATTTCTCTGATCGATCGAGTTTTAGTAGTGTGTTGTAACATGTAGACAGAGGTGGAAATTGTTGGATTGAAGACAAGACACAGACTTCAACCACCAACTGGAATCGGGATAAAGTAGTAAGTAGGAGGACACGAGGACCACTTATTCTTTAGAAGAATGTGTTTAGTACACAAGTACATACATATGTTGTCAGGAGACAGTGGGAATGAGAGTTCTGAGATGATAATAGTTAGTCTTTAGACAACAGATGGCGGATTCTTGTGAGACTTGCTGAGGACCATCGGTGTGTCAGTAGGTCAAAAGCCATCCATTAAAGGAAAGATATACTAACACATCAATTTGTTGGAGATTGATACAAGTATTGGACTCCAAAAATGCCATATGCATACAGAATGGTTTCTTATAGAGAGAGCTATAGGAGCAAAGGGGATCGTCATTAATTTTTAAATTTCTATACCTCTATATAAGAAACCCTTAAGCATGATGTAAAACGCTAATGGTACATAGACTTTAATGACTAAGAGGTCAAATTGGAAAAAAAAACATTTTGTCATTACCTAAACTTTTAAATGTTCTTGTCAACTCTGCACAAAATTCAGTTTAGTAAGTGAATGGAATGTTCTTTGGTTGGACTAGCTGTGCTACTGATCAAAGTACTTAAAGGGACACTATAGTCACCAAACAACATTAGCTTAATGAAGCAGTTTTGGTGTATAGGTCATGCCACTGCAGTCTCACTGCTCTATTCTCTGCAATTTTTGAGTTAAATCACTTTGTTAATGCAGACCTAGCCACACCTCCATGCATGTGACTTACACAGCCTTCCTAAACACTTCCTGTAAAGAGAGATCTAATATTTAAACTTTCTTTATTGTTCAGTCTGTTTAATTCAGACTTTCTTACCTACTACTCGGGTCACAGTCTGCAAGGGCATACAAGAGCCTCCGATGTGTGATTAAAGTTCATTTTGCAAGAGTTAAGAGTAAAGTAAGTTACGATTTGAATGAAAATGAAACCCATTTTTTCATGTAGGCTGTGTGAGTCATAGCCAGGGGAGGTGTGTCCAGGGCTGCAAAAACAAACACAGTGAGACTGCAGGGGCATGATCTATACACAGACAAGACCTGCATTAAGGTTTTGGTAGGAACTAACCTCTGCATACCAAGAACACCCCAGAAGACTTGCCATTTTGGAGATCCTCTGACCCAGTCGTGTAGCCATCACTATTTGGCCATTGTCAGAGTCACTAAGATCTTTTTGCTTGGTCATTTTTTCTGCTTCCAACACATGAAATTCAAGAACAGACAGTTCACTTGCTGCCTAATATCTCACACCCCTTGACTGGTGCCATTGTAACAAGATAATAAATGTTACTCACTTCACCTGGCAGTGGTTTTAATCTTGTGCCTGGATCAGAAACTAATTCACAGAGAGGATGTATCTCAAATAGTCTTTTAATAGCTTTTAGTAATTAAAAAAAATTACAGTTTTGCAGTTTAGGTTAAACATCTCTAAAAATCATCACAGTTATGAAAGGATCTTATTTCTCTGCCGCCCAGTAGACATAGAATTAGATGGAAATCAGATTTATTTACATATTCACTTAATCAGCTCATCTGGTTATGAACATGTCGTTAAAGCTAAATCCATTTATTCTTGTGGTATTTGCCACTTCCTGGCTAAATAAATGATGACACTACACACCAGAAGCTAATCATATTATTTAATATTATATCATTTATTTTTTATCATTCCATTGTTAATTTACCCATTAGGCTAAGTAATATAAAATGGCACTTTCTTTTATAAATACATTTTAATTTATTTTAATTTTGTTTCAATGGTATTTGCATTTTGTGGTGGGAAGGATCGAGTTGTGTTCTTACCGACTCTCCAGCCTCGAAAATTATGCCATAAGAACTTTATTTTTTGAAGGGGCATGGGAGTAACTAAGAAATCTGTGCCTGTAGATATTCCTATGGGAAAGGATTGTGGTTGGCTGAGATAATCAATTCTGATGATGTCAGCCAAGGAGGCGGAGCAGCACCGGCAGACCCGCACAGCTCTGGAAATAAGGGGAGTTTTTATTATATTTAAGGGGGCTAAATAGGGATTTAAACACTATAGGGTCAGGAATACATGTTTGTGTTCCTGACCTTATAGTGTTCTTTTAATGATGAAAGCTTACTTCTCCAGATTTAAGTTGTGTTTTCCATATCTTCTATATTAACAATTATAAATTTGTGAGACTAAAATTAATTTAATGAGATGGAACTGGGTGCCTACATCTTAGCTCCCTGTCAATCATTGTTATACGCTCTGTCCTTTGCACCTGGCAGTCAGCATAGAGTAAGCAGACAGAGGAGAGGAGAAATGAAACAATGTTTCTGTTTCTTATGTTCATTTGCATTGTGTGCCCTGGCTGTGCCTTGTCTGTACTGGATTGTGATGTACTTTGCTGAATCTTTAGTATAAATTTAAAAGAAAATAAAGTTTCTGATGGAAATTGATAATAATAAGTAATTTTGAATGGTGCAAATTCCAGAGAAGTTATACTTTAAAGCTCTCTAGTATTTTGTTCCGTAATTAACGGTTAGCACACAATCTCTTATCTCTTACTATTTAAAAAAAAAAGCCACTACAAACTACAATATGCTCTCATTCATGTGTCCTTACATAGATAATGTGTGCGGAATAATCAGTTATATTAATCTGTTATCGTTAAATGGCTAAACACACTGAAAACAGATTGTGTGAAAGGTTAATGGACTCAATTCTTATTTTAAGATTACTGTTTATTTCCCATTATTTCCTACAATGCTTAAACAGCCCAGCAATTGCTGCCATTGTGTGTGTGTAAAATTGAGTGTTATGGAACCTCCAGTGCCACGGGTTTTTGGAGAGACTTGAAGGTCAGCCTCTCGCCCACAGACTACGGGCCTGGTCCCAAAAGCCCTTGAAAGGAGCTTGTGATGGTAACAATTGATTTACAAACTATGCATTGTTAGTTTGATAAATCTGCAGTGCCCTCTGCTGACTGAACAGTAATGTGTACATTTACATAATGCCGGTATGCAAAATTAGTGCAACCAAATAAGTAGTGAATGGTACATATTATTGGTTTTTATTGTGTTTAAAAAAAAAGTTACTTGTATTATATATTTCACCACATGTTTAAGGACAAGTCCCCAAAGGCTAGACCTTGTCCAAAAATAAAGAATTGTGTTAGTTCCAATAGGAACTGTGTGTTCTGGTTTGTTTCGGACCTGTTACCTGACTGCACTGATCCCGGGGATGTGTTAAGAAAGAGCTAGGCCTGAGAGCCAAAAAGGCCTTTGTAAAGGCAATAGTTGGTGGCAGCACAGGCAGAGATGTATCTGCATGAGGGAGGAACAGAAGAGGCAAAGGTAGAGGGAGCAATGCCTGCCTGGAAGGAGAGAGCTGCAGCCTGTTATGGTGGACGATGTCCTCAGAGACCTCAGTCAAGCTTCAGTGACTGGATCTAAAGTGCTCCAGAGTCACTGGTAGCAACGAGGAAGATGAGCTGGTGGAGGTACCCAGTTGGAGTACAGGAGCTCAGCTACATTGATCAAGAGCTGTAGAATTTTAAGCCACTTTGTGCTTCAATCCATATAAAAAATATTCTTTATCTTTTTTTTTTCTCACTCAAATTCTTTCCCCCAATTTTTCTTTATTATTTATTATGTATTTATTAGAGTTAAATATCTTTCACTATTTGTAAATTAGATGTTTGGCCCAGTAATTGGCTACCTCTGATACATACCCAGCTAGCTTCTAGTATGTTTTCACCTCCGTACACCATGTTTTGGTTAACTTAGGGGTTAGTGAATAACTCGCCCATCAATAGCATAGATTGGAAGATGTTTTCAACTCAATTATTTTTTTATTTTTTTAAATTCTTTATTTTCGTCACTCAGCTTGTTAAAAAGCAATACAATATGTGGGCTGTTGCCCTTGAAGTTCACATAGAGTAATACAAGCATAGTTAACGGGTGGTACATAGCATCATGCTGAGTGGTATTTTTTATTTTTTTTAAACTGTTAGTCAACAGATATAATACAATAAGGTAAGCCCCTCTGGGCACATGTATAAGGTATACTTAGGAACCGTATATCTCGCGTAAGCTTAAGTGCTCTAGGGAGAGGAAAGGCCCCTTCTGGGGATTTGCATCAGTAAGGTATCTTGGCTCTTTTGTGAGTAGTGGGGGGGGCAAGAAATCGGAGCCAGCGCTAGAGTGGATTTCTCTAACCTATGACCACGCTACGTGCGGGCCCATCTGCATATGGCTGCATTTAAATGATCATCGTCCATTCAGTGTAGCACACTCAGGCTGTGTTGCCTGCTGGCGTAGTGCGTCAAGACGATCTGGGTATAAATTCCCTTACTGTGGTGGGGTCTACCCGGGTCAAGGTGGTTGTGGGCTTCGTTCGCAGAGCCGTCAGGCCCAGCTGGCCTAGATGTGAGTCTAGATTTCAACTCAATTATTATGGCTTACATTTTGCAACTGGGATTTCAATTCAATCCTTCTCTGTATTAAAGGATAGGGTAACTGTGTGTGGCCACGTGTAGTAGATCAGATGTGTCCTTCCTCTAAGTCTCTATCCTATATGGAAGGTTAGTATATTATCTGTAATTCACTTTGTTACTAAATCATTTCAATCCAAATCACCCTATTAAAATATGTATGAAATTATCTAGATATTCTACATGTTTTGAGGTACTATTACCTCTCAGCCTCTCCCACCAACATGTGTTACCTTAGTTGACATGTCAAAGTGTTATACATTTAGCTTGTTAAGGCCAATTTTAATTAACTCTGTGCTGCCCTTTACCCTACAGATAAATACTTTTTTTTGGCCAAGGTATTTCGGTCTCTATGTAAATATTTAAGACCTTATTTGAAATTTTACAAGATAACGGACACCATTTGGTGTTACAGCATACCTTCCAACTCCAGCATCCAGTGAGTCAGGATGCTGGTGGTGGAAGGGTAGTAAAGGGAGGGGGGTGGTAGGCATTGACAAAATCGTATCACTGGCTCTGCCCAAAAGCAAGCAGGTCCTAGTGCCTTAAATATAGTGTGAGCGGATCTAATGATGCACTCACGCTATGCTTGTTGGGGTCAGTTCCCTGGTGTCCCCAAAAGCAGGATAGCGAGATGACAGGACAGAGAATCAGGACTGTCCTTCCAAACTCGGGACAGGTGGGAGGCTTGCTATAAGGACCTCAGGGTGACTTTTATCTGTAATGGATGAATAGATAAATGAAAAATTAAATCTCCATTTATTTATATAATTTAAACCTTATCATACCCAGCCATGACATACACACCCCTTCCAATATTCTAGACAGATCCAGTAAAAGAAAAGAGATTAGAATGATCACATTTTTCTAATTGTGTTACTTCATGCAATATCCATTTATATTATGGAATTATAGATGCCTCCAGTCATTGAGAACTGTGCTTAAAAATAGAATATCGTTTTGTTCCCTTGTCAGTCTTGCAAGAGGTTAAAAAGGGAAGTCTCATCTCTTATAACAGAGAGGCAGTTTCATTTTGTCATTATATGTCATTTTTAGGAACTAAGGATTAAATCCGCTGTCACACAGACACAAGGCGGCAAGACGGATTGCTACTCCCAGTACCCAGCAAAATCACATTTTATCATGGTAATTATGGCTTTACATTCTGCTATAGGTAACATTTAGAAAGGTGTTTGTTTTTTTCAGAAATAGTGGAAAAGGCGTGATATTATAAAATCAGAGCAATTGCTAATTTAAAATGTGTTTTTATTATGTGTAGGTTTTAATTAAATATTTTTCTTTTCTTTTTAATGTTTAAAAAATTCCCAGGTCTAATTTTTCGGATCTGTTTTGTCTATGCCGTTTAATATGAAAAAAAAAAACATGAAAGGAAAATGTTAGTCGACAAAAATATATATTTATTTACAAATGTGGCATTATTGGCATTGATTATCAAATAGCAAATTAGCTATCAGTTGATAATTTGTTGATAATTTGATAATTGTAAAGTTGGTAATGTGTTGCTCATTAAGGGTTGTGTTTACCAAACAGTGAGTTCTAGTACTGTTGTTTAATACCCCTCAGTGAAGGGCTATTTAAAAAACGAACGAAATACAAATGATAAAAAACCAAATAACATGGCATCTGTATTGAAGGATACTAGACCAGACAAATTTCTGTCCAGATCCTTCTCACCATCTCCTGCTCCCTTCTGGAGGCTGTTTAGGTGCCCTGGGCAGATGGGTCCAAAAGGATGGTGCTGTTATTTAATACCCCTCAGTGCAGGGCTATCAGACTGACCAGAGTCTCAGCCACACGTCTTGTCTCTCAGCTAGGTGAGGACCAACACTGGAGGTACGTGTGTCACATGCAAGTGGTGCTAGTGATGTATTGCTGACCATTTTTAAAAATTAAAAAAATAGTCAAAAATATACACGTATCATGTGCAGGTGGGCTTTGTGCCAGCCACGTATAGTAATTCAGGGAAATGTATTTGTTCTCATGTCAAAACTGATGTTTCCGTAGTTTTTAAAGAAAAGTATTCCTTGAGTTTAGAAAGTGTAAGCATTTTGTGGGCTGGTACGATGCATCTTGTGAGGTGGTGCGGTGTTTGTGGTGAGCGTAAAGCCAGTATTTGTAAAAAGCTTTCAGTATACACAGTTGTACTCCAAAAGTAATGGAAAGAAGAAATACAACTCTACTACTGGTATCAGACATCTCAGAGCTAGAAAAGTACCGGTCCACATACTGGGGGAATCTGCTGTCATGGAAACGGGCTATATTTTAGATAACAATCAGAACTGTGATTTTGGTGAGCGATGTTCTTGTAAGATATATTCTTACCAATATAGCAACCCTTTTACAAAAATAACACTTACTATTCTCAGCCAAAATGAAGCCAAGTTTTTTATATCTTTGCATTGGAAAAATTCTGTGTTCACCGGTAGCTCTCAGGTTTATTCAATAAGCAACGAATTGCAGTGAAATAAGTGGCAAAATTAAGGCTATAATATGCAAGCTGTGAATGCAGCATTGTTTGCTTATTTTTTATTTTTATTAAGAGGAAACAGTCCGTTTGGGAGACGACAAGTACAAGTGCAAGAAGACTAGATTAGAATAACAATTATTACTGTCATTTTTGTAATAGAGGACACGTTTTTTTTTACCCCCAAAACTACTTGCATTCTATAGTCTGAATGCGTATATATACTGATAGCGAGTATATAGACAGCCATTGGCAGGAACAGTGAATTGATCAAAGATCTCCCTCACCAGGTTAGTGCCGGCTTCTACTGCTGGATGGAAGCCCAGGAGGTTCTTAGTATGTACTTCCGCTGGGAGCCGACTGCGAGAATTCCACCCCTGAGCCGCGGCCTGTCAGAGTATTGGTGCGGATTGTCATAGCAATACCCTAATGCCACATAGAGCGGCACACAATGCACTACTCCACAAATCTACACACACACACTGCAAACACTATACATAGACCTCCTCCCTTACAAACACTGCATCCACTACACGCACACAATTCATTAACTATATACACACACCCTGCATCCCCTACACAGACACAATGCATTCACTATACACACACCCTGTATCCCTTACGTTCAATACACACACTGCATCCACTACACACACACTGCATCCACTACAAACACTGGATTTCCTACACACAAACCATATCCTTTACACACATACACTACATGCCTTAACCCCTCAAGGACCAAACTTCTGGAATAAAAGGGAATCATGACATGTCACACATGTTATGTGTCCTTAAGGGGTTAAACACATATAACTTCCTTTACAAACACACTATATATCCCCTACACACATATCACATCCTCTATGCACACACACTACATCTCCAAACACACGTACACACTCTCTACATCCCCAATACCCACACACAATACATCCCCTATTTACACATATACTACAGCTCTAAACACACACATACACACTCTCTACATCCCCTATATAGACATATACTACAGCCCTAAACACACATCACATCTCCTATACACATAAGCTAAAGTTCCCGCCAAATGAACACTTAAAGGTTTCAACTACATATACTCAGGGGCGTATTAGCCGCGAGGCAAACAAGGCATTTGCCTTGGGTGGCATTTTCCAGGGGGCGGCAAAAAACGCCGCCCCCAAATGCCCAAGGCAAATGTCTTGTTAGCCTTGCGGCTAACAGACATGCTGGGCTGGTTGCTGGGCGGCCGGCGAGGGAGCTCTTCCCCTGAGCTCTCTGCTCAGCTCCCTCGCGCGCCGCCCGCAGAGTGAGACTGGGAGCCGGAATATGACGTCATATTCCGGCTCCGCCTCCCAGCCTCACTCTGCGCGCGGCGCGCGAGGGAGCTGAGCAGAGAGCTCAGGGGAAGAGCTCCCTCGCCGGCCGCCCAGCCTGCCCGCCAGTGCCTCCCTGCAGCCACTGGACCACCAGGGAATGGGAGAACCCCCCCACCCCCAGCATTCCCAAAGGTAAGGAGGCGGAGGGGGGGAGTAAATAAAAAAAAAAATGTGTTTATGTGAGTGTGTGTGTCTCTGACTGTGTGGGTCTGTTAGTGTGTGTGTGTGTCTTAGTGTTTGTCTGTTAGTGTGTGTGTGTGTGTGTGTGTGTGTGTGTGTGTGTGTCTGTTAGTGTGTGTGTGTGTGTCTGTTAGTGTGTGTGTCTGACTGTGGCCGACAGTGTGTCTGTTAGTGTGTGTCTCACTGTGTGTGTCTGTTAGTGTGTGTGTGTGTCCGACTGTGTGTGTCTGTTAGTGTGTGTGTCCGACTGTGTGTGTCTGTTAGTGTGTGTCCGACTGTGTGTGTTTGTTAGTGTGTGTGTCTCACTGTGTGTGTCTGTTAGTGTGTGTGTGTTTGTTAGTGTGTGTCTCACTGTGTGTGTCTGTTAGTGTGTGTGTGTTTGTTAGTGTGTGTCCGACTGTGTGTGTTTGTTAGTGTGTGTGTCTGTTAGTGTGTGTGTCCGACTGTGTGTGTTTGTTAGTGTGTGTGTCCGACTGTGTGTGTTTGTTAGTGTGTGTGTCTCACTGTGTGTGTCTGTTAGTGTGTGTGTGTCCGACTGTGTGTGTTTGTTAGTGTGTGTGTCCGACTGTGTGTGTTTGTTAGTGTGTGTGTCCGACTGTGTGTGTTTGTTAGTGTGTGTGTCCGAATGTGTGTGTTTGTTAGTGTGTGTGTCTCACTGTGTGTGTCTGTTAGTGTGTGTGTGTCCGACTGTGTGTGTTTGTTAGTGTGTGTGTCCGACTGTGTGTGTTTGTTAGTGTGTGTGTGTGTCCGACTGTGTGTGTCTGTTAGCTAGTGTATGCGTATCTGTCAGTGAATGTGTGTGTATTTAGAAGGCGGGGCAGGGGGAAGGGTTGGGTGGGGGTGGCGCGCGCGGGGGGGGGGTGTCTGAGTTTTGTCCTGCCTAGGGCAGCACAAAACCAAGATACACCACTGCATATACTTAACTTTAACCTTAAGTAAAAACATTGCAAATAAATTCCAATTTAATCCAACAACTAGCAGCTGCTCCTCCCTTTGTGTAGCCCCATGGAGCAAAAGCGCAGCTTAGCGGAAAAGGGCCTTGACAGGGGTTAGGAGGCGGGCTTAGGAGGAAGGAAGATAGGAATGGAGTTATGGGTAAGTGGGCTGGCTATTTAAATAGGCAGCCATTTTAGAGCAATCACTTTTCATTCCTACCTGGCTGAGTTTGTCCCGCCCACCCTCCCTGTGGTTTTGTTTCTTAAGGGTATCCCGTTTTGTCACAGCGGCGGGATGGGGAGCTGAAGGAGAAGAAATAGGCTCCCCAGGAGGAACCGGATGGAATTGGAAAATTGTGGACATTGGTGGTTGGTAGGTTTCGAGTCCTGTCGGTGGCTCAGAACCTGGTGGGGTAGGGGTATCCGGGTATACCCCTGCCGTGGTTAATTGATGTTTTGGCACTTTAAATTGGTTCATGTTGGAATATGTGATATGTTATGTATATGTATATACGTGTTATTTATATTGGGGTCATTGCCTTTTATATTGACAGAAGGATACGGGTGCAAGGGCAGAGTATGGGGGGCAATGACCCATGTTTACATGTTAAATTATTTGGTTATGTTATATTATGATATTATTATAATGGTTATTAGTTGAAATTGTTAATAAAGCTGTGGACAATTTTTCCCATATATCTCTAGTGTCAGTGCATTATTGGGTAAGGTATGTGGGTTGGTTGTCCTGGATTCCGACTGCCCATATGGCGACTATACACCGGTCATGAGGTCACTGTGTGTGTTGAGATGGTGAATAGGACCAGGTCTCCTCATGGCTCCTGGACAGGAGGCAGCCATCTTAGCTTATAAGTAATTGCCTGAGAAATGATTGTTCCCCTTCAAAGATTAGCATCTGTGGAGGTACAGAAGGAACAAACACACAAATACAATTGATTTAGAGCAATAGATAAATGTATCTAAAAAAAAAAGGAAACATTCTATCTTTATTACAGTCCAAATTGACCGGAATCGTCTCCGTTTTAATCTATGCAACTTCTACGCTCACCAAATATATATTGCTAACAAAAGCTCAATTGGACACTCTGTAATTTCTGACTCGTTGGTTACATTGTAGCAGAAAAACCATCTTGTATCGATGTAAGGTAATGCCATTAAACAGTAGATAAGGGGCCAGAACGGGATTAAAAAGCGTAGGATACGGCAGACGACTCACGCCATTCGAGGCTGTTAAAGGGTTAATACAGTGAGTTTATTTAGGAGGATCTCAAATGATAGAATTTTATATGACTTTACACATCTTTATAAAAGTAATTGCGAAATAAAATGTATCATTGATCAATAAAGCTCTCAGGCTAGGTCCACCTTCACATTTACTGTAAAACCAAGCCACAAGATACCAGTATACTAATAAAACCTAAAACCTATCCCTTAAGGACGTAATGCCTTTGGCTCCAGCATAGCAGCAGCGACCTCAATGAGTTCTTATCAGTTTGCAAAGTGTAATTCCAAATAAATATTTAACTTCTCTCCTATAAATTATAAATTATCTTTTGCTCTTAGGTGCCATGTTTGCTTCCTCATTTTTTTAAATTTATTTTTTGGCATAGTGTCTTATTTACATTTAGGTTTTCTGAGCCAATTTCTCATTGGATTCTCTTTTGTGTATAATGATACAAAGCAGAGCATGGTAATACCTTGTAACCATCAAATTAATTGTGAAGTTCAAGTTTGAAAAAGAAAATTAATGAAGAAAAACAAAAACAAATAGATTTAAAAAAAAAAGGTCCCTATTCCGAATACCAGGTTATCATTGGAGAAAAAAGGGGGTATAGGCTCAGCGCTAGGTGGTCTAAAGGAGAAGAGAAAAGAGAGAAGCTGCAACCTATGGGTATGAGGTTCCCTCTAAAGTCCTCAATTAAGAATGTGGAAAAAACAAAATAATAGGTCGCGCTGTACAGAAATAATACAATTTAAAGGTAAAATGAGAAATATAAAATATAAAATAGATAGAAATTTTACTCACATATAGATATACACTAAAATAAATATAAGAAAAAACGTAATAGTCCCAATATGTGGTGGATTCCAATAGGCTGATGGAAACTTGATACTGTAGTCAAAATAGAACGCTGGGTCTTCTATGGTATAGGCAATCTTGGTTCAATGATGGGCATGCAAAATAGAAAGACAGGGAGACTCCAATAGTGCAGACTGTATTGGCATAAGTAAAATAAACTGAAATAGGTGTAGGGGAGGTATTTCACTCACCTATGCAAGAGCATGTACTTGCTCAAGTGTAATCAGCATTCAGTGGCGTTTATCCCCCACTGGCGGGACATAGATGCGGGTAATTCCTCGAAGTAAAAAAAATAAAATATAGTGCTCACTGTATATAAATATAAAAGTAAGACTTAAAAAATAGAGAACGTACTCACATTTGAATGAGCAGGATATACTGCTCAATATGATGGCGTGGGTGGTATAATCCCCACCTAGGATTCTTTAGACAATAGTCAGCTCCAAAATGACGTGTAACCAGGTAAAAGAGGAAAAGATAATATAATATAAAATATACGGATAAAATAAAATAAAATAAAATAAAGGGTATATGGCAAATGTATGGTGAAAAAAAGCCAATATTCCTTTATTAGTACAAGTATAAAATATATATATAAAATTAGCTAATTTTATATATATATTTTATACTTGTACTAATAAAGGAATATTGGCTTTTTTTCACCATACATTTGCCATATACCCTTTATTTTATTTTATTTTATTTTATCCGTATATTTTATATTATATTATCTTTTCCTCTTTTACCTGGTTACACGTCATTTTGGAGCTGACTATTGTCTAAAGAATCCTAGGTGGGGATTATACCACCCACGCCATCATATTGAGCAGTATATCCTGCTCATTCAAATGTGAGTACGTTCTCTATTTTTTAAGTCTTACTTTTATATTTATATACAGTGAGCACTATATTTTATTTTTTTTACTTCGAGGAATTACCCGCATCTATGTCCCGCCAGTGGGGGATAAACGCCACTGAATGCTGATTACACTTGAGCAAGTACATGCTCTTGCATAGGTGAGTGAAATACCTCCCCTACACCTATTTCAGTTTATTTTACTTATGCCAATACAGTCTGCACTATTGGAGTCTCCCTGTCTTTCTATTTTGCATGCCCATCATTGAACCAAGATTGCCTATACCATAGAAGACCCAGCGTTCTATTTTGACTACAGTATCAAGTTTCCATCAGCCTATTGGAATCCACCACATATTGGGACTATTACGTTTTTTCTTATATTTATTTTAGTGTATATCTATATGTGAGTAAAATTTCTATCATTGGAGACTATGTCTAAAATAGATTATATTTAAAGTGGAGATTATCCCATATTCTGAGCGTTTTTAAAGTAGCCGGAGATATTGGCCTCCTGGCAGGTTATCTTTCCTTAGCTGCAGAACTCTTAACTTGTCACAAATGAGTTGTAGGCATTCTATTTCCATACTGATCTTGGGCCCGTAAATGGTTAAATATCTCCATAAGATTAGGCCCCCCCTTTAATTAATTAGGGCCCCCACCCGCCCCTAATGGTTGGGGACCTGGGGGGGAATTAGGCTGCTCGCTGTTTAGGCGACATGCCGCGAGTAGGGGCATGCGGGAGGATTTATCCTCCCTTTTATTAATATGGGGGTCATTGTGACCCCCTTAGGTTTTAATGCGGGTGGGGGGTAGAAATTAATATTTATTACAAGGGGGAGCTGGTAGCGCTGCGCTTGCTCAGCATGTGGTAGTGGCTCCATCAATTGGATAAAAAAGTATACTGCACATGTATCTAATAATTCCAGACAAATGAAAGTCTGCACAGACACAGGCAAATAAATTCCTTAAATGTTGGCAAAATATTATTTTTTTTCCCACCCCTCACCCTACTTTCCGCCATATACCTCCTGATCTTAGACTTATGGTTAAATCCTCTATATTGGCCAAATATAGACCATAGAACAACCTACAACTTGTATCAGCCGGAGACTTTTTCTAATATCTTCATAATGTTCCTGTATACTGCGACTCACTGTTTAGTGAATAGGCTCAAAATGTGGTGACACTTCCAGGGTTATTTATTAATGTGAACTCAACATGAATTTCGAATTGAAGGCCAAAGTAGCCAAATTAGAAAAACTCTGCAAGTCTGTGAGCTATGCTTTCAGTTCGACTATTCTGGTCTTAAATTTCAAACTCACTTTGAATTCACTGTACATTCCCACTTTCGTAAATACTCTTGTTGGGTTCCAAATTACCCAGGGACTGTACTTTGTTTTATAACTACTATAGTTGTAGTTATTTCTTTTCAGGGGGGAGACTGTTATTTAATATTACTCTATGTCAGAATAAAACTTTATGGAAATAGTAGCTTTTTATTATTTTTAAACCAGTTCCTGATACTGGTCATTATGTTATACATTATGCCAGCCTTTGTGGTTTAAACCCCACTGACCCCATATATGGCGGGGTCTGTTCACTAATGGTATTATCATTATTATTATTTATATAGTGCTGACATTTTCTGCAGCCCCTTACAATTATAAAGTGGGGATTTTTGACAACAAGCAATTGAAATGCATAATATTAATAGAGACAAGAGGCTTGTCAGTAAGAGCAAAAAATTAAAGAAACCACTGTGGTACTCCGCAGAAATGGTTAAAATAGTAAAAAACAAAAAGTTAGCATTTAGTAATTATAAAAAAGTGAGGAAGACAGACAGATCTATAAGATTAGGCAGAAAAAGGCTAAGCAAGTTATAAAAGCTTCCAAATACATACTTCCAAAAACATAACTTACAAGGATATAATTTCTAATTAGTGGGGTAATAGCTGCTTGATTCAAGGAGATATCTGACTGCTATTTTGGGGTCAAGAAGGATTTTTTCCCTAGTTTGTTGCAAAATTGGAAGCACTTCAGACTGGGTTTTTTGCCTTCTTTTGGATCAACAGCAACAACATATGTGAGGAAGGCTGAACTTGATGGACAAAACATTGTTTCTAAACATAAATGAGAAAAGGAAAGTAAAACAAGGATTAGTAAGATTAAAACCGAAAGAAGGAAGGTATGTAGAAGAGGATAAAGGTCTAGCTGACTGCCTCAATGAATATTTTTGACCTCAGTTAGGAAAGAGGACAAATTAGTAATTTGTTACATGTGAGTTTACAGAGTAAGAGGTTCTATTTCAACTGGCAAAAGTAAAGACAAATAAGTCGATGGGGCCTGATGGAATACACCTAAAGTTATTAATGAGCTTAGTGGTGTACTAGCAAAACAATTAGCGGATTTATTTAACCAATAATTGTTAATGGTAGTAGTCCCAGAGGACTGGAAATTAGCGAATGATGTACCTATTATAGGCCAGTATGCCTTACTTCAGTAGTGGGGCAAGTGATGGAAACTATGTTAAAAGATAGGATTGTTGGACATCTAAAATCACATGGATTTCAAGATCAGAGACAACATGGGTTTACTTCAGGGAGATCGTGCCAAACTAATCTTATTGATTTTTTTGATTGGGTAACTAAAATTATAGATCAGGGTGGTGCAGTAGACATTGCTTACCTAGATTTCAGTAATGCTTTTGACACTGTTGCACATAGAAGACTTATCAATAAACTGCAAATCTTTAAATTTGGATTCCAATATTGTTGAATGGGTAAGGCAGTGGCTGAGTGACAGGCAACAGAGGGTTGTAGTCAATGAAGTATATTCGAAGCTTGGGCTTGTCACCAGTGGGGTACCTCAGGGATCTGTACTTGGACCCATTCTCTTTAATATTTTTATTAGTGATATTGCAGAAGGTCTTGATGGTAAGGTATGTCTTTTTCCTGATGATACTAAGATATGTAACAGGGTTGATGTTCCAGGTGGGATAAACCAAACGGCAAATGATTTAGGTAAACTAGAAAAATGAGACCGTATCTCCAGAAGGATATTGATACTTTAACGAGAGTTCAGAGAAGGGCTACTAAACTGGTTCATGGATTGCAGGATAAAACTTACCAGGAAAGGTTAAATGATCTTAACATGTATAGCTTGGAGAAAAGACGAGACAGGGGGGATATGATAAAAACATTTAAATACATAAAGGGAATCAACACAGTAAAAGAGCGGCTAATGTTTAAAAATAATATCCGGAAGTATTACTTTACTGAGAGGGTGGTGGGTGCATGGAATAGCCTTCCAGCTGAAGTGGTAGAGGTTAACACAGTAAAGGAGTTTAAGCATGCGTGGGATAGGCATAAGGCTATCCTAACTATAAGATAAGGCCAGGGACTAATGAAAGTATTTAGAAAACTGAGCAGACTAGATGGGCCGAGTGGTTCTTATCTGCCGTCACATTCTATGTTTCTATGTGAAGTGGTGGACAGGACCAGCTATGATGATTGAAGAATCAATTTGTAAAATTTAGGTTAAAATAATAAAGGTGGAAAAAAGAATCAGTTCATTTGATTATGTTTCCCTCTGCTTGTCTGGTTTAATTATTGTAAGCATTCAGTGCCCCGTAGTGGTGCTCATTGAACACTCCCCTGTGCTATTCTGTTGAAATATAGATACGTTTCGATAGTGTCAGCAAAGCATTAAGCTGAGCCCGTACACATAATGCCCTCTCCGGCAGAAAATACCAGTTTCCTGATGAGAAATATCACTTCCTTAATCATGATTCTCTTAGGGGAGGAAAGTCCCTGTGCTTTCCTATAGAAGGAAAATAAGATATCTCGACTCCCATATACAGTATTGGGATTTTAACCCGTCAGCACAAGACTTATACATGTCCCTTGTTATCATCACAATCAACATTACTTATCTGTTATCACGTGGAACATCGAAATCTGTAACCAGCGATCAGAGTATAGTAAACTAATTGAACGCTGAGTACACGCCGCAGCATTTAAACCAACAGTAACTGAAGAAATCTACAACTTGAATTAGTCGAAAACTTTTTTTGACAAGGTCAAAGTGTCCACAATCTGCCATTTATTGCAACACACACGTTAGGTCCATTATATGGTGTCATACGGAGTTGACATGACTGAGAGTTTTTTATTTAGTGTTATGTCTTAGAAGATGGTAAACCACTTTTAATTATAACCACAGTCTAATATTGTGATTTTCGGGATGAAGGACCCCATGCTTTCCTACAGAGGCGGTGCAAGGGTTTTTGGCTACATACTCAGAGATGCATTTTTCCAACCCTGCCCCCATCACCTTCCCTCCCCTTTATTGTAAAGGATGTACAACCTACATTTACAGAGACACCACATACAAACAACCCCACAGTGCTGTGAACTGTATCATGTGGAGCTTTTCGTTTCTCTCATTGAGAGTGAGCATTACAAATCACGGTAATGTGGGGTGTGTATAAAGGTATCACAGAGCTCCACAGCAAAAGAAAAACCTCATAGTACCTTGTGTATCAGTTTATAAAATAATTCCACAACATTAAAACTCTCAGTTCTGTGCAGTGAGTATGAGTGTATCACAGAGCTCCCCCACAATAAAACTCACGAATATGGTCTATATTAGTCTATCACAGAGCTCCACAGCTGTAAAGCACATATAGCTGAGCCTGTGCATTATGTATGACAGTATCACTGAGCTCCACTGTATTACACCTCACTAATGTAGGGTGTGGTGGTTATGGTGAGTGTTGGCTGTGTGTGACTGGAAGCTTGACCAAGCCACACATATCACACACAGCCAACACACCCATCTCACATAATACTAATTAGGGTGCCTGGCAGGCAGCCAAGCATCCAGTGATGATAGTACCCAGTCAGGATGCCAGTTATAGCAATGCCCCATGACATTATTAGTAAAGCCATATCCTTGGTGCCAATTAATGCAAAGACTCAAGTCAAACAACAACCAAAGATGTAGACCATGTGCTCCACCCACCGGACAACCAGGGATGCATTTTTATACAAAATATATAGTCAACTGGCCATATATGAAATAAATATGACATTGCATTTTTTTTTCTATAGATGGAATACAAATTATTTGCATCTGCTCCCATAAAATGTACGTATTTTGATTTTAACCCGTTCAGGACAAAAGTAATGCAAATCTCTTGTTTGAAGGGGCAACGAAGGGGTTAAAGCTGCCTCCACTCCACATTGACACTAATACTTCCAGAAGAAGACAACCCACGATTAATAGTATGTGAATAATAATAGTATGGGAATAATATGATATTCCCAATGTTGATGGCTTTGTCCTATTCAATAAATTGTTATTAACCAGAGGCAGGAGCTAGCATGGAATGGTCAATAAGGGTCTATTTTTCACTAGTAATTTGTTAATAGTGAAGACATGGACTCTGTTGTTGGTTCTAAACCCCATAGGCGTGTGTGCATTTAAACGTAAACATGTGTCCTACATAGATCTTTAAATGTATAACCCCTGCCCTGTGAGAGGCCCCAAGACTTTCTCAATCACATGGGCTGATGACGCCCGAGTTTCTTTTACTGATAATAAAATAAAGACAGTTTGCCTGCTGCAGATTCCCTCTCTCCTCGCTAAGTATATTGTATATATCCTGAGTGAGTGGACTGGACAGATCCAGGACTGCGCTTACTGTTCCGTTAAGGTAAATTAATTATATATAAAACGGTAACAGATTGCTCGTGCATTCACTATTTCTATATACTTGGGAGAAAGGTAGAATATACCCTAAACTAGGAATTGTGGAGAACTGGCAAATACATTTCTAATCTTAGAGGGACTTAGGCCAAAATAGTAAAACTGCAAAAAAGCCTAAACTGCGTTTTTTACACCTAAATTTGCATTCTTTTGTCAGTTCTCAAAACATTTTAGTGAATTATCCTGACATGGTTATTCATTAAGATGTGAATTGTCAGGAATTTAAAAATAAATTACTTGAAGAACGTTTTCAAATTTGACTGCTTTGACCGAACATGAAATTCTCTCTCTGAATTTACATTAATTCACATTTTAGTGAATAATTATGTTTTTACTAAATAACTGCAGCATTTCCTTTCCTGCAGACCAAAATATCATTGTGGTGTCATTAGCCAGCCCAGAACAAGACTTCAGGGTGACATGTCAATTCTGTGTATATACAGCAGGTCATGCTTCCCACTCCCATGCCACCATTGTCCTCCCGTCAGCCGGTTCTGAACCAAAACTGCTTCATTAAGCTACAGTTGTTTTGGTGACTATGGTGTCCCCTTTAAATTCTAATTTTCAGTCACCACTGATAAATGTAACGCAGAAGGAATGGAACTGCAGATAATTGGGGGCCCAGATTAATGTGAAACTGTTTGGAAACATTAAAGGATCACTATAGTGTCAGGAAAACAAACTCGTTTTCCTGACACTATATAACCCTTAGGTCCCCCCATCCTCAGGGGCCCCCTCCCTTCAGTTACTTTAATCCAGCGCCGGTCTCCCTCGGCTCTGGTGACCTCTCCTCCCTCGCTGACGTCAGCTTCCGAGTGGAGTGGAATGCACATGCGCGCGCATTCAAACAGTCCATAGGAAAGCATTTCTCAATGCTTCCCTATGGACGTTTTGCACGCCGAATGCGATTTTCGCATCCAGCGTCGCAGAAGCGCCTCTAGCGGCTGCCAGGAAGACAGCCACTAGAGGCTGGATTAACCCTGCAATGTAAACATAGCAGTTTCTCTGAAACTGCTATGTTTACATCTGAAGGGTTAAAACCTGGGGGACCTGTGGGACCTGGGGGACCTGGCACCAGTAATCCTTTAAAGATAGCATAGTAGGCAGGAGACCTTCTGTTTGCCATCAAGACTCCATTACACTGTGCAAAAATTACATTTAAAAATTATATGTTTTCTTTTTATGTAAGAAACAGGAGAATATCTTCAGACTCTATGATCAGTGGTTGCTTTATATAAGTTATACGTTACTTATAATATAAATGTTTAATGTTACTTTTAAAGATTTGTAAAAGGGAAAACTTTGATATTTCAATTTATGCATAATTTTAACACAATGTCTTTCTCTTATTCCTATTATGATGCTGATACAACCGATGACCAGTTACTGTTTTCTTCTGTTGGTAACGTTGATATTTGAAGATTGCCACCAGGTTTAACCCTATTCTTCTGTCCTCTTCCAGGTTCTTTCATGATGATGATGTGACGTTGTGATCTCCACCTGCAGCAAAACCAAACATGGAGAACATTACCTCTGTCCCCCAGAACAACTCATGCACTTTCCAGGAGGATTTCAAGCAAATCCTTCTCCCTGTGGTCTACTCTGTGGTGATGGTTCTTGGTTTGCCTTTAAACTTCATTGTCATTCTTCAGATCTGGCTGTCCCGGAAAGCTCTGACCCGATCAGCCATTTACACGTTGAACTTGGCCGTGGCTGACCTACTCTATGACTGCTCTCTTCCCCTTCTCATTTATAACTATGTTCAGCAAGATTATTGGCCTTTTGGGGACTTCACTTGCAGGTTTGTCCGTTTCCAGTTCTACACCAACTTACACGGCAGCATCATGTTTCTTGCCTGTATGAGCTTTCAGAGATACATGGGCATCTGCCACCCGTTGTCTGTCTGGCACAAAAAGAGAGGAAAAAAGTTCACTTGGGTAGTCTGCGGTATTGTTTGGTTTGTTGTGATCGTCCAATGCTTGCCCACATTTGCCTTTGCATCTACAGGTGAACAACGAAACAGAACCGTCTGCTATGACTTGAGTCCACCGTCACTATCTGCAAAGTATTTTCCCTATGGAATAACACTGACTATCACAGGGTTTTTGATCCCTTTCGTTGCAATTTTAGTTTGCTACTGCTGCATGGCCAGGATTCTCTTCCAGAAAGATGATATGAATCCTCCACAAGTGCGCAAGAAGAAGGACAAAGCCATTCGAACGATTATTATTGTGGTTATCGTCTTTGCCATTAGCTTCTTCCCTTTCCACCTCACAAAAACCATCTACTTGGTGGTGCGTACCCAAGACGATTTGCCCTGCCTGGTGCTGCAGACTTTTGCCATTGTATACAAGTGCACACGGCCGTTTGCCAGCATGAATAGTGTGCTGGATCCCATCCTCTTCTATTTCACACAACAGAAATTTAGACAGAGCACCAAAACCCTAGTGAAACGGGTCACCTCAACATGGAGGACGGAAACGAATACTACAATCAAACAATAACAGGAGCTGTCTTGTAGTGACTCAATGTTGGAAGACAATTGCAAAAAACATACTGTACATATTTGAAAAGTCCGTACTGGATAAGGGAAAGATTCAAAGCAGTGGCAGTAATGGTTTGTCAACTTTAGTTAAATGGAAGCTTTTTTCCATGTCAGCTACTGTTATCTACGGGAGCATTGCTAGATAGCAGAATGACAAGGGGCTTCAGACCAGGGTGAGATATTATAGTCCCTCCAGCATATATTGACTTTAGACCCTCCCTAGGCCACACCTTGTACCCAGAGCCGATTCTGGGTGGGTGCAGACCACCCAGGTGCTCTGTAGATAGGCATGGGGGTTGCAGTGTAGGTGCTACCCCTGAGATAGGCCCTGCCCCATCTCATTAGGCACGCTACACTCACAATAGGTGACAGGCGGCAGAGCTGTAAGGAAAACATTTCACGCTAAGAGGCTGTTAAAGACTGTGTTCTGTGTTTAACTCTAACATGTTCTAAGAATCACATTACAATAGTCAATCTTTACAGAATTTAGAGTATTATCTAAACTTACATTCACAAACTTCACTTTTGCCGGAATGCTGTAGGTCATGTGTAGACAACCTTCGGCACTCGAGATGTTGTGGACTACATCTTCCATAATGCTCTTACACCCATAATGCTGGCAAAGCATCAGAGGGAGATGTTGTCCACAGCATCTGAAGTGCCGAAGGTTGTCTACACATGACCTACAGCATTTACCCCAAACATGCAGCATTAAATCTGCGTCTTCTGAATTAGAACCCCACTCCCACAGCAATACCTCCTCATTCTAGGCCAGTTGTTCCCAACCGAGTTCTCAAGTACCCCCTACCAGTCCAGGATTTATTGATTACCCAGTTGTGTCTAAGGTGTTTTTAGAAAGAAAAAAAAAAACACTTTAGACACAACTAGGTAATCCCTAAATCCTGGACTGGTAGGGGGTACTTGAGGACTGGTTTGGGAACCCCTGTTCTGATACCGGAGAAACTGACGGAAGCCAAGCACAGAGAGATGGACACAGGTTTCTTCAGGAAGGAAGAGATTCTTTATTGGATCACCGATCGGGACTCAGAGGGACTAGCGTCACCAAAATACAGCAAAGTCTGAGTACTGAATACATAGAGTACATTCCTTATATAGCACTGTAGCTCCTCCCACAATTAACTACACCCACACATACCCTTAACCTATTTAATAAATAGAGTCTAAACTCATCCATCCGGTCTAACCACGTGGCTCATCTGATACAAAGGAGAGGGACGCGTAATTCCAGTTCTTACATTCCTGCACCTGGTCAGTACAGTGATAACAGTATCTTAGCTACGTGTAATTAACTAACTGATACTACAAACACATATACATACATATGCCTTGTGGCAATCTTAGCCTGCTAAACTTGTATTTTACTGGAATTACATCACATTCCCCCCTTTGATGCCTCTGATATTTCACAATTACTTGAGGCATCACTTAACCTTGGTTTGCATATACCTCAGGTTACCATGAACCAGACCAGACTTATCTTATGATGTGAATCTTTTAACACTCATCTTCCTGCATTGGTTCTCCTTGATCTAGAGCCTTATACTTATATATCGCCATTATCTGTGCAGCAGCCTTCCTCTCTGCTATACTTCCTATCAGGCTTTGCACAGACCTAACTACTAAGGGTATAAGACACGGTAGGAGTAGACACAACAGTAAAATCAGTAGGACTCCACCTACCACTGCCTTAAGCCCTCCAAACCACTCATACCAGCTACCAAACCAACTACTTGGATTGTACCCTTTCCATACCTGAGTAGGCACATGCACTAGTTTAACCATATGGCTAGTAAGCTCAGCTATTGCTTGCCCTTCGTCATCTATTTGAAGACAGCAATTGCTCAGGTTAAACTTCCCACATACACCTCCCTCTACTGCCAAAAGGTAATCCAAGGCTAATCTATTTTGGTACACTGCTGTCCTCATCCTGGTATTATGCTTCGCTAGAAGATTGAGTGCTTGTGAGGTCTCATTAGTAATAATCTCAACCACCGCCTGTAATCTTATAATACGGTTGAGCATATAAATTGGGGTTCTATAACCAAAGGTACCATCTTCTGCCCACGTGGCTGGCCCATAATAATCTATGATACGCTGGGGAGGCCATTCATTATCTTCCCAGGTGCCTATCTCTAAGGGTCCCCTTTTCTTCCTATGATTCACATCATACACTTTAACACCTAAAGTCTCACCTGTTTCAATCGGTAACAAGAAGAAGGATGGTTTGAGCATACCCAACACACATGCCCCTTCCCAGTCCTGTGGCAACTCCGAATAGGCTTTCTTACCACAGATCCAGTACAAATTTGCTGGGGCTCTCCAGGTAGATGTGATGGATAAATCAAACCACACATCCTTTAAACTGGCATATCTAGCAAACGGGTTAGATGGTTCTGAGACATTTGAAGCCGACCACCAAGTTGTATTTTTAGTATCATCATCATAAGCTTTTTGCCCTAGACAAGTTAATTCTCCTACAGAAGTATTATACATTATTCCTTTCCTTGCTATGCAAACATAACCTATGATGGAGGTCTTTAATCTCCACTCAGATTTACCTCTAACACTCAAATGATAATCGGCTTGTGTAGATATTAGTTGGTCAACTGCCTCAGAACCGGACATTACCTCCTTTGCTTCCCAAGGCCATTGGTCTCCCATGTTAGTACCTCCACACACATAGCAGTTGGTAACATTAAGACTACCGGCAATACTTTCAGCTAGGTCAATGAACAGGTTTTTAGCGTTATGGGGGATCTTATTATCTATACTCATCTCTTCATAAAAGGAATGGTATACTTGATGAGTCTGGGAGGATACCGTATCAGTCTCTATTCCTATAAACAATAATGTCCCAGGATCTAAACCCGTCCCGTATATCTGAAACCCAAATAAATTTCCATACTTATCTAGGAACTTGTCGGGGTTATTAATAAGTATATGGACTGGGTTGCATTCCATAGACTTACAATAAGGGCTAGTCGGCAACTTAGTCACTATCATGTCTTTATCTACTGTCTGTCCCCAAGTCGCCCACCCCACACAAGACCAATATGGACAAAAGTTATAGTCTTTATTTGGGCATCTAGGACTCACATATTTATTTTTACTACTGGGACAAATATATTTATCATTAGACCCATACGTCCTCTCCCATCTAAGATCCCCACATACATTCCACGGTTTTCTACCACTTGATATCGCCTTACATGCATCAAATAGCAGAACACCCGAAGAATGTACGGATTCTAACACCGTCTTATTAATTAGGGTCCCCTGAGGATCTCCATTCCTGAGAGTCAACCAAATTGTACGAGGTTGATACTCTGGACTGAAGCACTTAGGTTCTCCTACTCCTAAATGGCACACACTATAGTCTATATTTAGGTATCTACATCTTGATACCTCTCCTTTACATTCGTATTGTGAATGCCAAATTAGGGTTTGGGAAATATGGTTACCTGTTCTCGTAGTCTTAATGCATACCTCACAGCTAGGAGTGTCGGTACCTCTACCTTCCTGAATATAAAAACACATATAAATAAACACAATCAAAAGCACATCTTTCGCCGTCATCCTCAGTCTACGTCCGTGCGATGGAACCTCAGCTTCCAGGATGTGAGGGCTGCAGGGAATGGAGTTCTGCTCGTCTTCACAGGTGTCCCTTCGAGACTTTCCTGGCTTATACACTATGTGTTGGTAAGCGGACAGGCTTTATTATGGCCTTCTCACTCACACCTGTAACAATAAAATTTGTAATCCACAATAATTCCTCGTTACTCCGACTGAGTAGTGCGTTTCAACTGGATCTTGCAGGGATTCTCTGGATCTGCTGTAATTTGCCAAGAATCGACTGCTGCTGGTTTAACCCTGGAGTGATGTATCCACGGAGTTACTTCGGCTACTTTTATCGCTGTAGGGGTAGACAAAAGAACAACATAAGGACCTCTCCACTTGGGCCCTAACGGTACATTATTCCACTCTTTAATCCACACTTGGTCTCCTGGATGATAACTATGAACAGGGGGATAAATATTCACAGGTAATCTATCTTGTACCCATTTCTGTACCTCCTCCATAGTCTTACCCAACTCTACAACCTGCTGCCGGGTAATTCCTTCTCCCAACTGACTCAAGTCCCCCCTTAAGTTACCAAGTACGGGAGGTGGTCGCCCATACATGATTTCAAAAGGAGAGAGGCCCATCCTTCTGGTAGGGGTACTGCGGATTCGCAATAAAGCTATGGGTAAGAGAACGTTCCACTTAAGTTGGGTTTCCTGACACATTTTAGCCAACTGGTTCTTTATAGTTCTATTCATTCTCTCTACCTTACCAGAACTCTGGGGTCTATATGCAGTATGAAGCCTCCACTTTATACCAAGCATATGAGTCAGTTGTTGTAGGCACTGATGAACAAAAGCTGGACCATTGTCCGATCCTATAGAACAGGGTAGTCCATATCGGGGTATTATTTCTCGTAGCAGGAATCTTACAACTTCTCCTGCTTTCTCTGTACGAGTAGGACATGCTTCTACCCAGCCTGAATAGGTGCACACAATTACCAACAGGTAACGATGTCCACCCGATTTAGGCATTACTGTAAAGTCTATTTGTAGATCGGACATGGGGAGTCCCCCCATAAACTGGACTCCTGGTGGCTTTACTGGTCCTTGTCTTGCATTATTCTTAGCACACGTTACACATCTGCGTACAATGGCCTGAGTCAAGTTGGACAATCTTGGTATGTAGAAATGTTTCCTGAGAGATTCTTCAGTACTGTCTCTCCCAGAATGTGTCCCGTTGTGATAATTTTGGACAATTTCTACCGCTAGTGATGCTGGTATGACTATTCTTCCATCTTCTAGCTGATACCACTTGTTCTCCAAATACTTTCCCGGTTCAGTCTTTAACCACTCCTCTTCTTGAGCTGTATAAACTGGAGTCCATTGGGACAGTGGAGTTGGTATAAGAGCAGCTATATGCCCCACATACTCCTGTCTTCCTGATTCAGCAGCACGCTTAGCTGCACTATCTGCCATCCGATTTCCCTTGGTTACATCACCATCTCCTCTCAGATGCGCTCGACAATGTATGATACCGACTTCTTTCGGCTCCCACACTGCTTCCAATAGTTGTAGGATTTCAGCTGCGTACTTGATTTCTTTGCCTTCTGAATTCAGTAGTCCTCTTTCTTTATACAAAGCTCCGTGGGCATGAGTGGTTAAAAACGCATACTTAGAGTCCGTATAGATATTTACTCTTAAACCTTCAGCCAATTGTAACGCTCGTGTTAGTGCTATTAATTCTGCCTTTTGTGCTGATGTTCCTTTCGCCAGTGGCCGAGCTTCTATCACCTTGTCTATTGTTGTCACTGCATATCCTGCATAGCGGATCCCTTCTTTCACATAACTACTGCCGTCGGTGTAATATTGAACATCGGGGTTCTGGATGGGAAAATCACGAAGATCTGGTCTACTTGAAAATACTTCATCCATTACTTCCAAACAATCATGTTGACTTTCAGTAGGTTGCGGCAAAAGGGTAGCTGGATTTAAGGTGTTTACAGTCTCTAAATGCACTCTTGGGTTTTCACACAACATTGCTTGATACTTGGTCATACGGCTGTTACTAAACCAATGATTTCCTTTGTAATCCAACAACGTCTGTACTGCATGTGGGACTCGTACATAAAGTTCTTGACCCAGAGTGAGTTTATCGGCTTCAGCTACTAGCAGGGCGGCTGCAGCTACGGCTCTTAGACAAGGTGGAAGTCCGCTGGCCACTGCATCCAGTTGCTTAGACATGTAGGCAACAGGTCTTTGCCATGATCCCAAGTACTGTGTCAATACTCCCACAGCCATTCTTCTTTGCTCGTGTACATATAAGTAGAATGGTCGTGTGTGATCAGGTAGACCTAATGCTGGGGCACTCATCAAAGCCTTCTTCACATCTTCAAATGCCGTTTGCTGTTCTTGGGTCCATAAGAAGGGGTCGTGCTCTGTACCTTTGATGGCTGCGTACAGAGGTTTTGCCAGTATCGCATAGCTGGGAATCCATATCCTACAGAAGCCTGCTGCCCCCAAGAATTCTCGCACTTGTCTTCTATTCTTGGGTATTGGTATTTGGCAGACAGCTTCTTTTCTCTCTGGCCCCATAATCCTTTGACCTTCAGAGATATGGAATCCCAGATACTTGACAGTTGGCAAACACAACTGAGCCTTCTTCCTGGACACCTTGTATCCTGCCTTCCAGAGAATATGTAGTAGATCGTGCGTTGCTTGCTGACATTTTTCTTTTGTAACTGCTGCTATCAACAAGTCATCTACATATTGTAACAATACACATTCTCCTGGGATAGACTCGAAATCCAGTAGATCTTGACTTAGAGCTGAACCAAATAGGGTAGGTGAATTTTTAAACCCTTGGGGCAGTCTTGTCCAAGTCATTTGGCGTTTTGAGCCCGTTACAGCGTTCTCCCATTGGAAAGCGAAAATACATTGGCTTTCTGCGGCAATTCGGAGGCAAAAGAAGGCATCTTTGAGATCTAAGACTGTGAAGTAAGTAGCCCCGCCCGGAATTAAAGCAAGCAGGTTATATGGATTGGGTACAACTGGATGTATGCTAACAACCGCATCATTGACTGCTCTTAAGTCCTGTACAGGTCGATACTCATCTGTACCGGGCTTTTGAACAGGCAGCAATGGGGTGTTCCAGGGGGAAGTACAGAATTTTAGGATACCATACCGTATGAACTTATCCAGATAGGATTGGATGTTCTTCTTAGCCTTCTGCGGAATGTGATATTGTCTTAGGCTCACTGGATAAACCCCATGTTTCAGTTCAATTTTTATTGGTGGAATATTGCGGGCCAGTCCTGGTGGGTTGTTCTCTGCCCAAACTCCTGGTATGTTAAACAATGTCTCATCACTCCTAGGGTTTTGGCTAGTCAACACTGTATAAAGTCGCCACTCTTCTTCCTTTGGTACGGATAAAGTCATAATACCTGAAGGTCCATTAAACTTTAAGGATGTTGTTCCATTTGGTAGGAACGTAATCTGCGCTTGTAATTTTGATAGCATATCACGTCCCAGCAATTGGACTGGACATTCAGGCATATAAAGGAATTGGTGTTTTACTACGTGGCCTCCCAATGTACAGAGTCGACTTTTAAGAACCGGTTTTTCAGCACTTCTTCCAGTTGCTCCTATCACAGTAATAGTCCTTCCAGATGGAGGAGCAACTAGATTAGTCACCACTGAATGTTCAGCACCAGTGTCGATCATGAACGCACTCCTTTTCCCCCCTATTGATACATCGACCATAGGCTCCGCTCGACCAAGGGGGATGGAGCCCGGTCGGTATCAATAGTCCTCCATGACAGTGTCAGCCAATCCTACAAAGTCCCTACCTTCTCTATCGCGGGACCTTTGCGCTGCTGGAATATACCTGTCTTCCCTAACACTTCCTCTGTTCCCATTACTCCCTCTATAACCATTACTCCCTCCGGGGCCTCCTCTACCTCTCGCTCTACCTCTAAAGTTTCCGTAGCCTGCCCTGGGTTGGTCTCTCTCGTACTGCTCTCTTTGCGGACATTCGTTCCTCCAATGCCCTTCTTCCTTGCAATACGCGCATTGATCCCTACTCAAAGGCTCCCTACTCCATCTATTATTGCCTCTATCTGGGCCCCGTTTATCTACGCCTGCGATCGCTACCGCTAGCATATCAGCCTTTTTACGCATCTTGCGCTCTTCCTCTTTCTTACTTTCTGTATCCCTGTTCATATAGACCTTATTTGCTACCTCCATTAGTTGGGTGATGGACATACCTGCAAACCCTTCTAACTTTTGTAGCTTGCGCTTAATATCTCCGTATGCTTGGCTGACAAAGGCGGAGTTAACCATTCGGGAATTGTCTGCGTCTTCCGGATTAAAGGGGGTATACAAGCGGTATGCCTCCAATAATCGGTCATAAAAGACACTGGGCGCTTCATCGCTTTTCTGGATCACCTCAACTGTCTTCGACATGTTAATGGCTTTCTTTCCTCCGGCTTTCATGCCAGCAATTATAGCGTCTCTATAGGCTCTGAGTTGAACCATATCAGCACCATTTACGTTCCAATCGGGATCGGTGTTGGGATAGTGTGTCGCGGCCCATGCTGCTGGATTGGCTTGGTTCAAAGCACGGGCTCTATCCTCTAATGCTTTAATGGCTGCTTGATTTATTCTTGTCCTTTCCTCATTGTTAAATAAAGTCATTAGTAACTGCTGGCAATCAGCCCATGTCGGATTATGCGTCTGTACTATTGAGGTGAACAGATCAGTCATAGCTTGTGGTTTCTCAGTATACGAGGAATTATGGGTCTTCCAGTTTAAAAGATCGGTTGTGGTAAATGGGACATATACGAAGACTGGGTCAGCGTGTGCCATTTGACCTGCGGCATCGATATAAGCTGACCCGGGATTCAGACGAAGAGGCATCTGATAGTGCTTTAATTGTTGGGCACCAGTCAACTGTCGGGTTTGGATGGGGCTACGTAGAGAGGCGTCAGTCATGGGTTCCGGTCGGGGAGAGATAGGGTATGGGGATGTGGGAGGTCGGTTTTGGGAAAAGGTCGTAAATAAAACACTTCGAGCCGAGCTAGATGAAGCTTGACCGGAAGTCTGAAGTGGCGCCAAATCAGGATATTCGTTTCTAATGGGGGTGGATTCTGGTTCCGGAAGGGGAGATTTAGTACGAGGGGGGGTGGATCCTGTACTGGAGGAGGAAGCGGAAGTGGATGAGGGTAATGAGGGGAGGGGTGCAGGACTTCCTGCGTTTGCGTCACTTCTTCTTAACGGAAAGTAAGGGGGCGGCAAAGGGATCTCGGACTCAGGGGGCGTGTCCAAAATGGGCCTAACACCAGTCCTAGTGGACGAGCAAGTCCTAGCTACCATGAGGCGACACTGCTCCTCGTGGCATGTCTGGAGCCATTTTGGCGAGTCATTTACGGCCTGTCTCCAACAGTCAATATAAGGAAACTGGCCGTAAAGTTCAGGCCTACCCGATACAGCCACGTGTAAGCGCTGTACCAGAGTTGGATCCAAACTGCCACGTGGCGGCCATGCCGCAACCAAAGTAGGCCACTCCCTAGTACACAAAGTGACCAAACGTACAGGAGACATCTTTACCCCAAAATCACAAACTTTGAATCCCTTTTTAAAATTCTTAACCATACATCCTAAGGGATCCGGAATCGTTGACTGCGACGCACCCATACTTAACAATGGAACGTCGTCGACAACGAATACTATACACGCGTACTATTCAACAGTCACACCCGTTTCCTCTGGCAACAGCACCACGTGGTACGGTTACCAAGTGAAACGTACACAATAACAATAAACACTCAGGGAATTCCCGTACACACACAGCTGTTACACCAGTCACTATATAATCAATATTATGCCCTTTGGCGTAACTATACAGTCACCCACGCTATAATTCTCTATATACGAATTACCCGTCTATAACACACCCCAGTAACATCGTCTTTTACAAATAGCGGTTACAGTACGGTTAGCATAGGTCAAAGCACAAGTTAAGGTCACAATACAATTATTAGTGGTTATGGTGTTAAACATGCAATGGACGACAATGATTAGTACTTATTATATAATGTCAGTAAATATACAGGGTTATGGTACCGTGCACTATAATACAGCAACACACTATTAACACTCTCGCTAGACGGCTGAGCTCGCGCTATCTAACAAGATATACACTTTACTAAAACAATCGTTAACACATTTACAATTCCCAACTAAACTATTGGCCAGTACCTTGAATGGACTACCTAAAACTATATACACCCGTTTTGGTTAGCCACACTGCCCAATCACCACATATATAGCGAGCTAGAGAACCGAATTTACACAGGCGCCTCTTAGTCGCACTATCAAAAGTCTAGTGGGTTCCAAATTTACACGCCTTCCCACTTAGCCCAGATAGGATGAGAACTAGCGAACCGAATTTACACAGGCGCCGCTTAGTCTCCCGGTCCCTCCGACCTAGCGAACGTAATATACACCCTAGAACGCTAGTCTAGACAAGACACCGGTGTCCGGCTAGGGCTATTTACACCAGGACCCCGCCTGACTAACCAAATCAAACGGTCTGACTAAAGAGCGTTCGATCGAGCGGTGCGCCTTCGCTCCTTCCCTCCGACAGAGGGGGCAGATACACAGATTCAAAACCCCTTTGGGCCTACCGCACAATCGGTATACCCCTAGTGGGTCCTGCCGTCTAAAACAGCAGTTGTCTTACCTCCTCGTTCCTGAACCTGAGTTCACACTCATCGACGGGGACACCCCAGCACTTCTCACGTAGAGGCCGATGATCTCCTGGACAACAGACCAGTGGCGCCGAGACGAAGGGAGGTCCACGCAGAAGTTCAGGGGTGCAGCCGTAGAGAACGTGGGCAAAGATAGACCGTCTCACGCCTCTGCCTCTCAGCTACCGTTGAACGATGAGCTTCCCGGCCAATGCACCAAATGATACCGGAGAAACTGACGGAAGCCAAGCACAGAGAGATGGACACAGGTTTCTTCAGGAAGGAAGAGATTCTTTATTGGATCACCGATCGGGACTCAGAGGGACTAGCGTCACCAAAATACAGCAAAGTCTGAGTACTGAATACATAGAGTACATTCCTTATATAGCACTGTAGCTCCTCCCACAATTAACTACACCCACACATACCCTTAACCTATTTAATAAATAGAGTCTAAACTCATCCATCCGGTCTAACCACGTGGCTCATCTGATACAAAGGAGAGGGACGCGTAATTCCAGTTCTTACATTCCTGCACCTGGTCAGTACAGTGATAACAGTATCTTAGCTACGTGTAATTAACTAACTGATACTACAAACACATATACATACATATGCCTTGTGGCAATCTTAGCCTGCTAAACTTGTATTTTACTGGAATTACATCACAGTTCTAGGCTAACAATTAACGGACCCTTCACATGGCTGTACCCCATGGACAGTCCCCCCAACAATGCCCTCTGTTTAGAAAATACAACAACCTCTGTTTAGAAAATAAGCTCCACTGGGTGTGCAGTATCTTCCCATACACATCATTGGTATGTACATATTTAACTTAGAACGATCTGCGTTATCAACAGGATTTGTTCTCATCTCTTTGTGGAGGAAAAAAGTGACATTTAATAATATTTGAAAAATTAAAGCACACGTGTTTTTTGTGTGTTTAACAAAGCACTGAGTCTATGACATTTCCTAGAACCCTGTATAGACCTAATTTATTAGTTTCTCTATATTTACATTGTTCAGCGATGTGGAAACTATTGGCACTATGTAACTAACAATTCCATTTTTAATCAATACATTTCATGAGTTGAGGAGGGGGGAGGACAGCAAGTTTGATGCACTTTAAAATTACCCCAACATAGATGGAATGAAGCATATTTTAAATAAGTTGAGACACAGGAGAAAGGGGGCTTCCCATTTATTTATTTAATACATCTTTGCATGTTTTCAATTTATGCAGAGTATAAACCTTTCCTTGCGTCTTTCAGTACATTGTTTTTTTTAATTCTGTTTGTAAATTGTCCAATTCTGTTGTTGTGTAAAGTAAGGCCTGTTTGTGTGTATGGGCCCATTGAAGTGAAAATCAATCAATAAATTGATTATTTTTGCGTATCTGGCCAAATCAAAGAAACAGTGCGTGCACGCTCCCTGAAGTAATTCACACCAGACACAAGTTTCAGGTTAATGAAGAACTTGAGGAATGTTTATTAGAGGGGGTGGCATGCCCCTTATAAAGCAAAATTACATCATGAGCATTGTCAGAGATAACATTGATTTATACATCAATAATTGGTTAGGGGTTAAGTGGTTGATTCATTGCTCGTCCTACCGGGTGTGATGTCATTGGCATCTTGCGGGTCTCCCCCAGATTCCAGCGCCATCTTGTTAGTACGAGTGTTATTCGATGACTAAGGGAAACTCCCTGGCCCTAGCGGCCATTTTAAGTAAATCATGTGAAACGATAAATACTGATTGAAATAAAATGTAGTAAATAGACATTTTACTAACTAAAAGAAATCTAGGTGCTATTTCATGTCCACAACACCCATATTCTTCATATCTGGGAGAATCTTATTACGTTTTAAATTTTTAAACTCTCCTTATATTTATCAGAATTCCTTATCTGTGAGTTGACTTCAGTCATCAATCATATATTGCACAGAAGCAAAAACTTTAGGTTAAAACTAATTCTTACATTTACACAATAACTTTCAAACTGAACACGTCAGGAAAAAATATCACCACGTAAAGACAAAATTACGACAAGAATCTTACTGTGCAGAAAATAAAATAATAGCCGGTCATGTAGAATGCTGTATTTCTGCGGAAGTAGTAATTAGCTGTTGGTTAAAAAAAAAACATGAAAACACTTTGTAATAATGGATTTTGTGTTTGATCATTAATATTCTCTTCTGTAATTACTGAGTATGTAGGCTGTGTGCCAACATTGACTTAAAGCAAAATGCCGCTAATAGTTTTTCTTCGACAGTGTAACTGGAACACATGACAGACTAAAGAGACCCCCCATAATAATCCTAAATGTTACAGTTTATTGCAGTGATTATGGCGCGAGCAGATTTTAGGTGCAGTTCTTTTTGAGCACTTTGCCAATAAGGGAGTTTTAGTTTGTGAGCGCTGGGAAACAGACTAGTCGGTCAAAGGATCCTTGCACCATAACCTCCTCAAAGAGGTGTAGTGGTTATGGTGTAAACAGTGATCCTTTAATATGTTTCATTCTCACTATTTATACGTTATTAAATGTGCACTCAATTTTTTTAAAAATGTTTTACTAATGTGAATAAAAATACCCTATATGATATGAAGGATATACAGCAGATTTATGAATAATTATATATTTTATACATATATATATATATATATATATATATATATATTATTGTCATTAGTATAATGCATACAGAGCTAGGAAATAGTTATTACGAGATTCACGGTCTCTTAAAGAATAGTGGTGCAATCACCATGGAAACCGGTGCAGTCAGCAGAAACATTCCATTGGTTGCCTGGGTGATTGCTCCCATTGCAGGTTTAATAACTTTTCCCAAATGAATAGTCTGAGCCTATTAGCTCACCAGGTCCTGTTCACCAGCCTACACTCCATTTCCCAGAATGAAGTGGGAATTGTGGTCTGACTACTTGTGGAGGGACAAAGTTTGACATGTGAGAAGTAAATGAAAGTCAATTGTAAATCGTTCACGTTACAAAATCATTTGTGTTCCCGCCTTAAAAGATGTGAAGTGTATGCTGTGAATTTTACTTGTAAAATATACTTTTTGACCTTGGGTTTAAATTGCTTTTATCTGTGGATTTTATGTCACCCATAGTGGAATATTAATGTTTAAAAATACTTGTACTATTTAATTTGTTTCTGCATTTATAAACAGACCACATATCTAGCTCTCGTAAATATGGGTGTAGGAGCCAGCAAGCTCCATTTTGTTTTTCAAGCTCTGTTAATCTCTTCCATTTTGTTGTTGTTTCTAACTCTGCAGAGATCTGTACATCTCTCGATAGATGCCTCCAGCAGAATATGTATAAAGTCCGATTCCGGGGCTAGGTTCTAAAAGTAGAGCTACTACCATGGAAACCAATGGTATGTTCCTGCTTAATGATTAACTTTTACGATTTGTTCACAATCCCCAATCTATTCTAATATAAAAGGAACACTCCAAGAATCATAACCACACTTTGACAACTTACCTGGATACCTCAGGCGCCTGCATTACATCCAGCTTCACCTGTTGAATGCCTTCACTGAGCTAACTAGCTCCGATGCAGGGCCTCTCAAATTCACTGACAGCCCTCAGCTGACGCTCTCGACCCATGAGCGTGGCCCATCTCTTTGGTCTTGCTTAGCTGAGTAAAGCTTACCGGATTTTCCTGCCAGGAGAATCTGGAAGCAGCTCTGTGGCTAGGGGCACCCAGGGATTGGCAGGTAATTTGACAGACTCTTCTATACGTTTTGACAAAGGACTCTGAGATGGAGCCTATACACTCCTGGCACCATATCCGTGCAAATGGGTGTTTTAAACACAACAGATGGGCAGATGTCAGCAATGTTAGACCTACATAACTGGGATTTCAGCACTTGCCCCAATACTTTCTTATAATGACACAATTATTATGGGGGGGGAGACCTCCCTTCAAAAGGGGAAACCCATAAATGGGACACACTTCCTCGTAAAAAGGAAACCCCACCACCAAATGGACAAGACATCTTCTAGCTCCTTCCAAAACTGAGGGGTTTCTTTACGTGGAGTCTTATTGTCAAACCCAGAGACACAAGGTAAAACCTGGCATGATAATCCCAAGGTCTAACCACTATAAGCTCATGGACTGCATACCAAAACCAGTAGAAGGTTCCAAAGTTGGTCAGTTCAGGCAGGGAAATTGAAAAATAATTCAATTTCTATCAATGCAGGTAGCTGGGGAGGGAAGGTCAAGGCTTAGCATTGCATGTAATTCTGCAAGGGAGAAGCACATTATGTCAGTTGCTGTAATTAGTGCACAGAATTAATATTAGACTGCCTAAGTCACATGTGCCGTGGTTGCAACTAGCCACTGTTAAAAAGTGCAGACAAGGCCAGCCGAAGGCCAAAAGATCTTCACAGAGCCCTTCCCTGGCCACATCCCCAAATCCAATACTTTCCACCATGTAAAAAGTGCTAAGCCTTCATTACATAGATATTATGTATTAATGTAATCTCTGGGCATATTATGCATAAACACATGTGTATTAATATATGTGTAAATATTATAAGCATAATAATACATATATTATTAATACACAAATATGAATATATATACATATTACTCTCAGAATTTACATTAAACATTCTCTCCCCAACCAAAGAGCTGAGGTTGCATAGGCCCTGGTTGTTGCGAGCTGTGTTGGTTGCCTGACGCCCCTCTTGCTATGGTGCCCTAAAGGCCGCACAGGTCACACAACTCTAAGGCCGGTATTGAGTGCAGATATCTCTGTATGTGAAGCATTTCAAACAGAAATACTGCACATACAGGTTTATACCACCATGACCATTTCTAAACACACAAGTGGTCATTGAAGCTGGCGTAACCCTTTAATTGTAACTACCCTCAAGGTTTTAGCTTGGAACGTTCGTACCAAAACCAGGAAGTTTCAGAAATTTCAAGTGAGACCCATCTTTCTCATTTTAGCTTCACTATCTACCTACCGAGTTCTAACCCCAAACAGAGAATGTCTTCCTACCCTAAGAAAGACAGTCGTGTTTGTGGCCAGCCATTCCCCTATTTTTGCTATCTCCACCTCCCCTAACTTTTGTCGGTGAATTGTTAAACACGGCAAATAAAGGTTTAGGCCTTTAAGGTTTTGGCCTGGATTTTGTTCTTGTCTGTAATAACAGTAACTTTCCATCTGTATCCCAGATTGACGAAGAAGGTGAACAGGGACAAGACGCCAGATTTGTAATGTTGGTTGACTTTGAATTAAAGTTGTGACATTTGTAAATTTTGTAATATAGAGACGTGAAAATATGTGTTGCTTTGTGGGCATTGTGAAAACTTAACAAAGTCTGTAATATATATAAAAAACATAAAATGACGACCTCTGTTTTGTCTTTTGTTTGAGATTTTCTAAGCTAAGGTAACCCCACTAACAGGCCAGTTAGGAAACTGCCTAAAGCTTCACACATGATGGGATCTTGCACCAAGCTAGGGGTGAACTGAGCACTCATTCCTTCACTGATGGACCAATATACACAGTACATGAAGTGGGAGGAGGGGAATCCAAACAAATTGATTTTATTATTGCAGGTGGGAAGAAGGTGCTCGATTGGCACAGAGAAGAAAGTGAAGACGAGAAGATTGGAGATAGCTCACCTATATAGCGGAGGACTGTAGATGCTAAACAGGTAATGGGGGAGAAAATCAGAAAGAGGGGAAATGCAGAGAGAAGGGGTGATGGAATGGAAACATACATTCACATACACAAAATACATGGAAATGCCTACAAACGGCACACTTAAACTGCATACACACACCGACACTCTACAGACAGCCCCATATTTACACACTGCAGAAATATACCCCACATTCACACACAGCAGAAACGCACCCAACACTCACAAACTGTACACCACAGATATACATCTCACATTCACACACATACCTCAGAAATACACCCCACATTCACACACTGACACCAATTCAGATTCACACACTAACGTTTCTGTCTGTGCTAAACCACATGTACACAATCTTTTACATTCACTTTAAGGGCGAGGGGATGGTAGAAACAGAGCTTAAGTAGAATCACTTATTTAAAAATCAATCACTTATTTAAAAATCAGACACACAGGTTAGTCACTAAATTAAGAACTATTGGGAATTCAAACCGAGTTGTATACAAATTCACCTGTTCTATAGCAAGAATATACAAAAGAGGTCACCCATTAAGACTGGAAGAAAGGAGTTTTAACTTACAGCTGTGGAAATGGTTATTTACGGTAAGAACAATACAAATATGGAATTCTCTGCCTAAAGAGTCTTATTAGATTCTATAGATGCTTTATTTTATTTTTTTAAAGGCTTGGATGTTTTTTTTGAAAAACAAAATATTCAAGAATATAACTAATATTTTTGTGTAAAGGTTGTTGATCCAAGGAAAAATCTGACTGCCCAAAATGAAGAAGATTTCCCCCCTTTTTTGTGGCAAAATTGGAAAATGCTTTCAATTGGGAGGGGTTGTGTGGCTTCATTTGGATCGAGAGCACGTGGAAAAAATTGTGTTTTAAAGATTGAACTCAATGGACGTGAGTCTTTCTTCAACCTAAATTACTATGTAACAATCTAACTATGAATTTCAAATTTTAGGCCAAATTGGCAGAGTTAGAAAATGTATTCATTTGATCTAAAATATAAAATTCACTTTGAATTCTATACAATTCACACGTTAGTAAATAACCCTGATAAGTATATGAGACCAATAGGAAGGTAAAGTTAACTAATAAATGACGTTAGGTTGGACAGACACTTTGCTAAGCTGTAACCTCAGTGATATTAAACACTGGATAAAATCGGCTAAATGCAAGACGTCGGTATATCAAATAGACAAATTAGCAAATGTTTCTGTTGATGCACAAATGTGTGGCTTTCTCATCGGTTCATACCTCCAAATATAAACACAATAATATAAAACATAGTGTTATCTGAGATTAAAGAAATAAAAAGAAATGTCCGTGTTGCTAGATGATCACTCGCAATTTTACAGCCAATTGTCTCTGGATCAAAGGGAATAGAGGAAGGTGTCTAACTGAATGCCACCACACCTTTCATTCATATGGATGTCTTCTTGCAGGGAATACTTCAAAGACAATATATCAAAAAGTCAGGGTTCAACAAATCCCTGGTGCCAGGTCACAATGGCGACTAGAAATTCCGCCCTGGCGTCTATGTTAGCCCTTTAGTTAAGGCGGACGTCCGAGGAAGCATTGAAGCCGGCCGCAGTGGGGAACTTTTGAGCCAGCCGCCCTGTGGAGCATGGAGGCTGCCGGCTGAGGCAGCAAGGAGGCGGCGAGTGAGGGAGCATTAATCTACCTGCAGCTCCTCTCTGCTCCTTCGCGCACTGTTTAATGATGCCGGGAGCTGGAATATGAGGTCACTCTGGCCCCGGCATCACTAGAAAACTGTGGGGCTGCCTCTCATCATCTTCCAGTTTCAGAAACTGCTGTTGCAGCTGCTGGCATGGATCCTGAAGCCTGGTTCTTAAATAAAACCGTTGGCGATCAACTCCCAGACCTGCAAGGAGAAGAAGTCACCTATGACCCACTCTGTCCTCTGCCACCATTCCCAACTCCTTGTGAGCTGCTGGTACTCGCCTGTCACTCCCGCTGCCATAGGACTCCTGTTCTACTTCCTTGCCATGATGATTGCTGGATCTGCTATGTTCTGATCTGACCCCATTCCTGTCAGTATTTAGCCTCCTGTCTTCCTGAACAGCACCCCTGATGTCCTTGGGCCCTGCTGTGCTGCTTTTGCTGCCTAGGCCCATTAGGCCTGCACTGTCTGCCATGCTCAGTGTGACGAGAGCAATCTCGCCACATTGCATTGGAGAAGCCTGGTTGCCCGCCTGCTGCCTTTGGACTATGGCCCTGGGAGATTGGGCCCTTTAAAAACAGTGTCTGGCCCTAACAGAGTGCATGTCACTCATTCTGGCCCTTTAAATACAGTGGGGTCATTCGGTACTTGCCCTGTGTGAGCGGTGATACCCCAGATAGCTATGCCATAGAGCCCATTCATATAATGAAAGACTATGGGAAAGATTTTAGCTCCATGGCAATTGAACTGTATGTGTGTGGTCTGAGCACCATTCAATAATGTACGCTCAGACCTAAGCTATCTGGGGATATGTTGCATGTATATGTTTTATGTAGTAATTGTAACATTGTGTAATTTCGTGTCTTTTTGCAACCATGTGTCAGGGTACCTGTGGTCTCTACCTCTGAAAGAGGTAGAGACTTAGCTGTTCCTCCATCCAGATGGCCTGATGGCTCCCTTCTCCACGGTCTATCCGGTCATGCAAGGCCGGCCGCGAGGGAGTGACTGCCTTTTACAGCATCTAGGCAGGAAGTTGTCATCAGGACACTCCTCCGGAACGACCTGTCACTCAATTGCTGCAGGACCAATCAGGACGCCTCGGAGGCGTGGTTACTGCTCTGAACAGGGTATTTAACAGAGCTTCTTTCATTAGCTCATTGCCCTGTCGTGGTTCTAGCTTGTTCTAGTCACTCAGTGCTTGTGTATTCTATTATCCCTTTTGGTTTTGACCCGGCTTGTTTACCTTACTCTGCTTATCTCTGTTACCCTTGATTCGGCTTGTCTCTCGCTTACCTGTCTTCTGTTACCCTCGACCTCGGCTTGTCTTTGACCATTCTATACTGTACTACTTACGTTAGTCCGGCCATTCTAAGGTCCGGTATACGTATCTGGCTACTGTTTGTACTCTGCGTGTTGGATCCCTGTCCCGATCCTGACACCATGTGCTCAATGGAGTCTGCCTCTATCCCTGGATATAATTGGATTATTTTCCCATTGTCTCCAGGATAGAGGGCTCTGTAAAACCGGTTTGAGCCAGATAGCCATGTGCCAGCCAGGGCCCAAAAGATATTTTACTAACTTCTGAACCCCTGGTCTGATTCGTGCCATTTTTTAATATGTTGTTCCCCTGAATGGATTGATTGTGAATATATAATTTGTATGTGAATGTGATGTATGGTTTTAGAGTTATGAAAGTTGGGTAAAAAGTATGTTTTAACTGTATGTGTAATTGAGTTTCCTCTCAGGATATGGGGAGGGAATATGCAGGGCCGGATTAAGAGCCCAGTGGGCCTGGTGCTGATAATTATGATGGGCCTAATTAGAAAATATTATTGACCAAAAACACAAAAAAAGTCCTACCTCCTAAGCGTCATGTATCTGATGGAGATGATGCTGTAGGGAAACTCATAGGATGCAACTATGAGAAAACACATACCCTTCGCTAATCTCATGCTTTCATCTTTCAAGTAAACCCATACCCCCTAACAGCAGTGTCCAGTAAAGCAGGAAGTCTATGGATGCAGTAAAAAGGTGGGATACTGACACAAATCACATAACCAGAACGGCCAAAAGGGCGAACATACACAAAAAGGGGGAATGTCTGTGTCCCTATGTCTCCCAGTCCCTTAGTGTTTGTGTCCTCATGTCTCCCAGTGTCCCCATGTCACAATGTTGCGGTGTCCAATAAACCTGCTTAAAGCTATCACAGTGAGTGCCTGAAATTTTTTTCTTTTATACTAGGGGACACTGAGACACTACGGGCACAGAGACACTATGGGCACTGAGAGACATGGGGCACTGAGACACTGATACATAGGGGACACTGATACATAGGGGACATTGGAGACTTGATAAAGACCTGGGTACAGGTCGAAACGTTGAGGTGTCCAATAAACCTGCCTAAATCTATCACAGTGAGTGCCTGAGATTTTTTCTTTTATACTAGGGGACACTGAGACACTAGGAGACATGGGGACACAGAGACATTGGGAGACTAGGGGACTTTGGGAGTCTAGGGAACACTGAGACACTAGGGACACTGGCACACTACAGACACTGAGAGACACCAGGGACACATGGCAATACTGAGATACTAGGGACACTGGCTGGGAGACATGGGGACACTGCCATGTCTCCTATGTCTCAAAGTCGCCCAGTGTCCCCATGCCTCTCAGTGTTCCCATGTCGCCCAGTGTCCCCTAGTGTTTGTATCCCCATGTCTCCCAGTGTCCCTTAGAGTCTGTGTCCTCATGTCTCCCAGTGTCCTGATGTCACTAGGACACTAGGGGACACTTAGAGACATGGGGACACTGGGAGACATGGGGACACTGAGACACTAGGGACAGTGGCTGGGAGACATGGGGACACAGACTAGGGGCCACTGTGTCCCTAGTGTCTCAGGGTAATGGGCGTCCGAATGGGGGGGTAAAGGGGGATACTTGCCCCCCCCCGGATTTTTCAGCTTGTGCTGCTATTTTTCATTTTAGTGTGAGAATACAGTGCAATACGAGCGCTGGCCAGTAGGTGGCGCTGTGAATTGAGAAAGGCAGGAAGCTACAGCTTATCCCTGCCTCTCTCTCATGACTGAAACCGCAGGGGAGCAGCACAGAGGCAGCCTACAGAGCAGGTAAGTGAGGGATGGGGGGTGGGGGAGACCACATAGAGGAAGGTAAAGTAGAAGGAGCAGAAAGGTTCTGCAAGGGGCAGGAGGGGTCAGCAAGGAATAGAAAGGGGCAGCAAGAAGCAGGAAGGGGTTGAAAGGTTTTCAAGGAGCAGGAGGGTAAAGTAGAAGGAGCAGCAAGGAGCAGGAGGGGTCAGCAAGGAGTAGAAAGGGTCTGCAAGAGGCAGGAGGGGTCAGCAAGGAATAGGAAGGGGCAGCAGGAAGGGGTAGGGACGGTCTGCAAGGAGTAGGAAGGGTCTGCAAGGAGCAAGAGGGGTCAGCAAGGAGTAGGAAGATGCAGCAAGGAGTAGGAAGAGGCAGCAAGGAGCAGGAAGAGACAGCAAGGAGCAGGAAGAGGCAGCAAGGAGCAGGAAGGGGCAGCAAGGAGCAGGAAGGGGCAGCAAGGAGTAGGAAGGGGCAGCAAGGAGTAGGAAGAGGCAGCAAGGAGTAGGAAGAGGGAGCAGGAAGGGTCTGCAAGGAGCAGGAAGGGTCTGCAAGGAGCAGGAAGGGTCTGCACGGAGCAGGAAGGGGCAGCAAGGAGCAGGAGGGGTCAGCAAGGAGCAGGAGGGGTCAGCAAGGGGCAGGAGGGGTCAGCAAGGAGTAGTAAGGGTCTGCTAGGAGTAGGAAGGGGCAGCAAGGAGAAAGAAGGGGCAGAAATGAGTAGGAAGGGTCTGCAAAAAGCCGGAAGGGTCTGCAAGGAGCAGGAAGGGTCTGCAAGGAGCAGGAAGGGGCAGCAAGGAGCAGGAAGGGGCAGGAAGAATCAGAAGGAACAGAAAGGATCAGCAAGGGGCTGCAAGAAGCTGGAAGGGGCAGAAAGAAGCAGGAAGGGCAGTAAGAAGCAGGAAGGGTCTGCAAGAAGCAGGAAGGGCCATCAAGGAGCAGGAAGAGCCATCAAGGAGCAGGAAGAGCCATCAAGGAGCAGAAAGGGATCAGAAAGAGAAAGGAGCAGAAGGGCGCAAAATAAGCAGAAAGTAGCAGAAAGGTAAAGGAGCAGAAGGAGCCTCAGAAGACAAAGAAGACTGTGTCAAATGAAGGAGAAGAAAATGAGATTGGAGCACTTCATTCTGGACACCACATCATAAGGCGTTGGTACCTGGGCCTGGCAGGGAAACTTTGGACCTTCTCATCTCCCCAAGTAAAAACAAACAATATAATTGTTAATGTGTTCACTTTTATTTACTGAGTGTCAGGAAACACAGAGGGCCGCTGGGTAGGGGTGCCGCTGATTGGCTAGATGGGTCAGCTAGCACTCTAAGCCAATCAGTAGCTCCCCATTCATAAAAACGTAAAACATTTTTATGAATCGGGAACTAGCGATTGGCTTAGAGTGTCAGCTGACCACTCTAGCCAATCAGCGGCACCCATGCCCAACATCAATCTGCACTTCCTGACACTCTATTTCAGAAGTCGAATACCACTGAGCGACCTGGAGATCTGGAGCTGAAGGAAGCCTTTGGGGGTAAACCATTTGAGAGCGGTTTCACCCCTTCAAAGAAATAGCACCCAGGGGCCTCCTTGCATCACAGCATTTTCATTTAGATAAAGTTGTTATGGTGACCAGAATGTTCCTGTAATTTGATGAAAGGAACACTATAGTGTCAGGAATACAAACATATATTCCTGACACCATAGTTGTGAAAACGCTATTCATCCTTGCTTTATGTGAAAATGACTATGCTCCTCCCCTTCATGACACTGTCAAAAGGGAGCCAAGCATGGATGTCATTACAATTATGCCCCCCCTTCCCCCCCGGAAAAATTCATGCGGACGTCCATGCTCAGGGTCCCCATGTTCCCAAGTGTCCCAATGTCTCAGCGTCCCCATGTCTCGGAGCTGCTGTCTGGACTCTCTGTGCAGAGCTGCTCCCCGTGGATCAGTGAGTAGAGAGAGGCAGGGAGGGAGATGCCGTAACTTCTTATCACTGCCTCTCTCCACACAAACAGCGACCCCCTACTGGCCGGCGCTGGTATTGCAGAATAATCTATGTTTATACTGAGACAGACATTTGTATTGCCGGTATTACTGCAATACCGGCACCGGCTAGGCAGCCTCAAATACCTGAGAAATACTTTTGAGAAATACCTGGCAACCCTAAGAAATACATGAGAAATACCTGGCAACCCTAAGAGTAGTGTGTAAAAAAAAAAAAAAAAATGTAAACCAATGGGCCTATTCCATGGGCCTGGGCCTGGAGCTGCAGCTCCATCAGCCCCTATGTTAATCCGGCCCTGGGAATATGTAGGATGTAACTGTGATGTTATTGGTTGTTTTATACCTCCCGGTGGGCGGTCCTGTATTTGAAAAGACTGTACTAAAAACCAGGCTGCTTGACCCTCAACACGGAGCCTCTTCTCGTTATTGGGGGGATTCACTGTATGCTGATAGAGACTGATTGCCAGGAGTGTAAGCCGCTTGGGAGCTTTTCCTGTTCATCTGCTAGCAGCTGTGCTACCTTATTCCCTTGTATGCAGTTCGGGAGTTTGGTGCATTCACTTATATTCAATTCGTGAGTTTTGGTGATTCTACAGTAGCTGTGCCTGTCTCTGAAAAGGGGATTATCGCCTAAACAGTTTTAACCCCTTGTCTGCTGAAGCGGTCCGTTACACTCAGCTCTGCTGTTATCACTGATTTCAGCAGCTCCTGAACCCAGTCAGCTCCCTTCTCCAGGACTGCTCTTTGGATTCCCCCCAGTATGGCTGTAAACACAGACCCCTTGATGAACATGCTAGAAAAAACAATTCTCCCAGGCATAAAGCCACACCGGCAGTGCTGGCAACAACAACAAGGTCTGTGATAAAGCATTAGGATGCAAAAATGTTGAGATGGCTGCCCTATATGTATAAGCCTGCCCATCCCTAGCCAATCCAAACACACTAACTATGAATGCCCGCCTCCTAGCTCTGTCACAGCCCATCCCAAATAACTAGCCAAACACACTAACTATGAATGCCCACCTCCAAGCTCTGTCACTGCCTATCCCAGATAACTAGCCAATCCAAACACACTAACTCTGAATGCCCGCCTCCTATCTCTGTCAAGGCCCATGACAGATAACTAGCCAATCCAAACACACTAACTCTGAATGCCCACCTCCTATCTCTGTCAAGGCCCATGACAGATAACTAGCCAATCCAAACACACTAACTCTGAATGCCCGCCTCCTAGCTCTGTCATGGCCCATCCCAAATAACTAGCCAATCCAAACTGTCACGGTTCTCACTGCAACATCCAGACAGCCAGACGAGGTCGCCCCAGAAGTGCCCGATGAGGAATTTGAACCTGGGTACTTTGCAATCCTGGACCTGCTTTTTTGCCTCTGAGCCACTATACAGCTCTAGTAATTGCCTGAAGTATAATCTTGCCTAGTATCCAGCACTTGGGGCTGGATGTTATTCTGTGGCTGCTCCAACATTCTCAGCACACCTGTGGCTGATCACCAATTAGCCAGGTATAAGACACTGTCTCTCCCTGAGGGCAGTGTCAATTCATTGACTCTGGTTCCGTATTGCTGTTTGTCCAGTGTGCTCCTGTTGATTCCTGACCTTGGCTTGTTATTTCGTTGTACCCTGACTTCTGGCATCCTCTGACCTCGGTTCTCTACTCATTTATCCTGATTTCTGGCACCCACTGACCTCTGGCTTACCCACGACTATTCTCCTGGTTTATCTGTTTCTGTACTGCAACTTGAAGCATTAACCTGCACAGCCCCCGTGCACAGACTCACAGGCCAGGTGAGTTCTTACCTGACCACCTTGGCCTGTGTTTAATTGCAAGGGTGAGCATATATCTGCGCTACAGACTCCCAACCAAGGTAAGCCGTTACACAAACACACTAACTCTGAATGCCCGCCTCCTAGCTCTGTCACGGCCCATCCCAAATAACTAGCCAATCCAAACACACTAACTCTGAATGCCCGCCTTCTAACTCTGTCATGGCCCATCCCAGATAACTAGCCAATCCAAACACACTAACTATGAATGCCCGCCTCCTAGCTTTGTCACGGCCCATCCCAGATAACTAGCCAATCCAAATGCACAAACTCTGAATGCCCGCCTCCTAGCTCTGTCACGGCCCATCCCAGATAACTAACCAATCCAAACACACTAACTCTGAATGCCCACCTCCTAGCTCTGTCACGGCCCATCCCAGATAACTAGCCAATCCAAACACACTAACTCTGAATGCCCACCTCCTAGCTCTTTCATGACCCATCCCAGATAACTAGCCAATCCAAACACACTAACAATGAATGCCCATCTTCTAACTCTGTCACGGCATATCCCAGATAGCTAACCAATCCAAACACACTAACTGTGAATGCCCGCCACCTAGTTCTCTTATGGCCCATCCCAGATAACTAGCCAATCCAAACACACTAACTCTGAATGCCCGACTCCTTGCTCTCTTACGGCCCATCCCAGATAACTAGCCAATCCAAACACACTAACTATGAATGCCCGCCTCCTAGCTCTGTCATGGCCCATCCCAGATAACTAGCCAATCCAAACACACTAACTCTGAATGCCCGCCTACTAGCTCTGTCATGGCCCATCCCAGATAACTAGCCAATCCAAACACACTAACTATGAATCCTAGCTCTGTCACGGCCCTATTCCACTAAGTTGTACTGCTCCATGGGCTACATTTTTCTTGTTGAAAATTAAACTTAAAATTAGTTTAATTTAAAACAACTGGCTTAATAGATTACAAACAAATTAATAGATTACAAACAAAAAGTCCTGATTTAGGTACAATTTCTGTCTCTTCCCATAGCCACCACTTACCCATTCCCCCCACCTATCTCTCCCCATAGGGACAGGCAAGTAAGAATCCACAAGTATTAGCCAATTCTCACCCCCATAAACATTAGTAGGTCATTCTCCCCAAAGATAGTCCTACCTGTGATGTTTCTGATGCAGCATACTCTGGGCTTTTTCCAGTCTTAAAGGGACATTATAGGCACCCAGATCACTTCAGCTCAATGAAGTGGTCTGGGTACATTGTCCCTAATGCACTTTTAAACATTGCAGTTCCTGGATCCTAACGGGCATTACGCTTCCTGGATCCTAACAGAGTTTTGGTCCAGTAACTGACCCTGTAGATCCTCACGCTCTCATGAAGACATCCAGGGTCAGGTTATTCCACATAGGAAACCATTGATTCAATGCTTTCCTATGGGGTAGTCTAATGCACGTGCACATTTATCAACAGGGGCCTGCAGAAAGCTGTGTGGGCCCCTTTGGAGGCTGGTTGGAGACAGTGGCGTACATACCAGGGTCGCAGGGGTCGCGGCTGCGACCGGGCCCGGCCCACCAGGGGGCCCGGCCGCCCTGCGACCCAGGTATGTACCCACAGGGCCAGCCTCTTCTGCTGGGGGGCCCAGGAGCCGGCCACCTCCGGGCCCCCCGAGGCTGGCCCTGCTGTCACCCGGCTGGCTGGCGGGCGCGCGAGGGAGCACTGTCCCCTGGGTGCTCCCTCTTCAGCTCCCTCGCGCACCGCACTGAAACCGGAGCCGGAAGATGACGTCATCTTCCGGCTCCGACATCAGTACGCGGCGCGCGAGGGAGCTGAAGAGGGAGCACCCAGGGGACAGTGCTCCCTCGCGCGCCCGCCAGCCAGCCGGGTGACAGCAGGGCCAGCAACACCACTGGACCCCAGGGAATCCCCCCAGCTCTCCCACAGGTAAGGAGGCTGGGGGGATTAAATTAAAAACAAAACAAAAAAAACGTTTGAGTGTGTTAGTGTTAGTGAGTGTGTTAGTGTTAGTGAGTGTGTTAGTGTTAGTGAGTGTGTTAGTGTGTGTGTGTGTTAGTGTTAGTGAGTGTGTGTTAGTGTTAGTGAGTGTGTGTGTGTTAGTGTTAGTGAGTGTGTGTGTTAGTGTTAGTAAGTGTGTGTGTTAGTGAGTGTGTTAGTGTTAGTGAGTGTGTGTGTGTTAGTGTTAGTGAGTGTGTGTGTTAGTGTTAGTGAGTGTGTGTGTTAGTGTTAGTGTGTGTGTTAGTGTGTGTGTGTGTGTTAGTGTTAGTGAGTGTGTGTGTTAGTGAGTGTGTGTTAGTGAGTGTGTGTTAGTGTTAGTGAGTGTGTGTGTTAGTGAGTGTGTGTGTTAGTGAGTGTGTTAGTGTTAGTGAGTGTGTGTGTTAGTGAGTGTGTGTGTTAGTGAGTGTGTTAGTGTTAGTGAGTGTGTGTGTTAGTGAGTGTGTTAGTGTTAGTGTGTGTGTTAGTGAGTGTGTGTGTTAGTGTTAGAGTGTGTGTGTTAGTGAGTGTGTTAGTGTTAGTGAGTGTGTGTGTGTTAGTGAGTGTGTGTGTTAGTGTTAGAGTGTGTGTGTTAGTGAGTGTGTTAGTGTTAGTGAGTGTGTGTGTTAGTGTTAGAGTGTGTGTGTGTGTGTGTGTGTTAGTGTGTGTGTTAGAGTGTGTGTGTGTCTGTTACTGAGTATGTTTGTGTGCGTATGTCACTGAGTGTGTGTCTGTCATGAGAGTGTGTGTGTGTGTGTCTTAAGCACTTACCTTTCTCCAGCGCCGGACTCCCTTAACGCTGGGGATCTCTCCGTCCCCATCCGCCTCTCAGCTCCGAATGCACATGCGTGGCAAGAGCCACGCGCGCATTCAAACCGCCCATAGGAAAGCATTACTCAATTCTTTCCTATGGACGTTCAGCGTCTTCTCACTGTGATTTTCACAGTGAGAATCGCAGAAAATCCTCTAGCGGCTGTCAATGAGACAGCCTCTAGAGGCTGGATTAACCCTCAGTGAAACATAGCAGTTTCTCTGAAACTGCTATGTTTTCAGCTGCAGGGTTAAAACTAGAGAGACCTGGCACCCAGACCACTTCATTGAGCTGATGTGATCTGGGTGTCTGTAGTGGTCCTTTAAGTGTATGTGTTTATGCATGCACTGGCATACATACCGCGGTCGCACGGGTCGCAGCCCTGCGACCAGGTGCCCGCCGCCATGTGTTGCGGCCCCAGCCTGCGCAGAGTAAGCGCTCGCGCGGGGGGAGGGGGGGGCCCCGGATCAGTTTTCGCACCGGGGCCCCATGGGTTGTGTGTACGCCACTGGTTGGAGAGTTCTTTGAGCTCCCCAGCTGAGCCATTACTTTACTGCACAGCCACGGGTGGGCCCCCAAGAGCCTCGAGCCCTCAGTCCATGACCGATTTGACCGTGTGTTCAGTTCGCCCCTGGTACACACAGAAACAGAGAGGTAAAGAGTTACACATAAATATAGACAGACACACAGGATCAAACACAGATACAAATACACAAAAAGAGGTACAGGCAGAAAGAGGTACAGACAGGCACACACAGGCAGGCAGAGAGAATTACACAAAGATACAGACAAGCACAGGTACAGACAGGTATATACTGTCCCAGACAGGCAGCGAGACGTACACACAGATACAAACAGGCCCACAATAGTATACAAATCACAAAAACAATATTTTCTCCATTCCCTGTTCCTTGGAAGCTGCAGGGGATGTAAGAAGCCAGGCGGCTAATCAGTAACTATTTCAGGGCTGGAGGCCGCAAGCCTCCTCTAGGGAGAACAGGCCACAGTCTGTGGGTCCAGTTCTTCTTCGTTCAGTTCCTGTCTGCCCCATCCCGTGTGATTGGGATCCTCAGTTGATGAAATGGAAGTGATACCGGAGAAACTGACGGAAGCCAAGCACAGAGAGATGGACACAGGTTTCTTCAGGAAGGAAGAGATTCTTTATTCGGTTCACCGATCGGGACTCAGAGGGACTAATGTCACCAAAATACAGCAAGTTCTGAGCCCCGGACAATAGTGCAGGCTCCTTATATAGGCACATAACTCCTCCCATATTAAGCTCCACCCGCACATTCTCTTGACCAATCAATACAAATAAGAATTAACTTCCTGCTTGACCGCATGGCTTGTCCAGCACAATGGAGGAGGGGAATACTACATCCTGTATTCTTGCACATGCTCCGTACACTACTGATCGTATCTTGCCTCGTGCAACCAACTGATCGATACATCAGCATATGCACGTACACATGCCACGTGGTAATCTCGGCCTACTAAATTTATTTTTACCAAGATTCCACCACATTCCCTCCTTTGATGCCTCTTGATATTTCACAATTACTTGAGGCATCACTTAACCTTGGTTTGCATACACCGCAAGTTACCATGAACCAGACCAGACTTGTCTATGATGTGAATCTTTCAACACTCATCTTCCTGCATTGGTTCTCCCTGATCTAGAGCCTTATATTTATAAATTGCCATTATCTGTGCTGCAGCCTTCCTTTCTGCTATATTTTCTATCAGGCTTTGCACAGACCTAACTACTAAGGGGATAAGACATGGCAGGAGTAGACACAACATTAAAATCAGTAGGACTCCACCTACCAATGCCTTAAGCCCTCCAAACTGCTCATACCAGCTACCAAACCAACTACTTGGATTGTACCCTTTCCATACCTGAGTAGGCACATGTGCCAGTTTAACCATATGGCTAGTAAGCTCAGCTATTGCTTGCCCTTCGTCATCTATTTGAAGACAGCAATTGCTCAGGTTAAACTTCCCACATACACCTCCCTCTACTGACAATAGGTAATCCAAGGCTAATCTATTTTGGTACACTGCTGTCCTCATCCTGGTATTATGCTTCGCTAGAAGATTGAGCGCTTGTGAGGTCTCGTTAGTAATAATCTCAACCACCGCCTGTAATCTTATAATACGGTTGAGCATATAAATTGGGGTTCTATATCCAAAGGTACCATCCTCTGCCCACGTGGCTGGCCCATAATACTCTATAATACGCTGGGGAGGCCATTCATCATCTTCCCAGGCGCCTATCTCTATGGGTCCCCTTTTCTTCCTATGATTCACATCATACACTTTTTTTTTTTTTAGTCAATCAATTTTTATTAATTCAGGCAGAGATATGGGTACAGAATGAAGAAGGGGGGTACAAAAGAAAATTTTTATACAAGCTGGGAGCATGACATCAAATAATCGCAACATTTACATGCAAAGAGTGTAATTGGTTGCTATGGTAGGCTTTTTACATAACAAATACTGTATGATATATAGTATCAGAACAAGTTGACTACAAAGAACGGGTTTACGGTCAAGCAGTATCTTGAGGGAGTTTATCTAGTGCTACTGGAGTATAATTGGACTGAATCATCGCAAAGGAGCCACTGTAAAGGATGACACATATCGTACGGGCAACCATAAATTGTGGGGCCAAGAGCATCCACTGAGTGGGTACATGTACTGCTATCTACCATATTGAGGACATGCGAGGTGCGTATGGAGCACGGCAAGGCTAACAGGTAATCTAGTGATTAGAGGATGACCACAGGCTGGCTGTTTAGGATGTCAGGCAGTTTATCATGTCTTTCGCAGTGTGGCTCTTACGGTCAGTGGCTAGGATACTCTGCGGATGGGAGAGGCATGTCTGTGGGTCTCACATGGATGGGCCTATAGAAAGTCAGTCCATATCTGGCGATACATACTGGTGTCGGTTTATAGTCGTCAGTGGTTTGAACTTATGGTCGAGCGTCAGCTATTCTGTCCGTCTGAGACATTCTTGTGGGCAGAATGGGGGGGGAGGGGAGGGGGGGGCGGGGAGAGGGGGGGGGGAGAAGAAGAGGGGGGGGGAGAGAGGGGGGGGGAGAGAGAAGAATCCGAGGCCCCGGCCCGCGCCCCTGCCACCGTGAGGTACCACAGCCAGGGCGCCCAGGTGCGCGTGCATTTCTCCTGCCTGTCCTGTAGCGTAGCCGTGAGGGATTCCATGGTGTAGATGTCTCCCACTTTGTCTAACCACTGCTGGAGAGTGGGCGCATCCCGTTTCTTCCATTTTGTGGGTATCAAGGAAGTAGCGGCTGTCAGCAAGTGTTTAAGCAGTGACTTTTTATAGGTGGAGGTTGGTATGTCTGTGTGGTGTAGGAGCATGGGCAGGGGTTGGAGCGGTATGGTAGTGTCCGTGATTTGTCGGATGGTGTCTCTAATCATTGTCCAGAAGGGAGCGATACTGGGACAGGACCACCAGATATGGAGGTAGGAGCCGTCTGTAGATCCGCATCGCCAGCAGTCCCCAGACGTCTCTGCGTCCATTCGGTGCAAGGTGTCGGGGGTTCGATACCAGCGGGTTAAAATTTTAAAGTTTGTCTCCTGGTATTTGGAGCTGATGGAGCATTTATGCGTGAGGGTAAAAATCTTTTCCCACTCCTGATTGGTGAGTGTGGTCCCCGTCTCCCTCTCCCACCTGGACACATATCTAGGGAGCGGTAGGTTTTCGCTGGTCAGCAGTAGTGCATAGAGTCTGGAGATCCCCTTATCGGGGTGTTTTCGTTGTGTGCAGAGCGATTCGTACTGAGTGGGCTCCCTGTGCAGGGATTGTGTGGACGGAAAGGACCTATAGTATGCCTGGATTTGTAAGTGATGGAAGCTGTCCGCGCCCGTGGGTGCTTTGTCCCCAACGAGATCCGCCAGGGGCTTGAGCCTGTTCGCTTGTAAAAGTTGACGGAAGTATAGCCAGTCCGAGTCGGTGAATGCACGCAGGTCTGCGGGGGTGAGCACCCCACCAATCTTAGGGTTATGTGTAATGGGTGTGAGGGGGCCGTCAGCAGTCGTGAGTTGGTGTGAGTATCGCAACGACCTCCAGACTTTCAACGTAGCGTCTATGAGTGGGTTTCCAGTTCGCAGGGGTCCCGTCACCTGGGAGCTCAGCCACAGGCGGGACGGAAGTGAGCCGCCCGTCTGTGTGAGCTCCATGGGAACCCATAATTTGGTCGTAGGTCGGGCGTGCCAGTCCACCATCCGCAGTAGGTGGGCCGCCTGGAAGTATTTTAGGAAGGACCGGAGCCCCGCGCCCCCTTTGGCTCTGGGACGTTCTAGGATCGCCCTACTCACCCTGCTAGCCCTCCCGTTCCACACAAAAATACGTACGGCCTTGGTTATGGTATTAAAGAAAGTTCTCTGTGGGGTTATGGGGACCGCCTGGAAGAGGAATAGGAGACGTGGTAAGACATTCATTTTGACGGCGTTTATGCGGCCAAACCAAGAGACGTATAGGCCCTGCCATCGTCGGAGGTCTATCTGAATATCTGACAGTAGGGGGAGATAATTCAGTTGGTATAGGAGGGCCAGGTCTGTGGGGAGCCAGATCCCTAGGTATCTCAGTTTAGAAGTGCACCAGGTGAAGCGAAATTGTGTGCAGAGGTGTGCGGTTCTCTCAGCGTCAGGCGAAATCGGCAGGGCTTCAGATTTACTCATATTCAGCTTAAGGTTAGATAGTTCACCGAAATCTCGGAAGGCCCGGAGGAGGTTGGGTAGTGAGACTGTCGGGCTGTCGATAAAAAACAACATGTCGTCCGCAAAAGCGGCAACCTTGTGTTCCACGTTGTGCAGACTGTACCCCGTGATGCCCCCATCCCGTCTGACCGCCTCCAGGAAAGGTTCCAGGGTGAGGGCAAACAGGAGGGGGGACAGGGGACAGCCTTGCCTGGTGCCATTGCGGATGGAGAATGGGGCTGACAGTGCGCCATTGATCCGAATACGGGCCGTGGGGTTAGTGTAGAGGGCTTGGATCCAGGAGCGAACGTGGGGTCCAAATTGCATATGTCGTAGGGTGGCCTCAAGGTACTGCCAATCCACCCGATCGAAGGCTTTCTCGGCATCTGTGGATACCAAGACCAGGTTCTTGTCTGTCGATCGGGCGGAGTGGATCATGTTTAGGGCTCGGATGGTGTTGTCTCGGGCCTCTCTTCCGGGTATGAAACCCACCTGATCAGGGTGAACTAAGGAGGGTAGCACGCGTGCGAGTCTAAGGGCCATGGTCTTAGCAAATACCTTGAGGTCAGCATTAAGGAGCGATATCGGCCGATAACTCCCGCAGTTGGTGGGGTCCTTCCCCTCCTTAGGGATGACTGTCACCGTCGCGTGTAATGAGTCTATCGGGAACCTCCCACCGTCTAGTAGGGAATTAAGCCCCTCCAGTAGTTGCGGTAACAAGGTGTCCTTGAATTTACGGAGGTACACTGTCGGCAGGCCGTCTGGGCCGGGGGCTCTGTTCGATTTAGATACCTTGAGAGCTGCGGCAAGTTCCTCTAAGGTAATAGGTTGGTCCAGCTCCTCGGCCAGGTCACTCGGGACCTTGCCCCCTACATATTCCGAGAGGAAGGCCTCTATTTTCTGTAGGTGTCGTGGCGACTCCGCGCGTCGTTTGGTACTGTCAATGTTGTAAAGGTCTGAGTAGAAAAGCCGAAAAGCTTTCAGGATGTCCGATGGGGCCCTCTTAATTGTCCCGTCCTCCCCCACGATCTGGTGTACGTGGCGCTGCCTCTGTCTCTGGGTCAGTGTACGGGCGAGCAGTCTCCCACTCTTATTGGAGAATTCGTAGAAGTGTCTGTTGGACTTACGTACTGTGTGAAGCATTTTCTGTGCGAGTAAGTCTCTGAGTTGCCTGCGCTGGTCAGTGAGTCTGCAGTATGTGTCGTCCGCTTGGTCCTGTTTGTGACTAGTCTCTAGGTCTGCTATTGAGCGTATTAATGTTTGGATCTGGGCGGAGTGGGCTTTCTTTCGTTGGGTGCAGAGTTTAATGAACTGGCCCCGGATCACACATTTATGTGCCGCCCAGACCGTAAGTGGGGGTACGTCCGCTGTGTTGTTGTCGGCGAAGTAGTGTATCAGAGATTGAGTGATTTGGGTGGTTACGTCAGGGTCGGCTAATACGCTCTCATTCAATCGCCATTGGCGTTCTCGGGGCTTAAGAAGCGGCGTTGAGAGCTTAATTTGCACTGGGGCATGGTCCGAGTCGTGTTGTATACCTATTGTGGATGTGATGAGGAAAGGGAGGAATTCTTGGGCTAGGAAAATGTAATCTATCCGACTGTATCTGTGGTGAACTGCAGAATAGCATGTAAAATCTTTGGTTTCAGGATGCGCCACCCTCCAGCAGTCGACCAGGCCTGCCTTGGCCAAGGCATGCCTGGCCTGGCGAATGCAATGTGTAGGGATCGTGGTGGTGCCCGCGGATGTGTCCATCCGGGGATCCAGAGGGATATTAAGGTCACCAGCCAGCACTAGGGTACCCTCCCGGAATTTCTCTAGCTGCAACAAGGTTCTCGCCAAAAATCGGTGTTGTCCCTTATTGGGGCAGTAGATCGTGGCGAAGGTATACCTATGCTCCGCGATCGTTCCCTTCACAAACAGAAAGCGTCCGGCTGGATCGGCCAGAGCAGTGGTATTCTCAATCGGGACCGTATTAGCAAATATAATGGCAACGCCTGTGCGTTTAGCTTCGGGGTTGTTGGCGTAAAATCCCAAGGGGAACCTCCTGTCTCGCACCTGTGGGGCGTCACCCCCCTTAAGGTGCGTCTCCTGTAAGAACGCTACTGAGATCCTCTGAGACCATAGGGACCTCAGCAGGTGACGTCTTTTCTCAGGGGCGTTGAGGCCGCGTACATTGTGAGAGTGTAAAAGTAGGGGTGCAGGCGCGAAGGTGGACGCCATGTCTGCCTGGGGGGGGCGGGAGCCGAGCCTCGAGGGGGGGGGGGGGGGAGTACGCAAGGATGGGTGAGGGGGGTGGAGGAGGGTCTGGTGGAAGGTGTGGGGGGGGGGGAGGTGATTAGAATAAGAAGAGAGAGAGAAAAAGAGAAGAAAAAAAAAAAGAGAGAGGAGGGGGGGAGGGGGAGAGGAGCTCTGGGTGGGAAAAGGGGGGGGGGGTAGGGCGTTGGAAGGTGGGTAGTTAAGAGCTGTCCTTGTACCGGGGGGGGGGGTGGAAGCCCGTCAAGTAAATGAAAGCAAAAGGCAACTATGGCCCTAGGTCGGGTGGGGAGGACCTAATTTACAGGTGGGTCAGTTGCAGGGGGGTGAAGGATAACAGTAGATGAAGTCCGTCATATACGGTCGGAGTCCGACTACCCTCGACCCACGACTAGGGGCGCCCTTTGCGTCTCCCGCAGGATGAGTGCTTAGGGGGGGGCGTCGACTCAGGGGGCCATTATGGGTGTGGGCCGGGTGGGCGACCTCGGTGGATCACCCCGCTGGGCGGGGACAGGCTAGTGTGCAGCCGTGAGTAGGCGTGTCTGGGTGGGACCCCGGTTTGGGAGAAGAAAGTAACCCGGGCGGGACTCCCGGTGAGGACTGAAGCCTGGTAGCACAGTATGCACAAACACCTAAAGGAATGACAGTGAATAACATCTTGAACAATGCATAACTTTATAGTACATTAACGGCATGACATTCCTGGCAACAGATATTCAGTACATGAAAACATAACGTGGGCAACCCCTGGGACGCAGCAGAGCCGACTCTCGGTAGCACCAGAGTGATACCGCAGGGTTTGTATCCTAGGGTGGCGATGGACGGCTCTACTGGCATGTTGAAGCGCGAACCCGGGGTCGCGGCCGCGTTCAGTGTCAGGTGGACCCAAGGGGCATACGCCCGTTGGTGCCGCCCGGTGCAATGGAGTGGGCCGAGCGTTTAGCAATATATAATATAGCATATGGTGTCACCGACCTCGATAGGCCGAGGTACGTATCAACATATTAAAACATGCATATAGTAGAACATATAACATAAAACATTAAACATAAAGCATAAGCATAACAATCGGGCCCAAGACCCCGGTCAGGGTACCATGAAAACGATATGACCCCAGGTTCCCGCATCCAATGCAACGTGGGGAAGCGGGCATTGGGTAAGTCAAGGGTGTCTCATGGGGTTCAGCTTGCCTCAGGGTAGTCCGTGTCGACCCCCCCGGGTGATGCGAAGCGGCAAGGATGGGGTTTCGTTGGAAATAGGTAAGTCCTAAGGGCCCCAGCCCTGCGTGGATATCTGGCGCTTCTGGCCGTTCCCTATCAGAGTTCGGGGGGGTACCGTAGCTCGGGCGACCCAAGTCAATGTGGTGCAGTAAAATACCCGCTCCCCACCCAAATATGGCATGAGCCCACGGAAAGTCAAGTTGGGGCCATGGGTGGCGGTGTGGTCCCAGGGGTGTCGTGTGGCTGTAAAAGCTGTGTGTCCCGGTGTCTGACCCTGAAAGTGTGTTTAGGGTGCCCCCGTGGATACGCGTGCAAGTACTTAGCTTATTATAGTTGAGTCCGGGGTAGGACCACTGGAGTCGGCGTCTGCTCGGGGCGGTCTGCGGGCTCCGGGCTCGGATCTGGGCTGTTGCAGTCACTCCTCCGATCCACCCGGGCCACCCCAGCGCATGGGTTGTGCATTCCTGCGGGGTTGGGTGCGGAGGGGCTCGGGGATCTCAGGGTACGTTGGGCGAGGTGGTGGCTGGTCCAAGATCCAATTGCGGACAGTGACCGGCGGCAAGTCTAGGGCCCTTAAAAAGCCGGGCAAGTCGTTAGGCCATCTCAAGGAGCACCACGTGTTCCCTTTCTTCGCCTGGAGGCAGAATGGGAAGCCCCACTTGTACGGGATACGTTTCTCCTGGAGCGAGCGAGTCAGCGGTCGCAGTGCTCTCCGGGCATCGAGAGTGAGGGTTGAGAGGTCTTGATATAGAGAGACCGAGGCGTCTTGAAAGGTGATCGACTGCGTACGGGCTGCTCTCATAATAGCGTCCTTGAGCTGGAAGGAGAGTAAGCAGCAGATCACATCTCTGGGGAGGCCGTCGCTCCTAGGGGGGCGTAGGGCCCTGTGGGCTCGCTCGACGTGGAATTCGTCCGGTGCCTCGTCGCCCAAGATATGGGTGAAGAGTTGCGCGAGGGTTTTGTTGAGGTCTTCATTCTCGGTTTCAGGCAGGCCTCTGATTCTAACATTGTTACGTCTCCCCCTATTGTCTAGATCCTCCACCTGACGGCGGAGCTCCAAAAGCACGGAGCCTTGTCTGGCAGTGGCATGATCAGTAGCCTGGGAGTGTTGTATGGCCTGTAGGTTCTCACCTTCCAGTTCAGTGACTCGAACCTCGAGGGCCGAGAGATCCCTACGCACCGCCATTATCTCCTCTCGGATCGCTGCTTTAAGTTCCGTGATCATGGCGGCTTTGTCATGTTTGGTGAACATGTTGGCGGAGATGGTTGCCAGCTCAGTCGTGATCTGTGAGAGGGTGTCGCCCCTCGCCGAACTGGGCTCAGAGTCCGCACCACTCTCTGCACCCGGGGATGCCGCCGCCATCTTGTCGGCATGCCTCGTGGCCTGGTAGCTGTCTGGGGTTGTGAGGAAATCATCCATTGGGCCGGCTTGTTTTCTTGGGGGACTGGAGGCAGAGGGCCCCGGGGTCCCTACTCGTCTGGTTTTACCCATCCTGCGAGGATAGATCAGCAATTATAGAGGGCTATGTGGGTCGAGGTTGCGGAGCTCCGGTGAAGTGCGACTTACTCCATTCACTGTCAGGCCACGCCCCCGCACATCATACACTTTAACACCTAAAGTCTGACCTGTTTCAATAGGTAACAAGAAGAAGGATGGCTTGAGCATACCCAACACACATGCCCCTTCCCAGTCCTGTGGCAACTCCGAATAGGCTTTCTTACCACAGATCCAGTACAAATTTGCTGGGGCTCTCCAACTAGATGTGATGGATAAATCAAACCATACGTCCCTTAAATTGGCATATCTTGCAAACGGGTTAGATGGTTCTGAGACATTTGAAGCCGACCACCAAGTTGTATTCTTTGTATCATCATCATAAGCTTTTTGCCCTAGACAAGTTAATTCTCCTACAGAAGTATTATACATCATTCCTTTCCTTGCTATGCAAACATAACCTATGATGGAGGTCTTTAATCTCCACTCAGATTTACCTCTAACACTCATCTGATAATTGGCTTGTGAAGATATTAATTGTTCAACTGCCTCAGAACCGGACATTACCTCCTTTGCTTCCCAAGGCCATTGGTCTCCCATGTTAGTACCTCCACACACATAGCAGTTGGTAACATTAAGACTACCGGCAATACTTTCAGCTAAATCAATGAACAGGTTTTTAGCGTTATGGGGGATCTTATTATCTATACTCATTTCTTCATAGAAGGAATGGTATACCTGATGAGTTTGGGAGGTTACCGTATCAGTCTCTATCCCTATAAACAATACTGTCCCAGGGTCTAAACCCGTCCCATGTATTTGAAACCCAAATAAATTACCATATTTATCTAAGAACTTGTCAGGGTTATTTATAAGAATATGGACCGGATTGCATTCCATAGACTTACAGTATGGATTGGTAGGCAACTTAGTCACAATCATGTCCTTGTCTGCTGTCTGTCCCCAAGTTGCCCACCCCACACAAGACCAATATGGGCAAAAGTTATATTCTCTATTTGGGCATCTAGGACATACTTATTTTTACTGCTGGGACAAATATATTTATCGTTAGACCCATACGTTCTTTCCCATCTAAGATCCCCACATACATTCCACGGCTTTCTACCACTTGATATCGCCTTACACGCATCAAATAGCAGAACACCCGAAGAATGTACGGATTCTAACACTGTTTTGTTAATTAGGGTCCCCTGAGGATCTCCATTCCTGAGAGTCAACCAAATTGTACGGGGTTGATACTCTGGACTGAAGCACTTAGGTTCTCCTACTCCTAAATGGCACACACTATATTCTATATTTAAGTATCTACATCTTGATACATCTCCTTTACACTTGTATTGCGAATGCCAAATTAGGGTCTGGGAAATATGGTTACCTGTTCTTGTAGTCTTAATGCATACCTCACACCTAGGAGTGTCGGTACCTCTACCTTCCTGAATATAAAAATACACATATAAAAACATTATCAGAAACACATCTTTCGTCGTCATCCTCAGTCTTCGTCCGTGCGATGGCACCTCAGCTTCCAGGCTGTAAGGGCTGCAGGGAATGGAGTTCTGCTCGTCTTCACAGGGGTCCCTTCGAGACTTTTCCTGACTTATACACTACACGTCGGTGAGCGGACAGGCTTTATTATGGCCTTCTCACTCACTTACCAATCTCTGAAACAATAAAATTTGTAATCCACAAGGTTCCTCGTCACTCCGACTGAGTCGTGCGCTTTAACCGGATCTTGCAGGGATTCTCTGGATCTGCTGTAGCTTGCTAAGAATCGACTGCTGCTGGTTTAACCCTGGAGTGATGTATCCACGGAGTCACTTCGGCCACTTTTATCGCTGTAGGGGTAGACAAAAGAACAATATAAGGACCTCTCCACTTGGGCCCTAACGGTACATTATTCCACTCTTTAATCCACACTTGGTCTCCTGGGTGGTAACTATGAACTGGGGGATAAATATTCACAGGTAATCTATCTTGTACCCATTTCTGTACCTCCTCCATAGTCTTACCCAACTCTACAACCTGCTGCCGAGTAATTCCTTCTCCCAACTGACTCAAATCCCCCCTTAAGTTACCAAGTACGGGAGGTGGTCGCCCATACATGATTTCAAAAGGAGAGAGGCCCATCCTTCTGGTAGGCGTACTGCGGATTCGTAACAGAGCTATTGGCAAAAGAACGTTCCACTTAAGTTGGGTTTCCTGACACATTTTTGCCAACTGATTCTTAATAGTTCTATTCATTCTCTCTACTTTACCAGAACTCTGGGGTCTATATGCCGTATGAAGCCTCCACTTTATACCAAGCATATGAGTCAGTTGTTGTAGGCACTGATGAACAAAAGCTGGACCATTGTCCGATCCTATAGAGCAGGGTAGTCCATATCGGGGTATTATTTCTCGTAACAGGAACCTCACAACTTCTCCTGCTTTCTCTGTACGAGTAGGACATGCTTCTACCCAGCCTGAATAGGTGCACACAACTACTAGTAGGTAGCGATGTCCACCAGATTTAGGCATTACTGTATAGTCAATTTGTAGATCAGACATGGGGAGTCCCCCCATAAACTGAACTCCTGGTGGCTTTACTGGTCCTTGCCTTGCATTATTTTTAGCACGCGTTACACATCTTCGTACAATGGCTTGAGTCAAGTTGGACAATCTTGGTATGTAGAAATGTTTTCTGAGAGATTCTTCTGTACTGTCTCTCCCAGAATGTGTCCCGTTGTGATAGTTTTGGACAATTTCTACCGCTAGTGATGCTGGAATAACTATTCTCCCATCTTCTAACTGATACCATTTGTTCTCCAAATACTTTCCAGGTTCAGTCTTTAACCACTCCTCTTCTTGAGCTGTATAAACTGGAGTCCATTGAGACAGTGGAGTTGGTATAAGAGCAGCTATATGCTCCACATATTCCTGTCTTTCTGATTCAGCGGCACGCTTAGCTGCATTATCTGCCATCCGATTTCCTTTGGTTACATCACCATCTCCTCTCAGATGCGCTCGACAATGTATGATACCGAGTTCTTTCGGTTCCCATACTGCTTCCAATAGTTGTAGGATTTCAGCTGCGTACTTGATTTCTTTGCCCTCTGAATTCAATAGTCCTCTTTCTTTATACAAAGCTCCGTGGGCATGAGTGGTTAAAAACGCATACTTGGAGTCCGTGTAGATGTTCACTCTTAAACCTTCAGCCAATTGTAACGCTCGTGTCAGTGCTATCAATTCTGCCTTTTGTGCTGATGTTCCTTTTGCCAGTGGCCAAGCTTCTATCACCTTGTCTATTGTTGTTACTGCATATCCTGCATAGCGGATCCCTTCTTTCACATAACTACTGCCGTCGGTGTAATATTGAACATCGGGGTTCTGAATGGGAAAATCACGAAGATCTGGTCTACTTGAAAATACTTCATCCATCACTTCCAAACAATCATGTTGACTTTCAGTAGGTTGTGGCAAAAGGGTAGCTGGATTTAAGGTATTAACAGTCTCTAAATGCACTCTTGGGTTTTCACACAACATTGCTTGATACTTGGTCATACGGCTGTTACTAAACCAATGATTTCCTTTGTAATCCAACAACGTCTGTACCGCATGTGGGACTCGTACATAAAGTTCTTGACCCAGAGTGAGTTTATCGGCTTCAGCTACCACTAGAGCGGCTGCAGACAAGGTGGAAGTCCACTGGCCACTGCATCCAATTGCTTAGACATATAGGCAACAGGTCTTTGCCATGATCCCAAGTACTGTGTCAATACTCCCACAGCCATTCTTCTTTGCTCGTGTACATACAGGTAGAATGGTCGTGTGTGATCAGGCAGACCTAATGCTGGGGCACTCATCAAAGCCTTCTTCACATCTTCAAATGCCGTTTGCTGTTCTTGAGTCCATAGGAAGGGGTCGTGCTCTGTACCTTTGATAGCTGCATACAGAGGTTTTGCCAGTATTGCGTAACTGGGAATCCATATCCTACAGAAGCCTGCTGCCCCCAAGAATTCTCGCACTTGTCTTCTATTCTTGGGTATCGGTATTTGGCACACAGCTTCTTTTCTCTCTGGCCCCATAATTCTTTGACCTTCAGAGATATGGAATCCCAGATATTTGACAGTTGGCAAACACAACTGAGCCTTCTTTCTAGACACCTTGTATCCTGCCTTCCAGAGAATGTGGAGTAGATCGTGTGTTGCTTGCTGACATATTTCCTTTGTAACTGCTGCTATCAACAAGTCGTCTACATATTGTAACAATACACACTCTCCTGGGGTGTACTCAAAATCCAGTAGATCTTGACTTAGGGCTGAACCGAACAGGGTAGGTGAATTTTTAAACCCTTGAGGCAGTCTTGTCCAAGTCATTTGGCGTTTCGAGCCCGTTACAGCATTTTCCCATTGGAAAGCAAAGATACATTGGCTTTCTGCGGCAATTCGGAGGCAAAAGAAGGCATCTTTGAGGTCTAAAACTGTAAAATAGGTTGCCCCGCACGGAATTAAAGCAAGCAGGTTATACGGATTGGGTACAACTGGATGTATACTAACAACCGCATCATTGACTGCTCTCAAGTCCTGCACAGGTCGATACTCATCTGTACCGGGCTTTTGAACAGGCAGCAATGGGGTGTTCCAGGGGGAAGTACAGAATTTTAGGATACCATACCGTATGAACTTATCCAGATAAGACTGAATGTTCTTCTTAGCCTTCTGCGGGATGTGATATTGTCGTAGGCTTACTGGATAAACTCCAAGTTTTAGTTCGATCTTAATAGGTGGAATATTGCGGGCCAGTCCTGGTGGGTTGTTCTCTGCCCAAACTCCTGGTATGTTGAATAAGAATTCATCACTCCTAGGGTTTTGGCTAGTCAACGCTGTATAAAGTCGCCACTCTTCTTCCTTTGGTACGGATAATGTCATAATACCTGAAGGTCCATTAAACTTTAAGGATGTTGTTCCGTTTGGTAGGAACGTAATCTGCGCTTGTAATTTGGAAAGCAAATCACGTCCCAACAATTGGACTGGACATTCAGGCATGTAAAGGAATTGATGTTTTACTACGTGGCCTCCCAATGTACAGAGTCGACTTTTAAGAACCGGTTTTGCAGCACTTCTTCCAGTTGCTCCTATTACGGTAATAGTTCTTCCAGATGGAGGAGCAACTAGGTTAGTCACCACCGAATGTTCAGCACCAGTGTCGATCATGAATGCACTCCTTTTCCCCCCTATTGATACATCGACCATAGGCTCCGCTCGACCAAGGGGGATGGAGCCCGGTCGGTATCAATAGTCCTCCATGACCGTGTCAGCCAATCCTACGAAGTCCCTACCTTCTCTATCGCGGGACCTTTGCGCTGCTGGATAGTACCTATCTTCTCTTACACTTCCTCTGTTTCCATTACTTCCTCTATTACCATTGCTCCCTCCGGGGCCTCCTCTACCTCTCGCTCTGCCTCTAAAGTTTCCATAACCTGCCCTGGGTGGGTCTCTCTCGTACTGCTCTCTTTGCGGACACTCGCTTCTCCAATGCCCTTCTTCCCTGCAATACGCGCACTGATTCCTACTCAGGGGCTCCCTATTCCACCTACTATCGCCTCTATCTGGGCCCCGTCTATCTACGCCTGCGATCGCTACCGCTAGCATATCAGCCTTTTTACGCATCTTGCGCTCTTCCTCTTTCTTACTTTCTGACTCCCTATTCATGTACACCTTATTTGCTACCTCCATTAGTTGGGTGATGGACATTCCTGCAAACCCTTCTAACTTCTGTAGCTTGCGCTTAATATCTCCGTAAGCTTGGCTGACAAAGGCAGAGTTTACCATTCGGGAATTAACAGCATCTTCCGGGTTAAAGGGGGTATACAAGCGGTATGCCTCCAATAATCGGTCATAAAAGACACTGGGCGCTTCATCACTTTTCTGAATCACCTCCACTGTCTTCGACATATTAATGGCTTTCTTCCCTCCGGCTTTCATGCCAGCAATTATAGCGTCTCTATAGGCTTTTAGTTGAACCATATCTGCGCCATTAACATTCCAGTCGGGATCGGTATTAGGATAATGCATTGCGGCCCATGCTGCTGGATTGGCTTGATTTAAAGTACGGGCTTCATCCTCTAGCGCTTTAATGGGCGCTTGGTTAATCCTAGTCCTTTCCTCATTATTGAACAATGTCATTAATAACTGCTGGCAATCAGCCCATGTCGGATTATGTGTCTGAACTATCGAGGTGAACAGATCAGTCATAGCTTGTGGTTTCTCAGTGTACGAAGAATTGTGGGTCTTCCAATTCAAGAGATCGGTAGTCGTGAACGGGACATATACGAAGACTGGGTCAGCATATACCATTTGACCTGCGGCATCGAGATAGGCTGACCCAGGATTCAAACGAAGAGGCATCTGATAATGTTTGGGTTGTTGGGTACCGGTCAGTTGTCGGGTTAGTATAGGGCTACGTGGAGGGGCGTCGGTTATGGGTTCCGGTCGGGGGGTAGTAAGACATGAGGATGTAGAAGCTTGATTTGGGGGAAGGTCGGTGAATAGAATATACCGGGCCGGGCTAGAAGAAGCCTGACCGGAAACTTGAAGTGGCGCCAAATCAGGATAATGGGATCTAACGGGGGTTGGTTCCGGAAGGGAAGGTTTAGTATGGCGGGGGGTGGATTCTGAACTGGAGGAGGAAGCGGAAGCGGATGGGGACAATGGGCGAGTGGGGGTGGAACTTCCTGTACTTGTATCACTTCCTTCTACAGGGAAGTAAGGGGGCGGCATAGGGATCTCGGACTCAGGGGGCGTGTCCAAAATGGGCCTAACCGTAGTCCTAGTGGACAAACAAGTTCTGGCCACCATGAGGCGACATTGCTCCTCGTGGCATATCCGAATCCATCTTGGCGAGTCGTTTACGGCCTGTCTCCAACAATCAATATATGGAAACTGTCCGTAAAGTTCAGGCCTACCTGATACAGCCACGTGTTCACGCTGTACCAGAGTTGGATCCAAACTGCCACGTGGCGGCCATGCCGCAACCAAAGTAGGCCACTCCCTAGTGCACAAAGTGACCAAACGTACAGGAGACATTTTAACCCCAAAATCACATGTTGTAAATCCCTTTTTAAAATTCTTTACCATACAACCTAAGGGATCAAAATCGTTGACTCCGACGCGCCCATACTTATCAATGGAGCGTCGTTGACAACGAATACTATGCACACGTTCTATTCAACAGTCACACCCGTTTCTTCCGGCAACAGCACCACGTGGTACAGTTACCAAGTGAAACGTACACAATAACACAATAAACACTCAGGGAATTCCCGTACACGCACAGCTGTTACACCAGTCACTAAGTAATCGATATTATGCCCTTTGGCGAAACTATACAGTCACCCACGCTATAATTCTCTATATATGAATTACCCGTCTATAACACACCCCAGTAACATCGTCTTTTACAAATAGTAGTTACAGTACGGTTAGCATAGGTCAAAGCACAATTTAAGGTCACAATACAATTATTAGTGGTTATGGTGTTAAACATGCAATAGACGACAATGATTAGTACTTATATACAATATCAGTAAATATACAGGGTTATGGTACCGTGCACTATAATACAGCAACACACTATTAACACTCTCGCTAGACGGCTGAGCTCGCGCTATCTAACAAGATATACACTTTACTAACAATCTTTAACACATATACAATCCCAACTAAACTATTGGCCAGTACCTTGATGGACTACCTAAAACTATCTACATCCGTTTTGGTTAGCCACACTGCCCAAGCACCACATATAGCGAACTAGAGGGCGGAATTTACAACAGAACCCTTTTAGTCTTTCTACTCTATCAATAGTCTAGTGCAGTGATGGCGAACCTTTTTGAGCCCGAGTGCCCAAACCGCAATACATCATAACTTTTTTTTCCTTAAAGTGCCAACACGGCAATTAAACCTCAATACTGAGGTTTAAGTTTAGAAAACACAACTCGTACTGTTGTCCGAACTAATTAACAACTTTTGTTTTAAAAGAACACAACAGCAGAGAGTTCAATAAAACAAATTTTAAATAATGATATAAATAGATAAAATTAAGCTTATATTTATTAGTATCTCCAACAAATGCAATACATACACACAGAGACTGCTGAATACATACACACACAGTCTGCTGAATACACACACACAAGACTGCTGAATACAGAGACTGCTTAATACACACACACAGTCTGCTGAATTCACATACACACAGACAGCTGAGTACACACACAGACAGCTGAATACATACACACATACAGTCCGCTGAGTACACACACAGACTGCTGAGTACACACACAGACTGCTGAATACATACACACATACAGTCCGCTGAGTACACACACAGACTGCTGAATACATACACACACACAGACTTCTGAATACATACACACACACAGACTGCTGAATACACACACACACACAGACTGCTGAATACACACACACACAGACTGCTGAATACACACACACACACAGACTGCTGAATACACACACACACACAGACTGCTGAATACACACACACACACAGACTGCTGAATACACACACACACACATACTGCTGAATACACACACACAAACTGCTGAGTACACACACACACAGACTGCTGAGTACACACACACAGACTGCTGAGTACACACACACAGACTGCTGAGTACACACACACACAGACTGCTGAGTACACACACACACAGACTGCTGAGTACACACACACACAGACTGCTGAGTACACACACACACAGACTGCTGAGTACACACACACACAGACTGCTGAGTACACACACACACAGACTGCTGAGTACACACACACAGACTGCTGAGTACACACACACAGACTGCTGAGTACACACACACACACACAGACTGCTGAATACACACACACACAGTCCGCTGAGTACACACACACAGACTGCTGAATACACACACACACACACACAGACTGCTGAATACACACACACACACAGACTGCTGAATACACACACACACACAGACTGCTGAATACACACACACACACACAGACTGCTGAATACACACACACACAGACTGCTGAATACACACACACACAGACTGCTGAATACACACACACACACACACACACAGACTGCTGAATACACACACAGACTGCTGAATACACACACACACACACAGACTGCTGAATACACACACACACACAGACTGCTGAATACACACACACACACACACAGACTGCGGAATACACGCACACACACAGACTGCGGAATACACGCACACACAGACTGCGGAATACACGCACACACACAGACTGCGGAATACACGCACACACACAGACTGCAGGATACACGCACACACACAGACTGCGGAATACACGCACACACACAGACTGCGGAATACACGCACATACTGCATTGAGGGCTGTAGTTTAAGGGGCATTTAGGGGTGCTGTGTGTGTGCTGTGTGTGTCTGAGGGTTTCTGTGTGTGCTGTGTGTGTGTGTGTATGAGGGGTGCTGTGTGTGTGTGAGAGGTGTGTATAAGGGGTGGTGTGTTTGAGGTGGTGTGTGTGTGTGTGAGGTGGTGTGTGTGTGTGTGTGTGTGTGTGTGTGTGTGTGTGTGTGTGTGTGTGTGTGTGTGTGTGAGGTGGTGTGTGTGTGTGTGTGTGTGAGGTGGTGTGTGTGTGAGGTGGTGTGTGTGTGTGAGGTGGTGTGTGGTGGTGTGTGTGTGTGTGTGTGTGTGTGTGTGTGTGAGGGGTGCTGTGTGTGTGAGGGGTGCTGTGTGTGTGAGGGGTGCTGTGTGTGTGAGGGGTGGTGTGTGTGAGGGGTGGTGTGTGTGTGTGAGGGGTGGTGTGTGTGTGTGTGGGTGAGGAGTGGTGTGTGTGAGGGGTGGTGTGTGTGAGGGGTGGTGTGTGTGAGGGGTGGTGTGTGTGTGTGTGTGTGTGAGGGGTGGTGTGTGTGTGTGTGTGTGTGAGGGGTGGTGTGTGTGTGTGTGTGTGTGTGAGGGGTGGTGTGTGTGTGTGTGTGTGTGTGTGTGAGGGGTGGTGTGTGTGTGTGTGAGGGGTGGTGTGTGTGTGTGTGTGTGAGGGGGGTGGTGTGTGTGTGAGGGGTGGTGTGTGTGTGTGTGTGTGAGGGGTGGTGTGTGTGTGTGTGAGGGGTGGTGTGTGTGTGTGAGACAGGGGTGGTGTGTGTGTGTGTGTGTGTGTGTGTGTGTGTGAGGGGTGGTGTGTGGGGGGTAGGGGTAATGTGTGTGGGGGTAGGGGTAATGTGTGTGTGGGGGTAGGGGTGCTGTGTGGGGGTAGGGGTGCTGTGTGGGGGTAGGGGTGCTGTGTGGGGGTAGGGGTGATGTGGGGGGTAGGGGTACTGTGGGGGGGTAGGGGTACTGTGGGGGGGTAGGGGTACTGTGGGGGGTAGGGGTGCTGTGGGGGGGTAGGGGTACTGTGGGGGGGTAGGGGTACTGTGGGGGGGTAGGGGTACTGTGGGGGGTAGGGGTACTGTGGGGGGTAGGGGTACTGTGGGGGGTAGGGGTGCTGTGTGTGGGGGTAGGGGTACTGTGGGGGGTAAGGGTGCTGTGTGTGTGGGGGTAGGGGTGCTGTGTGTGGGGGGTAGGGGTGCTGCTGTGTGGGGGGGTAGGAGGGGGGCTGCTGTGGGGGGGGTAGGGGTACTGTGGGGGGGGGGAGTAGGGGTACTGTGGGGGGGTAGGGGTACTGTGGGGGGTAGGGGTGCTGTGTGGGGGGGGTAGGAGGGGTTCTGTGTGTGGGGGGTAGGAGGGGGGCTGCTGTGGGGGGGTAGGGGTACTGTGGGGGGGTAGGGGTACTGTGGGGGGGTAGGGGTACTGTGGGGGGTAGGGGTGCTGTGTGTGGGGGGTAGGGGTCCTGTGTGTGGGGGGTAGGGGTGCTGTGTGTGGGGGTAGGGGTGCTGTGTGTGGGGGGTAGGGGTGCTGTGTGTGGGGGGTAGGGGTGGTGCTGTGTGGGGGGGGGGTAGGAGGGGGGCTGCTGTGGGGGGGGTATGGGTACTGTGTGGGGGGGGTAGGGGTACTGTGTGTGTGGGGGGTAGGGGTACTGTGTGTGGGGGGGTAGGGGTACTGTGTGTGGGGGGGTAGGGGTACTGTGTGTGGGGGGTAGGGGTACTGTGTGTGGGGGGTTAGGGGTACTGTGTGTGGGGGGGTTAGGGGTACTGTGTGGGGGGGGTTAGGGGTACTGTGTGTGGGGGGTTAGGGGTACTCTGTGTGGGGGGTTAGGGGTACTCTGTGGGGGGGGGTAGGGGTACTGTGTGGGGGGGGTAGGGGTACTCTGTGATGGGGGCAGGGGTGCTGTGTGGAGGGGGTAGGGCTAAAGGTGCTTTAATAAAAAATAAAAAAAGTATTTTAAATCAGTCCCCCCCTTCCTCCTTCTTACCTCTAATGAAGGAAGGGGGGGACACAGCCATCCCTGGTGGTCCGGTGGTGGCAAGCAGTCTTCCGGGTCGGGAGGCAGGGAGAGGGATCTTTGCAGCAGCTCCCCTGTCCTCCCGCGCGATGCTGTGTGGAGCGTTGCCATGGTAACGCGCGGCAACGCTTCACACAGCTTGCTCGCGGGAGGACAGGGGAGCTGCATCACAGATCCCTCCCCTGCCTCCCGACCCGGAAGCAGAGTAGGCGCCTGCCGTTTTGGGCAGGCAGGTGCCTACTCTGCATTATTGGCGAACCTATGGCCGCGTGCCCACAGAAAGGGCCCGGCGTGCCACCTGTGGCACGCGTGCCATAGGTTCGCCATCACTGGTCTAGTGGGTTCCAAATTTACACGCCTTCCCACTTAGCCAAGATAGGTTGAGATCTAGCAAACGATAATGTACATCAGAGTCTGCTTAGTCTCCCGGTCCCTCCGACCTAGCGAACGAATTGTACACCCTAGAACGCTAGTCTAGACAAGACACCGGTGTCCGGCTAGGGCTATTTACACAGAACCCCGCCTGACTCCAAACCAAATCAAACGGTCTTACTAAAGAGCGTTCGATTGAGCGGTGCACCTTCGCTCCTTCCCTCCGACAGAGGGGGCAGATTCCATACACAGATTTAAACCCCTTATGGGCCTACCGCACAATCGGTATACCCCTAGTGGGTCCGCCGTCTAAAACAGCGGTCGTCTTACCTCCTCGTTCCTGAACCTGAGTTCACACTCATCGACGGGGACACCCCAGCACTTCTTACGTAGAGGCCGATGATCTCCTGGACAACAGACCAGTGGCGCCGAGACGAAGGGAGGTCCACGCAGAAGTTCAGGGGTGCAGCCGTAGAGAACGTGGGCAAAGATAGACCGTCTCACGCCTCTGCCTCTCAGCTACCGTTGAACGATGAGCTTCCCGGCCAATGCACCAAATGATACCGGAGAAACTGACGGAAGCCAAGCACAGAGAGATGGACACAGGTTTCTTCAGGAAGGAAGAGATTCTTTATTCGGTTCACCGATCGGGACTCAGAGGGACTAATGTCACCAAAATACAGCAAGTTCTGAGCCCCGGACAATAGTGCAGGCTCCTTATATAGGCACATAACTCCTCCCATATTAAGCTCCACCCGCACATTCGCTTGACCAATCAATACAAATAAGAATTAACTTCCTGCTTGACCGCATGGCTTGTCCAGCACAATGGAGGAGGGGAATACTACATCCTGTATTCTTGCACATGCTCCGTACACTACTGATCGTATCTTGCCTCGTGCAACCAACTGATCGATACGTCAGCATATGCACGTACACATGCCACGTGGTAATCTCGGCCTACTAAATTTATTTTTACCGAGATTCCACCACAGAAGCAGCACATTCATAGAGATACACAGTAAAAATAAGTCATACTCACTGTTCCATCGTCACCATGCTGCTTCTGCTCTCGGCCAACTCCTATCTAAGGAGAGCAGTGGGACGAAGAAAAGAGTGAGACACAGGGCAGGGCTTGAGGGAGAGAAAGGAGGAGCCCCTTAGTCCCTTTATGTGTCTCATTCCGCCCCAGGCCCTCTATGTGTCTCATCCCCCCCCAGCCCCTCAATGTGTCTTATTACCTCCAGTACCTTCATGTGTCTCATGTCCCCCCATGTGTCTCATTCCTCCCCAGCTCACTGAAAGCAACCTGTACTTCCTGTCAGACCAGGTAGAGGATACAGAACATCCTCCACCACGACCATGGAGAACATTGCTGTTCTACCTCAGTCCTCCTGGGCTGGCCTGGCTGACCGCTGCAAGAATGTTATTACTACCGAGTGTACCGCTGTCCGGTCAGATGCAATTGATTATTATCTCCTGCTCTGTTAATAGTCTTCTAGACTCTGCAGGGGTCTACTTTGTGTGATTAAAGTTCAATTTACAGAGCAGGAGATAAAAACTTCTAAAGCAACTTAATGTCTAAATGAAAATGAAACTATTTTGTTCATGTAGGCTGTGTCATTTACAGCCAGGGGAGGTGTGTCTAGAGCTGTATAAACAGAAACAAAAATTATTTAACTCCTAAATGGCAGAGGATTGAGCAGTGAGACTGCATGGGCATGATCTATACACCAAAACTGCTTCATTAAGATAAAGTTGTTTATATTCCTATAGTGTCCCTTTTATAAGCTTAAACTCTGCTAAAATAAACTTGCCATTAACGGCAACAAGGAAAATGATCTGGACAGCCATAAACTCTTCGCCACTTTAAGCACCACTGAATTTGGCTACTTGTATGCACAAATTAGAGATATGGGTGCATAGTGAGATGGATTCTCAAAACGGAGAATTGACAATTGCTATTTTTTTTAGGCCCAAACTGATAAAAATGGCAGAGTTGGGGAATTTTTTTCCGATCCAGTCTGCCTGAGATTTGCAGTTCCTTACAATGACATGACAATTCCCAGATTAGTAAATAAATTACACACAGTTCTATGTATTCTTTTTATATATTCATTTAGCAAGACTGACATCTAGTGGATGTTTGTTAGATGATCCACAAACTGAAATTTTCTTAAAGGAACACTTCAAAGCTGTATGCCAAACATTAAAGTGTTCCTTTGTCCCACCCTTCCGAGCGGCCCGAGCGGCACTCAAAGTGTTAAATCACCCTTGGATTTACATACTTTATTATGGCACTGAGGTCCCTTGGCAATTTCTCAGTCTCCACCTCTTCCAACGTAAGCGCCGAGGGGTAATGTAATGCTCATTAGGCCTTCCCCATAGGAAAGCATTGAATTGACGCTTTCCTGTGGGGGATTTGAAGAAGCTGGACGTTCTCATGCAAAGCGTGAGGGCGTCCAGCGTCATTTCACTGTATCAAACTCCGTGAATCAGCAGTAAGTGCCTCCAGTGGCTATCTGGTAGGATTCCACTAAAGGCAGGCTTAACCTTGTAATATAAACATTACCGTTTCTATAAAACTGCAATGCTTTACATTGCCGGGTTAAGGGGATAAGGACACTGCACTCACACCACTTAAATGACTTGAAGTGGTCAGAGTGCCTATAGTGTCCCTTTAACCCCTTAAGGACACATGCCATGTCTTGATTACCTTTTATTCCAGAAGTTTGGTCCTTAAGGGGTTAATGTCAGAGTTAGATTACCCCACACTGGAAGCCGGGGTCCATATAGAGTTGTTAATAAAAATGTTTGCGTTGCGCAGAACAAATACAGGGCCCTTTTCTCATGCTAGAGCTCTTCAGCGGGGCTCTGTGCATGGTCTGCCCTGGAAAGCATTGAACCAACATGCTCACTTTGAGAGGGGGCGTGCTTGTCATTGGGGATGACATAATACCCGCTCTCTGGCCCCGCCCCCTTCTCAGTGGGCCGCTGTGATTAACAAATGTCTGGGACGAATTTCTTTCCCAGTCCAGCCCTGGTGTGGCACTGACAGCTTCCCCTGCTTCTCCTGTGAGTCATTTCCTGTGTGAGAGGCTGTTAGTGGCAGATGGGAAGTGACCCCTTCCACTTCCTGTCCAGCCTCACACACAGACAGCGGAGGAGCCGGGACAGCACTGAGTTTTACACCCTCTATATTTGCTCCTGCAGCTTTGCTATAAAGGCTACCTCGACTACAGAGGCATAGACCAAGGTTTCTGGTATTTATTTCTCCTACTATCCTAGATTAGCTCAAAAAGGCACAATATAAAACCTGAAAACAGTTGCCCCCTAGTGGCAGGTGCCAACTCTGACTAATGGGAAATCCTGCCCTGTACACAAGGAAATCAACCCAAGACCAAATAACGAAATCAGGAAGTCCCATCGGATCCAAGTTGGGAGGGATAAACTATTAGTGTGTGCTGTTTGAAAATAAAGATGGATATCATTGAAAACATGTAGAATGTAGAATGTTTTAAAATGTATTTTGTGAAAACTCTGATATTTTCTCTTCCTTAGGCTCTCTTCGTCTGTCTGTGTCCCTATCCTCCACCACTTATCCCTGTGCTCTGGTTTGTTTGTTTTTTAACTAGAAAAAGCACGTAAAGATTTATAAAGTTTGTACTTTACCATCTAGTCATTGGCTAGAGTTTGAACTCTACTATGTAATTGATATATTTTATCTTTAATTTCTCTAAATGGGCTGCATGTTTGCTAATGGGATTCTCAAGATGCCACTGGATACAATTATCATAACACTGTCCTTGTTTAAGGTGGATTTGTTAGATCAGTATACGATAATATGAAGCAATCATGTTGCATGTTAAAATAAAGTTACAGCAAAAACTATTTTAAACACATTAAACCCACATCATTAGATTTTGATTAAGCAAGAGACTGGGCTGTTAAAATTAAACTAAGTTATTATTGCTGAGCATTAGCAGGCTTAAACGAATGCAGAGCAATTAAGCAGTCTAGAATAGACAAGTTTAAAACTACAAATTGCAACACAGTAAGAATTAAAGGATCACTATAGTGTCAGGAAAACAAACTTGTTTTCCTGACACTATAGTGCCCTGAGGGTGCCCCCACCCTCAGGGTCCCCCTCCCGTGGCGATGAAGAGGTTAAAACCCCTTCAGCAGCTTACCTTAATCCAGCGCCGTGCTCCCTCGGCGCTGGTGACCTCTCCTTCCTCGCCGACGTCAGCTCTTAATGCTTTCCTATGGACGCTCTGCGTGATGGATGTCAAATTCACATCCAGCATCACAGATGCTCCTCTAGCGGCTGTCAGGAAGACAGTCACTAGAGGTTGGCTTAACCCCAAATGTAAACATAGCAGTTTTTTTAAACTGCTATGTTTACATGTGAAGGGTTAAAACTTGAGGGACCTGGCACCCAGACCACTTCATTGAGCTGAAGTGGTCTGGGTGAATATAGTGTCCCTTTCAGTGAAGAATTCAGAGGATTGGGGGCACATCCGAGACCTGCATTTTGCATGAAAGGTGCTGCCGCAGTGACCAAACTTCATAATGAGAAAATAAATAGTTGCGGCGCACTCAGACTACAAAACATAATGCAAAGAAGGCTACTAAAATGCCTAAGAATAAATATTAATTGTTTAGTTTTAACACTGTTTTTAATTGCTTTCATCACTTATTTTTGTATACTCCCTATGCTCTTACTATGATTTAATTAAACACCTTTTATTTTTAACTCTAGTACTATTTAATTTGTCCCCCACATTTTAGCGTAGGACCCACCAACATTGGGGTACTTTGAAAGTAGTGGTGGGCTTAACAACATATGGCCATATGGTGGAACCAAATCCCCATATTTATTCTTAGATAGGCATTTTAGTAGCCTTCTTTGTATTATGTTTTGTAGTCTGAGTGCGCTGCAACTATTTATTTTCTCATTAGATAGAACAGGAACGACAGAAAACTTACAACAGCTCCACCTGCTAAGCTGAAAGGTTTCTGTACTGATACATCTTTTCGATGGCTTGTCTGTTTCTGTCAGGGAAGGGAACAAGGGAAAGGAGATGGGATGACAGAACAACAAAATAAAATAAATGAGTTTTTTTTTCTTTGCTGGGTAAAACAAACTGAAAGCAGACCCTCTACCCATAGGCCAATTTTCATATACAGTCTCTTTATATATTGTTTTAGAATTTAATTGGAAATCCAACATTATCCACAGATTTGCATAAGATATGTTTTACATAAACCTATGGACATGACAAAACCGAACTGTTGATTCATTTTGTTGGTACACAATGCACAATAGGGGTTTCATAAATCTATGATAGAAACATTTAAATACATAAAGGGAAGCAACACAGTAAAGGAGGAGACTATATTTAAAAGAAGAAAAACTACCACAACAGGACATAGTCTTAAATTAGAGGTGCAAAGGTTTAAAAATAATATCAGGAAGTATTACATTACAGGACATACCTTCCAGAGCTGTGAATTGTCAGCTCCTGAGCCAAGAAAGTGATCATTTGTTTCACAAGGAGCTGTGGGACACTGCGCAGCCATCACGCGCAGTGACAAGTGTGTCGGGATTGCGTGATGACGTAGAAGTGGGTGGTGGTACGCACGCATTCTGAGGCGGGGAGGCTGAACTCGTAATGGAGGATCAACGCGGCGTTCTGTGGCAGCGACAGAAGTAAGGTGCTCCGTTTGCAAGGGTCGTGGGAGTCGCAAGAAGATAAGTTGAGCCCGGTGCAGGAGAGCGAATAAAGTGCTGACAGAGAGCAAACAGACCGATTGTGATTGTGAGTCCGTGAGTTTGTGGGAGAGTGTACAGAGTTACCGGTCCGACCAACGTGAGCGCGAACAGGAGCAAAATCCCCGGATGCCTTAAAGTTAAAGGACGCCTAGAAAAATTAACAGCATACAACTGGCTTCAAAGAGAAGGAAAAAGAAGACAAGCTAAGTACTTCCTCTTTCTTTACATAACTATAGAACGGGGGTAGAACGGGAGTAGAACCAAGAGAAGAGATCAAAAGAGGAGAAAAACTGGCATTGAAAATATTGTTTATTATTATTTAGGACGGAATAGGGGAGAGAAAAAGGGGGTAAAGGAAGGGAAAACTTTAAAAAAAAACAATAAGTGAAGAGTGAAACAAAAGCAGAGAGAGTATGGCTACAAAGTCCTCAGGAAAAGCTGCCATTAAAAAAGCAACCAAACAAGATCTACAACAAGAAAAAAAAAAAGCCTCCATAAACTTTTTCTCACCAGGACAGAAACCTAACGAAGAAAAAAATCTTGATATCTCAAATATATACTCATCAAAGGGTGAAGAATCAATTCAAAGCCTGTCCAGTCAAATAGAAAACTATATTACTGCAGATTTTCTAAAACAGTGCTTAGAGGAGCAACTGGTAGCAATAACAGTTGAATTTAATAAAAATACAGCCGAGACAAAAAAACAATTTTTAGAAATATTGGAACAACTAAAGCAAAGCGAAGATAAAATCACTGCTTTAGAATTTGAAAGCAGAACATATAAAGAACAAAATGATGAGCTGAATAAGCAAGTGAGACAAATAGAAGAAAAACTAGGAGACTTAGAAGACCGGTCAAGAAGACATAATTTGAGATTAAGAAATGTCTCAGAAGCAGTAACACAAGATAAAATACCTGAGTATTTGGATACTCTATGGGCAACACTCAACTTAGATTTGCTGACCCTAAATACCAAAATGGAGAGATATCATCGTTTAAACAAACCTAGAACAGCTCCGCAACAATCACCGCGAGATATAATAATCCATTTTCAGTCCTTCCAGTTTAAAGAAGCAATATTATATGCATTTAGAAAAAAACAGATTAATACAGAAAAGTTTGGTGATATCAAGATATTTCAGGACTTATCTTTCTACACTAGACAACAAAGAAAGAAATTCATGTCAGTTACAAATACACTAAGAAATTCAAATATCAAATACTCCTGGATCTACCCCTGTAAAATAAAAATTATCACAGAAGGAATAACTGAGATATTCACGACTCCATCCCAGATTGAAGAATGGATAAAGAAGAAAGAGAAATAACTCAATAAAGAAGGCAAGAAGAAGAAAAAAAAGGGAAGAGAGATGAGGGGGAGCGAGAGGGAAAGAAGAGGGAAGAAGGAAGCTGCTGGAGATCATCAGAAGAAGAAAAAAATCAGTTGACCCAAAGACATTTAGAAACTTCTAAAGGACGCTGAAATATATAAAAACAAAATATTTAAAAGCACAAAATAGACTGTACTCAAAAGGAAGAAAGCAACTAGAAGAAAAAGGGGACTTAAACCTCTCCTTTTTTTTTTTTTTTTTTTTTTTTAAGTGGGGAAAAGCACATGATATTAAGTAGGATATATTAAAATTTAAGAAGAATGGCGCACTCAGAAACACAACTTGCACACTGACAGAAAGAAATAAAATGAATGATAGAAATATTGTGATATACACAGAGATAGCATAAGATGGAATCCACAGTTAAAAGGGAAAAGCGAAGGGAGGGAAAAGTAAAGGGAAGAGAAATTATAAATGGCCACTTTTTTTTTTTTTTTTCTCTAAATTAAGATTTAGGCAAAGTAACTCACACGATATTAAATGGGAAACATTAAAGTCAATGAAGAGGAAATGGAACACTTAGATATATAATCTGCATAATAACAATTAGAAAGAATTAAAATACTCAAGGCACTTCAAATCACAAAAGAGGTGTACCAATTAAAAGAGTACTGAAACACAATATAAGGTGGAGAGGAGAGGGAAAAAAAAAGGGGAAAAAAAAGAGAATGAGAGGTGTGAAAATTAAATGTATATAGGAGAGGGAAGGAGAGGGGATTGGGAATAGAAGGGAAGTATAGCAATATAGAAGTGTCGTTTTGTTTAAAAGCTATAAGAACAACAGCGAAAAATTAAAAGGGTCTAAACGACTAAAAGAAACAAAGAGATGAGTTTTTCCAGATTAGTAGGAAAATAAGGTAAAAGGGGGAAATAGAAAATAACCTAATAAGAAAAAGTAAGATAATCTCCAGAGTATTTTTTCTTTTTTTTTTTTTTTTTTTTTTTTTTCTCTCCCTCACCCTCTTTCGACCCCTTATCCCTCTCATCAAGGAAAAAAGCAGAGTAAAAGTAAATACTTTAGAGAGTAGTAGGAAGAGAGGGAGTGATGAGTGTTGAGAAGAGAGAGGAAAAGGGAAAATGAAAAGTCTCAGGTGGGTTCCTCCAAACCCGAGAAACAGCCTCCCCTGCTGTAACCTGGAAAAGGTTATTAGTGGATAGTAAGATCCACTTAGAAAAGTGTTTTTTGACTCTTTTTAGAGTCTTGGAATGAGTGGAAATATACTCCAAGTGCTGAAGATACTTGTAGATATTTTAGTTATGTATTGTAATGTCAAGTGTTTGTCAAGTGTTTGTATTGTATTGTATTGTTCACGAGAGCTCAGTAGGTTAATTAAAACAAAAAAATCTTCGGAAAATGGTTAAAATAATTACGTTAAATATTCAAGGTTTAAATATCCCCAAAAAAAGACAAGCTTTCCAAGATTACTTAAAAAAAGAACAGGTTCAAATTGCCATGATCCAAGAGACACACTGGCGTAAACAGGATGAAAAACGATGGAATAGCAGGTCCTTCCCCTTAAAAATTTGTTCCTCTAGAGAGGAGGGAAAAAAAGGAGGAGTAGCAATATTTTTTGCAAAAGATCTAAAAATAAACATAAAATACATGGAAACAGACTTGGAGGGGAGATATATTATTTTAGTAGTCACAATAGAAGATGAACTTTTCACCCTAATCAATGTATACTTGCCTAATAAAAATCCCGTATGCCTATTGAGAAAAATATTAAATAAGGTTGAAAAAGTAGCAGTGGGAATAAAGATATATGCAGGAGACTTTAATAGTATACAAGATCCATCATTAGACAAGTTCTCTGGAAAAAAAAATAATAATTGGGATAAACAAGTATTAAAAAACGCAAGGAACTTTAGTAATGTGATAAAAAGAGAAGGTCTATTTGATATATGGAGACTTAACAATCCCACAGTAAAAGAGTTTACATTTTATTCCTGGCCCCACGATTCGTATTCTAGAATAGATCTTATTTTTGGGAATTTAAAACTGATAGAAAGAATACATAAAATAGAAAATAAAACAGTAATATGGTCAGACCACAATAGCGTGTGCCTGGAATTAAAAAGCAATAGATCTAAGTGCTGTAAGTATACAACCTGGAGGTTAGATGAATCAATACTGGCAGAAAAAGAATATAAAGACTATATAGATAAAATGACTACTTGCTATTTTGAAGAAAATAATAACGGACAAGTGGAGAACGATACTTTATGGTGCTCATTTAAGGCAGTAATAAGGGGACATTGCATAATGCTCAATAAATTAAAGAGGAAAAAAAAAGGTGTAAATGTACAAGATCTCTACATTGAATTATATAATTTAAATAAAATAAACAATGTAAAACCAAGAAAGGAGAATCAACTAAAAATAGAGAAGATTAAATCCGAGATACAGGAAAAAATTTATGAAAAAATTAAAATAAATATGCATAAACTTAAAATTAAATATTATCATAAATCCAATAGAGCAGACAAAATCATGTTGAATATGTTGAAAAAAAAAATACATCAAATAAGGTTGACAAAATAATAACTAATGATATCATCTCCCTTCTTCCAGAACACATAGGGAAAGCATTCAATGAGTATTATGCCAACTTATATAGTCAATCAACAATCACTTCTTCAGAAAAAATAAAAAGATATATTAAAACAGCAAAATTGAATAAAATAACAGAAATACAAGTAAAAAAGTTAAATAAAGAAATTACAGAAGAAGAGATCAATATAATAATAGATAGATTAGAAACCTACAAAACCCCAGGCCCAGATGGATTTGGAAACAAATTTTATAAAGTAATGAAATCACAACTGATAGGTCATTTAAAAAACACCTTTAATACTGCAGTTAAAAAGGGCAGATTCCCAGAAGAAATGCTCAAAGCAAAATTCTACCTATATTGAAACCAGGGAAAGACCCAACAAAAGTACAGAGCTATCGGCCAATATCATTAATAAATGTAGATGTAAAGATATTCTCTTCTATTTTGGCCAGTAGATTAAAAGAAATAATAAATCAAATCATTCATCCTGACCAAACAGGTTTTGTCCCAGACAGAATGTCAAGCAATAACATCAGACGTCTGATAGATGCATTAGATACATCAAAGCGTAAAAAAAGTCCCATGCTGATCCTGTCTTTAGATGCCGAGAAAGCCTTTGACAGGGTCAGCTGGGACTTTATGAAGCTTACCTTAGAAGAAATGGGCATACAGGGATGGCTGTTTGACGCAATTTTGGCGCTATATAAAGATCCAATGGCGAGAACAATTGGCCCGGGCATATGCGCAGACTGGTTCAAACTGAACAACGGAACCAGACAAGGCTGTCCACTGTCTCCCCTATTGTTTATATTGACAATAGAAGTATTAGCTAATAGAATTAGAAACAACGAAAACATCAAGGGATATACAGTAGGACAGAGAGAATTGAAAATTTCCCTTTATGCTGATGACACCATTCTTTTTCTAAATAACCCGTCAACATCAATAGCAAACGCAATGGCGGAAATTGAAATGTATAGTTCAGTATCAAATTACAAATTGAATAAAACAAAATCAATAGCTATATACAATAATATATCAAGTCAAGAAATAGATCTTTACCAAAAAACCTATAACTTTATAAAAGCTAAAACGTTTTCATATTTAGGAATAAAAATATGTAAAAATCCAAAAAATATTATGCGAACAAACTTTATGGACCTCTTAAAAGAAACTAATAAGAATTTGAAAGAATGGAGAAAAATAGAAGTATCTTGGGGAGGAAGAATTAAAATCTTGAAATCATACGTTCTACCAAAATGGATTTACATTTTTAGAATGATTCCTTTAAGCATCCCGAATGAATGGCTGACAATGGTCAATACTTCCTTTTCTAGTTTCGTATGGCAAGGAAAGAAACCCAGAATTAAAAATGGAATATTATCAAAAGGACTAAAGAAGGGAGGTTTGGGATATCCAAACATAAGAAAATATTATGAAGCAGGGATCATAATGCATGCCATGACTACCCAGATTAATCAAAATAAAGAGGAAATATGGTGGTGGTCAGAAATAGAATCAAGTCAATTAAGCGACTCCCTAAGCCTAGTCTGGAAGAATAAAAAAGACAACTTCTTTAGATCATATATTCTAGACCAGATTATTCCAGTCTGGCAAAAGATAAGGAAGAAAATTGATTTAACCAATAAAATATTTGATTTCCAAACAATAGACATAATAGAAGCAAGTATAGAGAACATCTCCTTAAAAACATGGAAGGAAAAGGGAATAAATACAATAAAAGAACTGATTAAGGAGGGCAAAATTAAACCATATAAAATATTGATAGAAGAGTTTAAGGTTCCTGTAAATGAAGTATATACCTATCTTAGAGTAAAACACTTTCTGGAGAAAGCTGAGATAGTAAAAGATGGTAAGATGTATGAAATTTTAAAACCAATGTTACATCAGAATAAAAAAAAGCAAATGTTCTCTAGGTGTGTTAGAATGTTGGAACAAAAGGAGGACTTAGCCCTCCCCAATGCTATAAAAAAATGGAACATGGAACTAAAAATAAATATAGAAGTAAATGAATGGTTACATAATATACAAAAAATCAGTAAATTTGTCCACTCCTTTATATTAATAGAAACACACTTTAAGTTAGTTAATAAATGGTATATGACTCCAACTAAAATAGCTAAATTTGATTCATTCAAGGATGTGAAATGCTGGAGGTGCAGAGAGGAAAAAGGAGACTACATTCATATGTGGTGGTCCTGTAGACAAGTGACTGCTGTTTGGCAGTGGGCTCAACTTATCATCCACACACTTTGTGGTGTCGAAATACCTCTAAAACCAGAAACAATGCTATTACATTATCAATGGCCAAAATTAAACAAAATAAATCAATTTTTAACTATTCATTGCTTAATAGCATGTAAAATAATAATAGCTAGAAATTGGAAGGGAAACACCGTCTTCAATATAAAGTTGATAATAATACAGATGATCTATCAAATTAAGATGGAAAAGGATCACTGCAGGATCCTGGATGATAATTTGAGCCTATGGTCAACTTGGGAAGAAAAACTAATACAAATGTAAAGGTAATGAGATTACCATCTGCAAAAAGTAACTAGAAATTGGAAGTATGATGAGCTCTCGTGAGGGAGGGGGGGAAGTCTTTGTGTCTATGTGTATGAATATTATTTATAGATATTGTGTATGAATGTTTTTATGTACTTTTTTGTAAAAGATTTATGGTGATAAACCCAATAAAAAGACTATAAAAAAAAAAAAAAAAAAAAAAAAGGAAGTATTACATTACTGAGAGGGTAGTGGATGCATGGAATAGCCTTCCAGCTGAAGTGGTAGAGGTTAACACAGTAAAGGAGTTTAAGCATGCGTGGGATAGGCATAAGGCTATCCTAACTATAAGAGAAGGCCAGGGACTAATGAAAGTATTTAGAAAACTGGGCAGACTAGATGGGTCGAATGTTTCTATTCCTAGATGTGCAAAAACATTTGTAGATGGTCCTCTTGTTTTGCAGAATCTTGGGTTTAGTTTTGTACTTTAGCACACAGGTAATGCGTATCCTGGCATGCCAGAGGCTAAAAAGAAAATGGCAGCTCAGAGAGCGTGGAAAAAACTCAGGGTGAGTAGATCTGTTCCTTTCCTACCATTCATTACTCTAAAACGGACTTGCTACATGGGCGGTTTTTAGCAAAGAATGCAAAGACACCTCCAAGGGCCAGGTCTTCTTTGAAATATAAATAGGTAGATGCAATCAAAGACAGTAGTGGGTCAAGGAATTTGAAGCTACTCAGTGAGAACTGATGTAAATTATAGATTTATAAGATTTATACTACTGGTATTTCTACTAAAGGTATTTCTATGCATTTTCTTTCCCCTCCCCTATGCTCATACAAAAACACATCCCTAGTCCAATGTCACTCATTTTAAGAGACATTAATGAGTCCCCAAAGTGTCTACAGAAACAGTCTAGAAGTAGTGATGTCCCGAACAGTTCGCTGGTGAACATAGCTTGTTCACGTTCGCCACGGACGGCGAACATATGCGATGTCCGGTCCGCCCCCTATTCGTCATCATTGAGTAAACTTTGACCCTGTACCTCACAGTCAGTAGACACATTCCAGCCAATCAGCAGCAGACCCTCCCTCCCAGACCCTCCCACCTCCTGGACAGCATCCATTTTAGATTCATTCTGAAGCTGCATTCTTAGTGAGAGGAGGGACAGTGTGCTGCTGCTGATTTAATAGGGAAATCGATAGCTAGGATAGTGTATTCTGTTTCCACTACAGTCCTGAAGGACTCATCTGATCTCTGCTGTAAGGACAGCACCCCAAAAAGCCCTTTTTAGGGCTAGAACATCAGTCTGCTTTTATTTATTTTTTCCTGTGTAATCTAATTGCAGTTGCCTGCCTGCCAGCGTGTGTGTCAGGCTCACAGTGTATACTGTACCCACTTGCCCAGTGCCACCACTCTTATCTGGTTTCACAATAGCTTGCATTTAAAAAAACAAAACTTTTTTGACTGTAATATAATAGCAGTCAGTTTCCTTCACACGTGTGCGTTTCAGGGCCTGCCAGGGCACAGTGTCACACCAGTGCAACTCATATCTGGTGTAACAGTAGTGTACATAAAAAAAAAAAAAAAACTAGAAATTTGACTGTGAAATAATAGCAGTCAGTTTCCTTCACGCGTGTGCGTTTCAGGGCCTGCCAGGGCACAGTGTCACACCAGTGCAACTCATATCTGGTGTAACAGTAGTGTACATTTAACCCCTTCCCGACTGCGGACGTATCAGGTACGTCTGGCAGAAAACAGTCCATAATGACCTTGGACGTACCTGGTACGTCTGCACCTATTTTGAGCTCTGGATAGTATAGCAGTGATGTACTGCATGTGATGAGTGCCTTGAGGGGTCCTGGCACTCCGTGCATATAAAATAATATATATAAAAAAATAAATATAAAATAAAGAAAATGATCAATATTAACTCCCCCCCCCCTTTTTTTTTTTCGAAAGGCAGTGAATCATGGGGCTTCTGGGGGCGTCCCTAGCATGCCGCATCATAAGGGGCAGGCTGGAGTCATACAATCACAGCTTGCCCCATTAGCAATTTCATCCCAAGTGTGTTCCCCATTTCTCTGATTAGTGTGGATCTGCCTCCCTCTCTTCACTTGTGTTTTAGTGTGAGAGAGAGAGAGAGATCTGTGGTTTAGCTAGAGAGATTTAGGTATTTATAGGTAGGGATTTGTAAAATCTTGAGACCCAAAGGCTGTTTGTGCCTTTTTTTTTAGGGGTTCATTTTTTTTGTGATCTTTTTTGAGACCCAAAAGCTCTTTTCAGAACGATTAACCCCTGCCCTGCCAGTGATCACTATACAGATCACAGGCTCTTGCACAGCATCACTTATTTTGCTGTCTGTTCATTTTTTCAGGGGTTATTTTTTTTTTTTTTTTGTGACAGGTCACTAAGTAAAGCAATTGTGATCATGGCACACGGGTCACGGAAGACAACCCGCGCTGAGCAGTCATATGCCACCCTTGCGCTAGAGTCTGACGCGTCTATGTCAGACTCTGACCCTGATTTTGACCCTGCCAGGTGCTCAGATACATCATCACTCGATACAGTGTCTACTGCTAGTGATGTATCTGGTGATGTTGTATCTGTGCCTGCTAGTCCCCCTGCCAGAAGGAGACGTGCTGCTCCAGCTGGCAGAACTGCTGAGGAGTGGGTAGTGCCTCATCACCAGAGGCCAGACATCCCATCCTTTACTGCAAATCCTGGCATTAATTTGGATGTCACAGGATTTAGCCCTCAGCAGTTTATGGAGGTGTTTCTGGGCGATGATGTATTGGGGAACATTGTCGCCCAAACTAATTTATATGCCCATCAATTCCGAGCTAAAAAACCGGACTCTTTTTTGGCAAAGCAGCAATGGGCCCCCATCGATGTGCCAGAATTTAAAAGATTCTGGGCATTGACTCTGCTGATGGGCATCATAAAGAAGCCCTCCATCCGCTCCTACTGGAGCAGTAGCCCCATCTGCTCTACCCCCATTTACTCCCAATGTATGTCGAGGAAGAGGTATGAAATGATTCTGCATTTCATGCACTTCAGCGACAACAGCCTGTGTCCCCCTAGGGAGCATCCCCAGTTTGACAGGCTGTATAAAATCCGCCCCCTGATTACCCACTTTGCTGCCAGGTTTGCAGAGGCTTATACACCTGGAAGGAATATATGCGTGGATGAATCCCTGATGAAGGGAAGGCTGGGATTCAAGCAGTATGTTCCTTCCAAGCGCTCTAGGTATGGTGTAAAGATGTATAAGCTCTGTGATAGCGAGACTGGGTATACTCAGGCCTTCCGGGTGTACGAGGGAAAGGATAGCCACCTTGACCCTCCAGGTTGCCCAGAACATATGGGAACCAGTGGCAAGATTGTCTGGGACCTGATATTCCCCCTGATGAACAAAGGGTACCACTTGTATACTGACAATTTTTATACAAGTGTCCCTTTGTTCAAGCTACTGTACTGTTTTGATACAGTAGCTTGCGGCACAATTAAAAAGAACAGCACAGGTTTCCCAGGACAACTTGCACGCACCCGGCTACGGAGGGGGGAGACCTCAGCTCTGCGCCAAGAGGAGCTGTTGGCAGTTAAGTACAGAGACAAGAAGGATGTGTACCTTCTTACCACCATCCACACTGAGGGGACTGTGGAGGTCCCTGTACGTGGCAGAGCTGAGAGAATGAGGAAGCCAGTGTGCATCAAGGCCTATAACCGTCATATGGGTGGGGTTGATCTGGCAGATCAGCTGCTGCAGCCCTACCTAGTTATACGAAAGACAAGGGCCTGGTACAAAAAGGTTGCAATCTACCTAATGCAGATTGCAACCCACAACGCTTTCTTGTTGTTCAAAAAAGCAAACCCCGGGACGCAACTGAGATTTTTACAGTTTCAGCTCCAGATCATTTCGGGGATTTTGTACCGTGATGCACCTGCTCCCCGGGCGGTGATGGGAGAGAGCAGAGTTGGGGCTACACATTTTATTTTTAAAATCCCCCCTACTGCGGCAAAACAGAGTCCCCAAAAAAGATGCAGGGTCTGTTCTAAGAGGGGGCAGAGAAAAGACAGTGTATATTACTGTCCTGATTGCCCTGGGCAGCCTGGACTCTGCATTGGAGACTGTTTCAAACGATACCACACGCTGGCCCATTTTTAATTTATTTTTTGCCGTTCAGTTATTTTTTTTTTGGTGTCTTTTTCTTTGGGGGGGTTGTTACATTTACCCCGTGCATGGGGGGCATCGGTGTCCTTAGGAGGCCTCGCAGAAAACAACCCTGGTTGTCTCCCCTCCTCCTACCTGTCGGCGAGCGGCGTCTCCTCTCCGCCGCTCGCATCCGTCACGCCTCCCAGCGGCAGCATGTATAACGCTGCACGCTGAAAGGTCGTTGATTTATGCAAACGCCGGGGTCACGTGAGTGACCCGGCGTTAAAGCAACAGTACCACAATCACAGTGGGAGGCTTAGATATCTCCCACATGTGATTGTTATCCAATCAGAATTTAACCTAGGGTATTTATACTCACCTTTCCTGTTCCTCCCTGCCCTGTTGTGGTCTTTGCTGTATAGTATTGATTCTGAACTTGTGATTTGTGGTTACGTACTCTCTGGCTTGTTAAGCTGACTTTGTGACTTTCTCCTACCCTTTGACCTCGGCTTGTTTCTCGTTATTCTGTTTTCTGGTTCCCCTGACTCGGCTTGTCTCCTGACTATTCTGTGTGTGCTTAGCCCGGCCACTCTAAGGTCCGGTACGGCACTGTGTGTGTGTGTGTCTGTTAGCGTGTTAGGTTCCCGGAATCGTGATAAACCCGGGGTGTGTTCCACAGTCAAAAAGCGGTGTGCGTGTCTACGTTTCAAGTATGTACCCTTTTGTGGCGATATATAAAACTGGGGTATGTGTTAAGCCCCAAGCTAAAGATAGGCCTATCAGAAGACATACTCTCAATTTCAACTCAAATGGCAAGTCATTCAATTGTTACCGTACCTTCCCCAAATCCTGGCAGACCTATGCATGGGGGGGGCATGGGTGTCCTTAGGAGGCCTCGCAGAAAACAACCCGGGGTGTGTTCTTGCAATAACCAACAGCGGGCTCTCCTAAATCACAGTCAAATAGCGGTGTGCGTGTGTAAAATTGAGGATTGAACAGTTACCTCCACACACGTTCTTCAACTTGTTTTATCTTTTTTCTGGCTAAAAAAAAGTTGCATCAAAGCACTCCACATACATGCAATACCTCGGGGTGTCTACGTTTCAAGTATGTACCCTTTTGTGGCGATATATAAAACTGGGGTATGTGTTAAGCCCCAAGCTAAAGATAGGCCTATCAGAAGACATACTCTCAATTTCAACTCAAATGGCAAGTCATTCAATTGTTACCGTACCTTCCCCAAATCCTGGCAGACCTATGCATGGGGGGGGCATGGGTGTCCTTAGGAGGCCTCGCAGAAAACAACCCGGGGTGTGTTCTTGCAATAACCAACAGCGGGCTCTCCTAAATCACAGTCAAATAGCGGTGTGCGTGTGTAAAATTGAGGATTGAACAGTTACCTCCACACACGTTCTTCAACTTGTTTTATCTTTTTTATGGCTAAAAAAAAGTTGCATCAAAGCACTCCACATACATGCAATACCTCGGGGTGTCTACGTTTCAAGTATGTACCCTTTTGTGGCGATATATAAAACTGGGGTATGTGTTAAGCCCCAAGCTAAAGATAGGCCTATCAGAAGACATACTCTCAATTTCAACTCAAATGGCAAGTCATTCAATTGTTACCGTACCTTCCCCAAATCCTGGCAGACCTATGCATGGGGGGGGCATGGGTGTCCTTAGGAGGCCTCGCAGAAAACAACCCGGGGTGTGTTCTTGCAATAACCAACAGCGGGCTCTCCTAAATCACAGTCAAATAGCGGTGTGCGTGTGTAAAATTGAGGATTGAACAGTTACCTCCACACACGTTCTTCAACTTGTTTTATCTTTTTTCTGGCTAAAAAAAAGTTGCATCAAAGCACTCCACATACATGCAATACCTCGGGGTGTCTACGTTTCAAGTATGTACCCTTTTGTGGCGATATATAAAACTGGGGTATGTGATAAGCCCCAAGCTAAAGATAGGCCTATCAGAAGACATACTCTCAATTTCAACTCAAATGGCAAGTCATTCAATTGTTACCGTACCTTCCCCAAATCCTGGCAGACCTATGCATGGGGGGGGCATGGGTGTCCTTAGGAGGCCTCGCAGAAAACAACCCGGGGTGTGTTCTTGCAATAACCAACAGCGGGCTCTCCTAAATCACAGTCAAATAGCGGTGTGCGTGTGTAAAATTGAGGATTGAACAGTTACCTCCACACACGTTCTTCAACTTGTTTTATCTTTTTTCTGGCTAAAAAAAAGTTGCATCAAAGCACTCCACATACATGCAATACCTCGGGGTGTCTACGTTTCAAGTATGTACCCTTTTGTGGCGATATATAAAACTGGGGTATGTGATAAGCCCCAAGCTAAAGATAGGCCTATCAGAAGACATACTCTCAATTTCAACTCAAATGGCAAGTCATTCAATTGTTACCGTACCTTCCCCAAATCCTGGCAGACCTATGCATGGGGGGGGCATGGGTGTCCTTAGGAGGCCTCGCAGAAAACAACCCGGGGTGTGTTCTTGCAATAACCAACAGCGGGCTCTCCTAAATCACAGTCAAATAGCGGTGTGCGTGTGTAAAATTGAGGATTGAACAGTTACCTCCACACACGTTCTTCAACTACTGTGGGGTGTAAACTTTTCAAATATATGCACGCTCATGGCAAGAAAATACATTGGGATATCTGATAAGGCCCTCAAAACAAGATAGGCAAACAAGATATATAAAATTTGAAAAACGCATATCAGACATTTTGCTTTGCACCCCCCCAGTGAACCCGACAAACGTATGCATGAGTGTTATCGCTGTACTCGGGAGATGATGCCAAGTACATATTGTGGTGTCCTTTGGCAGTAACACCTAACAGGAGCTTAGAATCTATGCACAAAGTAGAATGTGTGAGTGAAAAATAACACCACAAAAACGTTTGACAGAGACTGGTGGTAGAATTAGTGCATGTAAAGTGTTCAAATGCCACCATGTGAAATGCCCTAGGGTGTGTACTTTTCAAAAACATACAGTTTGACTGAGGTGAATTACATTGGTCGGCTTCAGACATGTTCCAACTGGGACATGGGTGCATGATGGCCAGCTGTGTTTTTTTTGTTTGTTTTTTTTATCATATTTTACTTTTTTTATTCTAGTACATTATATGATATGATGAAAATGATGGTATCTTTAGAATGAACATTTAATAGCGAGAAAAATGGTATATAATATGTATGGGTACAGTAAATGTGTAAGAGGCAAATTACATCTAAACACAACCACTGCAGAAATGTAAAAAGAGCCCTGGTCCTTAACGGTAATACAATTGAAAAATGGCCTGGTCACTAAGGGGTTACAAAAAAACGAGAAATTTGACTGTGAAATAATAGCAGTCAGTTTCCTTCACGCGTGTGCATTTCAGGGCCTGCCAGGGCACAGTGTCACACCAGGCACACCGAAGGCACCATCAGCGACATCATACCATTTGATTTCTTCCTGGAGCATGCCCTGCGAAGAGTGCTGGATCAGGCCGTAGATGAGCGTGAAGAGGAAGAGTTGTGGTCACCATCACCACCAGAAACAGCCTTATCAGCATCGCTTGCTGGACCTGCGCCAACGCTGGAAGAGGATTGTGAGGAAGAGGAGTCAGAGGAGGAATGTGGCTTTGAGGAGGAGGAGGAAGACCAACCACAACAGGCATCCCAGGGTGCCCGTTGTCACCTATCTGGTACCCGTGGTGTTGTACGTGGCTGGGGGGAAGACCCCGCCCTCGCTGCAGTTTGACCCCGCCCCTGCCGCATGTTAAGGCCGCCCCCGACACAATGTGTTTTTTTTATCCCTGGTGGAGGATTCATTATTTTCCACCAGGGATTATTAAAAAAAACAAACACATTTCCTTTGATACAGTGCCATAGTTGCCAGCATTTGCAAAAAAAATTCCAGGGACATTTTGCAGCACAGCTATCAATTACTGTCTGTGTACAATATCCCTGGACAGTCAGTGCTCTCTGTATAATACAGGGTTGTGTGTATAATAAATTGGGACAGTCAGTGCTCCCTGTATAGTGCTGCTCTCTGTATAATACATGGCTGTGTGTATAATATCCCAGGACAGTCAGTGCTCCCTGGATAGTGCTGCTCTCTGTATAATACAGGTCTGTTTGTGTATAATATCCCAAGACAGAGAGCAGCACTATACAGGAACACTGACTATCCCAGGATATTATACACACACGGATCTGTATTATACAGATAACAGCACTATAGTATTATACAGATAGCTGAGCATATACCCCATGTCCCAATCTCTAGACTACTAGTACCTGTCAACAGCAGCTCCCAGACGCGTGCAACAGGGCTAAAGTGTGCTGCAGCTCACACAGATGATTCAGCGGTATAGCGCACTCTCTGGCAGAGCCAAACTGAGAATCCAAAGCAGCCCTGGAAAAAATGTATGCCATTTCACAGTGCCACTCATATCTGTTGCCACAGTAGCTTGCACGCATAGTACCACTAATCGAAAAAAAAATGACACGCAGAGGCAGGCCACCCCTTAGGGGCCGTCGTGGTCGTGGTGCTGTGATTCCCTTTGGCCCTAGAATAATGCCCAGTGTTCAGAGGCCACGTACCCTGAACTCAAAAAGTTCTGAGGACATAGTTGACTGGCTAACACAGGACACCCAATCTTCTACAGCTTCCGCTCGGAACCTTGACACACCATCCTCCTCCAGCTTAGCTTCGGGCACCTCTCAAGTTACCACTCGCCCGCCTGCCTCCTCCACCAACACTAGCACCACAGCCGCTTCACTTGATATGTCAGAGGAGTTATTTACACATCAGTTGGTAGAAATGAGTGATACGCAAGCATTATTGCCAGAGGATGTAGATAACAGGGATATGTCTCAGTCAGGCAGCATTACACACATGGACGTACGGTGTGATGATGATGATGTTGTACCCGCTGCTGCTTCCTTTGCTGAGTTGTCAGATACAAGTGAAGCGGTTGATGATGACGATGCGTCCGTGGATGTCATGTGGGTGCCCGCTAGAAGAGAAGAACAGGGGGAAAGTTCAGATGGGCAGACAGAGAGGAGGAGGAGACGAATTGGAAGCATGGGGAGGTCGTCGCAAGGAGCTAGTGGCACAGTCAGACAGCATGCATCGGCACCCGGGGTCAGCCAGACAGCACGCCAATCAACGCATGCTGTTTCCACCACCAGAATGCCGGCATTGCAGAGCTCAGCAGTGTGGCATTTTTTGTGTGTGTCTGCCTCTGACAACAGCGATGCCATTTGCAACCTGTGCCAAAAGAAACTGAGTCGTGGGAAGTCCAACACCCACCTAGGTACAACTGCTTTGCGAAGGCACATGATCGCACATCACAAACGCCTATGGGATCAACACATGAGTACAAGCAGCACACAAACTCAAAGCCGCCATCCTCCTCCTGGCCCAGCATCTTCAGCCACATCAACCACTGCTGTCCTCTTTGCCCCCTCTCAACCATCCGCCACTCCGTCTCTCGCCTTGAGCAGTTCCTGCTCATCTGCCAACAGTCAGGTGTCTGTCAAGGACATGTTTGAGCGTAAGAAGCCAATGTCACAAAGTCACCCCCTTGCCCAGCGTCTGACAGCTGGCTTGTCTGAACTCTTAGCCCGCCAGCTTTTACCATACACCATACAAGCTGGTGGAGTCTGAGGCGTTCCAAAAATTTGTAGCTATTGGGACACCGCAGTGGAAGGTACCCGGCCGAAATTTCTTTGCACAAAAGGCAATGTACAGTAATCACACAAGCTCACTGACATGCGCAAATAGGCTTACTGACAGACAAAACTCTCTGACTCACACACAAGCTTACTACATACAAACTCACTTGTAAAAACACAAGGCTCACTACAAAGAAGTTCAGGGGGACACACAAGCTCACTAAAGACAAGCTCACTGACACACACATACTCACTAAATAGAAGCTCACTGACACACACAAGCAGTACCATCTTAACAGCGTTAACGGCCCCCGGGCAAAGCAGTGCACTGGGGCCCTTCCTACACAACAACTCACAGGAATAAAAATGTAAATTATTAATAGACTGCTGGGTACATACAGTGTGTGTGTGTATGTATGTACACAGTACATACATACACACACACACACACAGATTTCTGAATGCACACAGACTCCTGAATGAGCACAGGTGTTGCTGAATGCACACAGGCTGATTTATACATGTACACACAGACTGCTGAGTCCATACACACACACACACAGACATACAGACTGCTGAATCCATACACATACACACAGACTGCTGAATCCATACACACACACAGACACACAGACTGCTGAGTCCATATACACGTACACACACACAGACACACACAGACTGCTGAGTCCATACACACACACAGACACAGACTGCTGAGTCCATACACACACGCAGACTGTTGAATCCATACACACACACTCAGACATACAGACTGCTGAGTCCATACACACACACAGACACAGACTGCTGAGTTCATACACACACACAGACACACACACGCAGACTGCTGAATCCACACACACACACACACACAGACAGACTGCTGAGTCCATACACACATACAGACTGCTGAGTCCATACACACACAGACACACACACACATACTGCTGATTCCATACACACACACAGACACACACACACAGACTGCTGAGTCCACACACACATACACACTGCTGAGTCCATACACACACACATACACACAGACTGCTGAGTCCATACATGCACACACACACACACACATACACAGACTGCTGAGTCCATACACACGCACAGACTGCTGACTCCATACACACGCACAGACTGCTGAGTCCATACACACGCACAGACTGCTGAGTCCATAAACAGACACACACAGATTGCTGAGTCCTTACACACATACAGACTGCTGAGTCCATACACACATACAGACTGCTGAGTTCATACACACACACACACACAGACTGCTGAGTCCATACACACACACACACACACAGACTGCTGAGTCCACACACACACACAGACACACACACAGACTGCTGAGTCCTTACACACACACACAGACTGCTGAGTCCATACACACACACACACACACACACACAGACTGCTGAGTCTATACACACACACAGACTGCTGAGTCCTTACACACACACAGACTGCTGAGCAGGGCTGCCATCAGAAATTTTAGGGCCCCTGACACAGCTCAAGATCTGGTCCCCCGGGGCCAGCCCCGTGTCCGCCCACAAGGATGAAGTGTGTGTGTGTGTGTGTTTATAGTGGATGTAGAATGTGTGTCATGGATGCAGTGTGTATAGTGGATGCAGTATGTGTGTCATGGATGCAGTGTGTATAGTGCATGCAGATTGTACGTTTTGTGTTATGTATGTAATGTTTGTATGCATGCATTAGATGCAGAGTGTGTGTGTAGTGAATGTAGGTGTGTATAGTGAATGCAGAGTGTGTGTTTTTGTAGTGGATGTAGTGTGTATAGTGAATGTAGTGTGTGTATAGAGCGTGTAGTGTGTTTGTAGTGAATGTAGTGTGTCTGTAGTGAGTGCAACGTGTGTTTAGTAAATGTAGTGTGTTTGTAGTGAGTGCAACGTGTGTATAGTGAATGCAGTGTGTGTGTATTTGTGTGTAGTGCAAAGTGTGTTTAGTGAATGTAAAGTGTGTGTGTGTAGTGCCGAGCGCGTTTAGTAAATGTAGTGTGTAGTGAGTGAAACGTGTGTATAGTTAATGTAGTCTGTGTGTGTGTGTGTGTAGTGCAAAGTGTGTTTAGTGAATGTAGTGTGTGTGTAGTGCAAAGTGTGTTTAGTGAATGTAGTGTGTGTGTAGTGCAGAGTGTGTTTAGTAAATGTAGTGTTTGTAGTAAGTGCAGAGCGTGTATACTGAATGTAGTGTGAGTATGTGTAGTGCAGAGTGTGTTTAGTGAATGTAGTGTGTGTGTGGAGCAAAATGTGTATAGTGAATGTAGTGTGTGTGTGTATAGTGAATGTAGTGTGTGTGTGTGAAGTGCAGAGTGTGTTTAGTAAAGGTAGTGTTTGTAGTGAGTACAGAGTGTGTTTAGTGAATGTAGTGTGTGTGTGTGTGTGTAGTGCAGAGTGTGCTTGTAAGAATTCAGCGTGTGTGTGTAAAATAGGGGGGAGGGGAGTATTTTTTTGTGTGTATATTTCAATTTTATTCCCCCCTCCCTGGTTCTTACCGTGCCAGGGAGGGGGAGATCGCATTTCCTGTTGGTCCAGTGGCATGGTGGAGGGAGCCAGCAGCACACACTGTCTTCCTTTCCAGCTCCTCTCTGACTCTCTCGCGAGACAGGCCTGCGTGCTGTGTGGAGCGTTGCCATAGTAACCCGTGGCAACGCTCTGGCGGCCACAGGGTGCAGGAAAGTTAGACAGAGAGCAGCTGGAAAGGAGGACAGAGTGTGCTGCTGGGCCCCCCTCTGCAATGTGCAGGTAGCAGGGTGCCCTCTGTGCACATATATATAGCGAAAATCGCTATATATATATATATATATATGTGCACATAATGAATGTGGGGCTCGGGCACCCCAGGGGCCAGGACCACTGGGCCCATGACAACCGTTATGGTTGTCATGCCCTGATGGCGACCCTGCTGCTGAGTCCATACACACACACATAAACTGCTGAGTCCATACACACACACACACACAAACTGCTGAGTCCATACACACACACACACAGACTGCTGAGTCCATACACACACACACACAGACTGCTGAGTCCATACACACACACACAGACTGCTTAGTTCATACACACACACACACAGACTGCTGAGTCCATGCACACACACACACACACACACAGACTGCTGAGTCCATACACACACACACAGACTGCTGAGTCCATACACACACACACAGACTGCTTAGTTCATACACACACACACACAGACTGCTGAGTCCAAACACAGACTGCTGAGTCCATACACACACACACACAGACAGACTGCTGAGTCCATACACACACACACAGACTGCTGAGTCCATGCACACACACACACACACACACACACAGACTGCTGAGTCCATACACACACACAGACTGCTGAGTCCATACACACACACACACACATCAAACCTACCTGTTGCTGAGGGTCAGCCATCTTCTGGCATTTGCAGCAGCAGCATTGGCTGCTGCTTAACGGCGGGGGGGGGGGGGGAGCTTTCCCTCGGGCTGTCACACACTGTTACAGTCCGGGGGAATATCATTTAAACACATTGCCAGCAAGTTGCTGACATTTGGGGGGGCACAGCATGATGTAGGGGGGCCATGGCCCCCTCTGCCCTCCCCTAGCGACGCCACTGAACGGGACATGAGTAGCTCGGCATCCAACCTTGTGCAAATGGGGTCTTTCATGCTGTCGTGTCTGTTGAGGGACCCTCGTATAAAAAGGCTGAAGGAGAACGACCTGTACTGGGTGTCCACGCTACTAGACCCCCGGTATAAGCAGAAAGTGCATGAAATGTTACTGAATTACCGCAAGTTGGAAAGGATGCAGCAGTTCCAAAATAAATTAAAAAGTATGCTTTACACAGCGTATAAGGGTGATGTCACAGCACAAGAGGAATCTAACAGGGGAAGAGGTGAAAGTAATCCTCCTCCTCCCACGACCACGCCGGCAAGGACAGGATGCTTTACAGACGTGTTGTTGATGGAGGACATGCGGAGCTTTTTAAGTCCTACGCATCGCCACAGCCCTTCGGGGTCCACACTCAGAGAACGACTCGACCGACAGGTAGCAGACTATCTCGCCTTAACTGCAGATATCGACACTCTGAGGAGCGATGAACCCCTTGACTACTGGGTGTGCAGACTTGACCTGTGGCCTGAGCTATCCCAATTTGCGATATAACTTCTGGCCTGCCCCGCTTCAAGTGTCCTGTCAGAAAGGACCTTCAGTGCAGCAGGAGGTATTGTCACTGAGAAGAGAAGTCGCCTAGGTCAAAAAAGTCTAGATTACCTCACCTTTATTAAGATGAATGAGGGATGGATCCCGAAGGGACTGACAGTGGGCGATACATTCGACTAAAAAAGGCCTGATGAGGGGGACTACTTAACACACTACTCCTATCTGGTGGCACATTAGATTACATGCGCAGTGCCCCAAATTTGAAGTAGGAGGACCGACCAAGCATCTTTTTCCATCTCCCGGTTCCTAAAATCGATGCCATATACACGTCCCCTGATAGGGGACGTAACAGGGATTAAACTGATAGGAATAGTACTACTTAACACACCTTATAATAACGCAGAGAGAGGAGCCTGAAGAAGAGGCGGCAGAGGAGGAAGGTGGCTTTGAGGAGGTGGAAGACCAAACACAGCAGGCGTCCCAAGGGGCTTGTTGTCACCTTTCAGGGACCCTTGGTGTTGTACGTGGCTGGGTGGAGGAAGAGACCTTCAATGACATCAGTGAGGACAAGGAACGGGACATGGCTAGCTTGGTATCCAACCTTGTGTAAATGGGGAGTTTGCTGTTGTGCAAATGGACCGTTTGCGGTGCGTTAAACGGGGAGTTTGGTCTGTCACTGTGAAGCGGGCGTAACCCTTACACTACCTGACTGATACAACATCATACCTGATGTTTTAAAGCAGGTTATTCCAAACAATTTAGGAATGTTAGGTGATTTATGCCCTTTATGGATTAAAACCAGACTCTGCATCAACTATGTAATTTTCCATGGGAGTTTTGCCATGGATCCCCCTCCGGCATGCCACAGTCCAGGTGTTAGTCCCCTTGAAACAACTTTTCCATCACTATTGTGGCCAGAAAGAGTCCCTGTGGGTTTTAAAATGCGCCTGCCTATTGAAGTCTATGGCGGTTCGCCCGTTCGCAAACATTTGCAGAAATTTGCGTTCGCCATTCGCGAATGGAAAATTTTATGTTCGCGACATCACTATCTAGAAGCTTATGAAAGGTACACCACTCCATATAACTAATCCTGGGGCATTGGCTTCATCTCCCTTTGTCAAGATGAGCTCTGGTACGTCACAGGTTTAGGTTCTGTGCACCCTATGGACCTTGATTCCTTCAGTTATTTTTCCAAAAATCTTCTTTGTAATGTCAACAAAGTAATTTTGGTCTTATGAGTCTGCTAAATGAGTTTTAGGAATGTATTCGTGACAGATGTCGATTGCACAAGAGAATTGTATGGGTTTAGAAGCAAGCAAATTGCTTGGCATTGGAAGAACAGTGTGTGGCTCATAAAAAGCCAAAACGCAATGCGCATTTACTTTTTTCCACTGAGCTTTGTATTTATAAATAGGTTTTATGGGATTGTCATAAACGTCCGCTATTAGATTTTAACAGGCATGATCACAACATGAAAGTTGGAATTTTGTCAAAAAAAACCTATGCTAATCGTAAAACAAAATCTATTCTAAATTCTCGACTCCTATTGAAAACAGTGTCATGAGAATTATAATTTTCTTGAGCATGTTTGCAATGGGGGGTATTTGTATATGGTTTGACGGTGTGTTAATTATTATCATTTTTATTATGCTTATATTGTTGGGATTTTTTTGTTTGGAAAGGGATTTGGGAAAGTTAACCTACTACATGACAATTTTTTTATGGACCAACTAATTTAGTTAAGAACCATCCACGCTTACTTCCTGGACGGCTTTTATATAAGCAATGAGGATGGGCAGGTATTTTTGGGATGGGTAAATAGCAGCATGATAAATGAACATCTGAGCCTACTGTCTTGTTTTTTTTGGTTTTTTTTTGCTTTAACCTTATTTTTGGGGGGGAAATAACATATGTGCTGAGTATGGAGCGTTTTCACATACCTAGACTTGGAACAGAATTTATCTAGAGCAGATGGCCTGTGGGACCCACCAGCATCTCTTTCCTTAGTATCCAAGGTTCTGGCACGAAGGTTGAATCTCCAATTAATCCACATATTGATTCATGCAAGGAGATGCTGAAATATGTATTATTGGTTGGCATCAAGGAACGCTTTTGAGAACCACAGTTTTGTAAAATGTTGATGTCACCAAAATCGATTTGTCCTGACTTTATGTTTTATGTGAAAATGTTGAAGAGTTCTTGACTTGTGATGACTGATGATCTGTTAATTAAGGGGTGTGAGATTAAATGTATCGGTCAGATAACGTGTCGTGATGCTTTTACTCGCCTCACTTTATGGCTCCAAAGTAAGAAGTAGAGCACAATGTTTGCAATCACTTCCTTCCAAGTCAAGATTTCTATGAGAACTCATAAATATAACTGATTGAGCTGTTCTAAGGAACACGGACTCCTTACCTTTCTTTGAGTTGTCTGCTAACAAGCAAGTTTACTAATTTACTAATTGGGGTGAGAGTGGTATAGTGTATATGAGAGAGGTGCAGTGTGTGAAAGAGGGCTGCAGTGTGTGTGAAAGAGGGCTGCAGTGTGCGTGAGAGATGGGTGCAGTGTGTGTGAGAGAGGGGTGCAGTGTGTGTGAGAGAGGGGTGCAGTGTGTTTGTGAGAGGGGTGCAGTGTGTGAGGGGTGAGGGGTGCAGAGTGTGAAATGGGTACAGTGTGTAGGGGGGTGCAGTGTGTTTGAGGGGTGCAGTGTGTTTGAGGGGTGCAGTGTGTTTGAGGGGTGCAGTGTGTTTGTGAGAGGGGCGCAGTGTGTGAGGGGTGCAGTGTGTGAGGGGTGAGGGGTGCAGAGTGTGAGGGGTGCAGAGTGTGAGGGGTGCAGAGTGTGAGGGGAGCAGAGTGTGAGAGGGGTGCAGAGTGTGAGAGGGGTGCAGAGTGTGAGAGGGGAGCAGAGTGTGAGAGGGGAGCAGAGTGTGAGAGGGGTGCAGAGTGTGAGAGGGGTGCAGAGTGTGAGAGGGGTGCAGAGTGTGAGAGGGGTGCAGAGTGTGAGAGGGGTGCAGAGTGTGAGAGGGGTGCAGAGTGTGAGGGGAGCAGAGTGTGAGGGGAGCAGAGTATGAGAGGGGTGCAGAGTGTGAGGGGAGCAGAGTATGAGAGGGGTGCAGAGTGTGAAATGGGAGCAGAGTGTGAGAGGGGTGCAGTGTGTTGGGTTGAATGAGGCCAATATTGTGTGTGTGAGGGGGGAGAGATGGGACTTGCAGCAAAATATATAGATTTATTTTTTAATTAAAAAAAACAGCTCTGTATCATTCCGCCCTTCTCTTGTTAACTGTAGCCTACAGCTCCTCCTCTTCCCTCTTTCTCCTAAAGTAAAGTGCCTGTGGTCTAGTGAGGAGATTATTGATCTTCACACCAGCCCTAGAACGTTCTTCGATAGAACCGGCTCTGCAGGAACCCGCATGGGAGATCCTCTGGTCTCTACAGTCAGCCTCGTCCCATGGCCATTGCAGCCTACCAGCATTTGCCCAGTTTGCCAATCCAGGCCTGACAGTTAGCATAGCGAAAGCATACAGAGAAGAGGAGGAATAAAGTAATGTTTATGTACCTCCTCCTCATTTGCATTGTGTGCCCTGACTGTGCCAGGACTAACCTGGATTGTGATGTCATATGCTAAATATTTAATAGAAAATTAAAAGAAATTGGAGTATTGCATGAAAAATGGTTAACAAAAGTTATATATTCAAGATTAATAGATACAATCTATGATAACCATTGTGCCTGGAGCAATTTTAGTTTTATTTTTTATTGTTTTTGATAGAATGTATGGTTGTTGTACAGCACAGCAATGTATATGGTAAAATATACAAAATGAAGTAAAGCATATACAGCGAGAATAACCAGTAGATGTCGCTGTGTTAAAAGCAAACTCACTTCGTTAGACTTTGGACCTTTTAAAATGCAAATTAAAAACATTTTACAGATCCAGGATTCAGGAGCTTGTATTGTTATTTTGGCGACTAATTAAATTTGGTTTTCCCGGTTCCAAAACTATTATTGGCTACAAATTAAATTTGGTTTTCCCGGTTCCAAAACTATTATTGGCTACAAATTAAATACATTTGGTTTTCCCGGTTTCTAAATTGTGTGCCACAATATTTCCTCGGTGCTATGATTATAGCCTGTCACTTCCTCCCAGAATCCTGCAGGAAGACAGCGTGGGAGGGAGAGGAGGCAGCCGCAGTATGTGGAGAAAGAAAAATTGCTTGTGTGTATGTGTATGAGTGCGTGTATGAGTGTGGGTTTGTGTATGAGTGTGTTTATGAGTTTGAGTGTGTGTGTGTGCATGATTGTGTGTATGAGTGTGTGTATGTGTGTGAGTGTGTGTGTATGAGTATGTGTATGAGTGTGTGTATAAGTGTGTGCATGAGTGTGTGTTTGTGTATGAGTGTGAATATGAGTGTGTGTGTGTGTGTATGCGTGCATGACTGAGTGTATGTGTACGAGTGTGAGTATGAGTGTATTATGAGTGTGTGTGTATGTGCATGAGTGTGTGTATGTGCCATTGTGTTTGTGAGTGTATGTGTGTGTGTCAGGGTGTGCATCTGCGTGTGTATATGTATGTCAGTGTGCTTCTGTGTCTGTGTGTGCGCACACATCTGTGTATGTGCATTTGTGTGTCAGGGTGTGTGTATCTGTGTCATGGTGTGGGCAGGGCCGGATTAACATAGGGGCTGATGGAGCTGCAGCTCCAGGCCCAGGCCCATGGAATAGGCCCATTAAAAAAAAAATATATATATATATATATATATATATATATTTTTTTTTACACACTACTCTTAGGTTTGCCACCTGGCTGGTATTTTAATGGCACAGCCGGTATTTGAGGCTGCCTGGCACAGCCGGCATTGCAGTAATACCGGCAATACAGATGCAGGTCATTTTCTTAGTATAAACAGACATTACTCTGCAATACCAGCACCGGCCAGTAGGGGTCATTGTGTGTGGAGAGAGGCAGGGATAGGAAGTCACAGCATATCCCTGCCTCTCTCTACTACTCACTGATCCGTGGGGGAGCAGCTACACAGCACAGAGAGTCCAGACAGCAGCTCTACAGCTCAGGTAAGTAAGGGATAGGGTGAAAGGCTGCAGGGAGACATGGGGACACTGAGACACCAGAGGACACATGGGGACACATACACTAGGGGACACTGGGAGACCTGGGGACACTGAGATACTTGGGGACTCTGGAAAACATGGTGACACTGAGACACTAGGGGGCACTGTGAGACATGGGGACGCTGAGACACATGGGGACAGTGTGAGACATAGGGACATTGGGAGAAGCTGAGACATTGGGACACGGAGATTCTAGGGACACAGTGTCCCCATGTCTCCCAGCAAGTGTCCTCAGTGTCCCCATGTCTCCCAGTGTCCACAAGTCTCCCAGTGTCTGTGTCCCCATGTCTCTTAGTGTCCACATGTCTTCCAGTGTCCCCATGTCTCCCATGTCTATGTCCACAAGTGTCCCCATGTCTCCTAGTGTCTTAATTTCCCCAAATGTTTCAGTGTCCCCATGTCTCTGCGTCCCCATGTCTCTGTCCCCATGTCTGTATTCACATGTGCCCCCATGTGTCCCCAGGTCTCTGTGTCCCCAGGTGACTGTGTCCCTAGTGTCTTAATTTCCCCAAATGTTTCAGTGTCCCCATGTCTCTGTGTCCCCATGTCTCTGTCCCCATGTCTGTATTCACATGTGCCCCCATGTGTCCCCAGGTCTCTGTGTCCCCAGGTGACTGTGTCCCCATGTCTCACTGTGTCCCCTAGTATCCTAGTGACACACTGAGACATGGGGACAATGGGAGAAATGGGGACACAGACACTGGGAGACTAGGGGACTGGGCTACATGGGGACACTGACACTGTGATACATAGGGACACTGAGACACTGGGTGACTTGCGAGACTGGGAGACACTGGGAGCAATTCCTCTATACAGCAGAATCAAACTGTGAGTAGTTTGTTGGTGATTTTACAGAATTTTCTCTTATGTCACTCCTTGTGATTTACATCATGTGATGTCACGCATAACTAATTAATTATACAAATGATTAAGGCTGGTATTTTTTTTCCAAGAAAGGTGGAAACCCTAACTACTCTTCACATACTCTTGCTTAAAGGAACACTATAGGGTCAGGAACACAATCATGTATTTCTGACCCTATAATGTAAAAACCAACATCTAGCCCCCCTCGCCTCCCTAAATATAGTAAAATCTTACTTGTATTCTGTAGTCTGCAGCTGCTGGCTCTGCCTCTGAACTGACTGTGTCTGCTGACATCATCAGAAGGGGTGGTCTGAGCAAATTGCAATGCTTCCCTGTAGGATTGGCTGAGGCTGTCAACTAGGCAGATCAGGGGCAGAGCCAGCACAAGTTAAACATAGCACTGGCCAATCAGCATCTCCTCATAAAGATAAATTGAATCAATGCATCTCTATGAGGAAAGTTCAGTGTCTGCATGCAGAGGGTGGAGACACTGAATGGCAGTGCAGCACACTAGGCAGGACTGCCCCGGGAAGCACCTCTAGCCGCCATCTAAGGAGTGGCCAGTGGAGTTATTTTCCCTGAAAAGACATTGTTTACTGCAAAAAGTCTAAAGGGAACGATTCTACTTACCAGAACAAATACAATAATCTGTAGTTGTTCTGGTGACTAGAGTGTCCCTTTAAGTTTGTTTAAGAGGGATGTATGGCAACAAAACTTGTGTGGACTGGCTGACAATAAAATGAGGTAATTAGGTAATGCAGACTTTGGTTTCTCTAACACTGTGACATGTCCTCTTTCTTCTACACTCACTATATACACCTTTACTCTGTCCCAGACTATATACCAGGAACGTGTTTTCTCTTAGTGTATATACTTTATTTTTTTGTTTCATATATACCAGGAACGTCTGCCCAGTGGCGTACACACAACCCATGGGGCCCCGGTGCGAAAACTGATCTGTGCCCCCCCCCCCCCGCTTACTCTGCGCGCCTGGGGCCGCAACACATGGCAGGCGGGCACCTGGTCGCAGGGCTGCGACCCGTGCGACAGCGGTATGTACGCCAGTGCATGCATAAACACATACACTTAAAGGACCACTACAGACACCCAGATCAAATCAGCTCAATGAAGTGGTCTGGGTGCCAGGTCTCTCTAGTTTTAACCCTGCAGCTGAAAACAGCAGTTTCAGAGAAACTGCTATGTTTCACTGAGGGTTAATCCATCTCTAGTGGCTGTCTCATTGACAGCCGCTAGAGGATTTTCTGCGATTCTCACTGTGAAAATCACAGTGAGAAGACGCTGAACGTCCATAGGAAAGCATTGAGTAATGCTTTCCTATATGGGCGGTTTGAATGCGCGCGTGGCTCTTGCCACGCATGTGCATTCGGAGCTGAGAGGCGGATCGGGATCGAGAGATCCCCAGCGCCAAGGGAGCCCGGCGCTGGAGAAAGGTAAGTGCTTTAGACACACACACACACACACCATCATGAACAGACGCACACATTTACTGACAGACACACACTCAGTGACAGACACACACAAACATACTCAGTAACAGACACACACACTAACACTAACACACTCTAAAACTAACACACTCACTCACACTAACACACTCACTAACACACTCACTAACACACACTCACTCACTCACACTCACTCACTAACACACTCACTAACACACACAAAAACTAACACAAACTAACACTAACACACTCACTAACACACACTAACACACTCACTAACACTCTCACTAACACACTCACTAACACACTCACTAACACAATCACTCACACACTCACTAACACAATCACTCACACTAACACACTCACTAACACACTCACACTAACACACTCACTAACACACTCTCTCACTAACACACACTAACACAAACTAACACTAACGCACTCACTAACACACTCACTAACACTAACACACTCACATTAACACACTCACATTAACACACTCACTAACACACACACTCACTCACTCACTAACACTCACACACTCACTAACACACTCACTAACACACTCACTAACACTAACACACTCACTAACACTAACACTAACACACTCACATTAACACTAACACACTCACTAACACACTCTCTCACTAACACACACACACACACTAACACTAACACACTCACTAACACTAACACACTCACTAACACTAACACACTCACTAACACTAACACACTCACATTAACACTAACACACTCTCTCACTAACACACACACACACTAACACAAACTAACACTAACACACTCACTCACACACTCACTAACACACTCACATTAACACACTCACTAACACTAACACACTCACTAACACACTCACTCACACTCTCACTAACACACTCACTAACACACTCACTAACACTAACACACTCACATTAACACACTCACTAACACTCACTAACACTCTCACTAACACACTCACTCACTAACACACTCACTCACTAACACACTCACTAAACACACACACACGTTTTTTCTGTTTTTTTTTTTTTTATTTAATCCCCCCAGCCTCCTTACCTGTGTGAGAGCTGGGGGGATTCCCTGGGGTCCAGTGGTGTTGCTGGTCACCCGGCTGGCGGGCGCGCGAGGGAGCACTGTCCCCTGGGTGCTCCCTCTTCAGCTCCCTCGCGCGCCGCGTACTGATGCCGGAGCCGGAAGATGACGTCATCTTCCGGCTCCGGTTTCAGTGCGGTGCGCGAGGGAGCTGAAGAGGGAGCACCCAGGGGACAGTGCTCCCTCGCGCGCCCGCCAGCCGGGTGACAGCAGGGCCAGCCTCGGGGGGCCCGGAGGTGGCCGGCTCCTGGGCCCCCAAGCAGAAGAGGCTGGCCCTGTGGGTACATACCGGGTCGCAGGGGCGGCCGGGCCCCCTGGTGGGCCGGGCCCGGTCGCAGCCGCGACCCCTGCGACCCTGGTATGTACGCCACTGCGTCTGCCTGCTAGTAAGATGATAAGGAGACAAGTGGACATGTGAGTGCTAGGGGACAGTCCTTAGAAAGCGTGGGGTAGGCGCATCATTTGATGCATTTATGTCAAGCTCTGGGTGCTGCCTGCATAGTATGCCCTTAGTTGGACAGCATTCATGCCAGGCTGGCCTTCCAATTCTTTGGACAGACATGCCCCCTTTTTGGGCATGTTCACCCCTTTTGGCAGGTCTGGTCACGTGATTTGCGTCAGTGGCACACCCTCTTACCCCGCCCTTTGACTTCCTGCTTCACTGGACACTGCTGTTAGGGGTTCTGGATTTACTTGAAAGATGAAAGCATAAATTAGAGAGAGATTAGCATAGAGTATGTGTTTTCATATAGCTGCATCCTTTGAGTTTCCCTCCAACGCCATCTCCATCAGATACATGACGCTTGGGAGGTATGTTTTAGTGTTTTTGGTTGATAAGATTCTGTAATTAGGCCCATCATAATTGTCAGCTCCAGACCCTCTGGGCTCTTAATCTGGCAATGGGTGTGGGCATGTATCAATGTTTGTGTGTGTCAGGGTGCATGTTTATATATGTCGGTGTGTATCTATGCGTGTGTATGTGTCAGTTTGTATCTATATGTGTGTGTATGTGTCGGTGTCTATATGAATTTGTGTGTATGTGGCGGTGTATTTATATGCATCTGTGTGTTAATGTGCATGAATATCTGTGTAAGTATGTATACACATACATCCAAGCAGTCCAACATCAGCACAACATACAAGCACACTACTGCAATCTAACACAAATATCACATACAAACACACCCCTTCATTCAAACACAAATACTTCACGCAAATGTACATCCACATTTAAAAGTGAACATCACATTCAGACACACCCCTGCAATCAAACGTAAACATTACATACAAAAACAATAAATGTATACAAGCACCCCTTCAAACACCAACACTGTACATTACACTATAGCGCCAGTTAATGCCGCAGTCATGTACAGATATACAACCTAGAAATATTGACTTGGGGCGCCTTGAACTTAAAAGGTTTGGGAACCACTGTGCTAAACAATGAGTTGTAGTCATTAAAAAACTAATTTGCTAACTTTAGGCAGAAATAACCCTAGAATCACCTGTAACTAAATGTGTTTCCAAATCAATTGTTTAGGTTTAAATTTAAACAATTTGGCTTTACATCCATTGCAATTTGTATCGAGAGAATGAACCCCAAAATTATATTTACTTAAAGGACCACAACAGCGTCAGTAGTGCAAATGTGTGTGCGAGTGAGTCTCTAGAGGTTTTATACCCTGCAGGACAGCAATATTTTCACTTGCAGGGTTAAAACTACAGGGATAGGCACCCAGATCGTTTCAATGAGATGAAGTGGTCTAGCTGCCTATAATTTCCTTTTAACCCTGTTGCTAAGTGAGCAATAAGGTCCCATAATCCATGTAATTTCAGTAATACAAGTTTTAGCTGATCTTAAGGGGATACTTGTAGAGGATGAAAAGCCTGAGAGTGATAGGTGTGTTGGACTCAGTCATAGTGTGCAAGAATTTTATCGCATACAGACCCGGGTTCTATAAAAAACAGACCATTCCAGGCACCTCAGCCACTGTTCCCTGGTCTACTGCTACAAAGGACACCAGGGAACTGACCCAACCCAGCTCAGTGTGTGAGCACATCATTAGACGCTAGGCTAGGACCATGGAGAGAATATTTTAACAGCACTCTCTGGATGGTCTGCCCTGCATGTGGTCGACTGGTAGGCTGTCAGTTATCCTGGCATGCAGGGAAGGATTAAACTCAGATCGGGCTCTAAGTAGGTCCCCCCACCTTCATTCTTCACATACGGACTGTGAAAAAGGCCAATCAAACTCATGGTTCTGGACCCTCAATAACTGCCTAAGTTTTCCTTATGGTTGATCTAGCTCAGTAAGCATGCATTCACTCCAGACAGACTGATATAACCACTGTAGCCTGGTCCAGTGGAGGAGGTTCTCAGAGACCTCATTCCAGCTTAGGCAACTGGGTCTAAAGCACTCCAGAGTCCTCAGGAAGCAGTGAGGAAGATGACCTGAACGAAGGTCCTCTGCCTGAGAACAGGAGCACTGTTGCATGGACATTCTATAGAGTGAATGTAAAACAGAGATAATACATTGATTGGCTAAAAACATTTCCAGGTCCAAACCTTTGAAAGATCTCTGGGCCCCATAATACCTACATCATTATGGCAACTCCCTGGCAAAATCCAGTGAATAAGTGTTAAAGTCTGAATTAAATTTAATGTAGATAAAAAGTACAAATTTCACACCAAGGTTGAGGCATTCCCATGAGCCCTGGATGGAGTTAAGAGTAAATACTGGTCATAGCCTGTTGCATTAAATTGTTTACCTTCAATGGCTTCAACAAACCATCAAAAATGTAATTTAGTTCTATGTCAGATTTCAGTTCTTTGGTCCTGACAGCCAAACATGGCTGTGTGTTAATATTTAGTGATTGGCCTTTATTACATGGCAGCTTGGAGTTCACCATCTGTTTTGTAGTATGTCTATTTAACATTGTAGACAACATGAGGACAATTCATCGGAATGTTTACAAATGAGTGCCCGGAGTCACAGAACTAAAGAAAGCATTGTACTAGGAGGCTGGAGTCTACGAACTGGGAAACATGGCTCTGGACCAGGACCAGCTCTCTGACCACAGATGACCTCACTCCGAACACACGTACTCTGCTGGTAGTTACACTGAATTGTCTCTAATTGTAGTACAAGGATGTAGAGAATATATAAGATAGTAATGTCACAATATCAATCATAGCCATACTCCCCATAATGGCAGATGTGGGGTCCAGGGCAGGGAGGTTGACGGACCATGAAAGGATGGCAGCAAAACCTAGACCCACTCAATAAAAGAGCAACTGTGGGCTCCAACATGCAGCTGTCATGGACACTGCATTCAAAACGTTTTTAAACTTTGCAGGAGAATACCGATAATACTTTGTGTACAAAGTTTCTGTACTGAGTTAATCCAGATCTACCTGGAAAATAAGGTGTGTGTATTTAGCACTGTGTAAAGCTAAGTGTGAATACAGATATGCACACTCAGCACTGTGCCTCCCCTGGATTTTTCAGCTTGTGCTGCTATTTTTCGTTTGTGTAATAATACCAGTAGATGGCAGTGTGAATAGAGAAAGGCAGGGATAGGAAGCTACAGCTTATCCCTGCTTCTGTCTCCTGACTGCATCCGCAGGGGAGCAGCACAGAGTGCAACCAGCAAGCATGGTGGGCAACCTACAGATCAGGTAAGTGAGGGATGGGGGGGAGACAGCCTACAGGAAGGTAAAGTAGAAGGAGTAGAACGGTTCTGCAAGGGGCAGGAGGGATCAGCAAGGAATAGGAAAAGCGGAAGGGGCAGCAAGAAGCAGGAAGGGATAGGAAAGGTTTGCAAGGAACAGGAGGGTGAAGTAGAAGGAGCAGAAAGGTTCTGCAAGGGGCAGGAGGGATCAGCAAGGAATAAGAAGAGTGGAAGGGGCAGCAAAGAGCAGGAAAGGTCTGCAATGAGTCAGAGGGGGTCAGCAATGAGCAGGAAGGGGCAGCAAGGAGCAGAAAGGGGCAGCAAGGAGTAAGAAGTGTCTGCAAGGGGCAGGAAGGGTCTGCAAGGGGCAGGAGGGGTCATCAAGGGGTAGGAAGGAGCAGGAAGCGTCAGCAAGGAGCAAGAAGGGGCAGCAAGAAGCAGAAAGGGTCTGCAAGGAGCAGGAAGGGGCAGCAAGGAGCAGGAATGGGCAGCAAGGAGCAGGAGGGGTCAGCAATGAGCAGGAAGGGGCAACAAGGAGCAGGAGGGGTCAGCAAGAAGCAGGAGGGGGCAGCAAGGGGCAGGAAGGGTCTGCAATGAGCAGGAAGGGACTGCAAGGAGCAGGAAGGGTCAGCAAGGAGCAGGCAGCATCAGCAAGGAGCAGGAGGGGTCAGCAAGGAGTAGGATGGGTCTGCAAGGGGCAGGATGGGTCTGCAAGGAGTAGGAACGGGCAGAAAGGAGCAGGAGGGGTCAGCAAGGAGCAGGAAGGGTCTACAAGGAGCAGGAAGGGACTGCAAGGAGAAGGAAAGGTCGGCAAGGAGCAGGAGGGGTCAGCAAGGAGTAGAAAGAGGCAGCAAGGAGTAGGAAGGGTCAGCAAGAAGCAGGAGGGGTCAGCAAGGAGTAGGAAGGGTCAGCAAGAAGCAGGAGGGGTCTGCAATGAGCAGGAAGGGTCTGCAAGGAGCAGGAGGGGTCTGCAAGGAGCAGGAAGGGACTGCAAGGAGAAAGAAAGCTCAGCAAGGAGCAGGAGGGGTCAGCAAGGAGTAGGAAGGGGCAGGAGGGGTCAGCAAGGAGTATGAAGAGGCAGCAAGGAGTAGGAAGGGTCTGCAAGGAGCAGAAATGGTCTGCAAGGAGCAGGAAGGGTCAGCAAGGAGCAGAAAGGGTCTGCAAGGAGCAGTAAGGGTCAGCAAGGAGCCATGGCAACGCTCTGATCTCATGAGAGTGAACTCCAGGAACTGTGAGCTCACTCACCACTGTGGCCACAATGGATTTCCCACCTGACCACCAGGGCTGGCAGCAAAGTACCCCCTCCCAGGCATAAGTAGGAAGGGAGGGGGGATATAAGCGATATATTTATATTTAAAAAATAATAAATAATAATACATATATCCAAAAAATAAATAAGCAGGGCACTCCTCCTTTAACAAATATTAGAAAAAAAAATATATAGGTGCCTAGGTGCAATCCCGCGTTATATATAATGAAAAAACAGATAAAGGGAGAACACTAGGTCTTCAATTCAGGGAAGCAAAATTATTTAATGTATTATAAAAAATACATGGGCTGTGAATAACACAAAAATCTACGTTTCGACCCTCCTGGGGTCTTTATCAAGTGACCCCAGGAGGGTCACACATATTACAACACAACTAAAACCAAACTATTTACACAAAACCCACACCACAATCAGCTCACTATATACACACGCAATCCCACAAGCAGGCTCCAAACACATGCACAATACGCTTCCCTGGCCCTTTTGGCTCCTGGTATCCCATTTATGGAGACACCAGAGACAAGTTACAAACAAACACAGCACAATCATGTTAATACATTTACTTGCGTTGCGCAGAACAAATACAGGGCATTTTTCTCAAGCAAGAGCTTTTCACTAAGGCTCTGCGCATGGTCTGCCCTGGAAAAGTATTGAACCAACGTGCTCACTTTGAGATGGGGCGTGCTTGTCATTGGTGATGACTTCTCAGTAGGCCACTATTTAAAAAAATGCCCGGGCCGGATTTTTTTCCCCAGTCTGGCCACTAATAATGGTAGCTCACAACAAATTCCCCTATTTTCCCTATAATCACCTATTTTCCTCTTGTTAAAATAATTGATAGAATGCTTTGCACAGTCACGTTGATTTACCTATTGTCATTAATGTTAAGTAATATGGATAACTGCTGTAACAAGATGCCCGTTTGTCCATGGACAATGTACCTTTTGTTTCTCTTTCTGTAATGATGTCAGATAAAGGTTGGTCAATGTATATGCAATATTATCAATCTCACATACTACTATAATGTATCTCCCTTCTATAATTTAAATTCTTAGATATCAATATAGCAACCCCACGTTTTTTTTTTTATATTCAAGGAAAGCGGACAGGGTCAACGTGTGCATTTTAGATTAATATTATCTTTCCCCAATGAGTTTCCTGTACCCCACAGATATCAATTCTCTATTTCCTTAAATACTCTAAGAATATAGATCTGAACGTTAATTGTAGCAATTCTAACCATAGTCCCTATGTACATTTCCTTCCATTCCCTAGGTCCCCATACCTCGAGTCCAAATACCAAAATTTCAACTGCACCACAGACCAAACAACAAAAATACATTAAATACATAGAAAAAAACATTATTTTAAGGGTACGAAAATGTCTCTGTGGGTACCTTACCCTAACAAGAGACATAAAAATAATTGCCATTTAACAAATGGTAACCCGAGCAGAGGTCTGCTTTAAAGAGTATGTTTCTCATTTCCTTAAGAAGGAGAGAGAGATAAAAAAAAAATATTTTTTTAAAAACAACACATTCAAATCTCGGAATCCACAGGTTTTAGCACCAGACTGGGCATGAGGAACTAAGGTGAGGCCAGGATCAAAAATGACACCAAGACAGCGAGCTTGAAAGAATGGGGGAGGCAGGTACCATCAATCCGCAGGGAGAGTGAAGGAGGAGGATCAGTGAGGAGGAAAAATAAGAAACTCGGTTTTAGAGAGATTGAGTTTCAGAAGGCGGTAGGACATCCAATCAGAGATAGAAGAAAGGCAATTGGTGACACGTTGTAGGACAGCAGGGGAGAGGTCAGGGGAGGAGAGATATATCTGGATGTCATCATTGTACAGGTGGTAGTGGCATCCAAATGAATTAATGAGTTTGCCAAGAGAGGCAGTATAGAGAGAGAACAAAAGGAGACCAAGAACTGAACCTTGAGAGACTCCAACTGAGACAGGACGAGGAGAGAAGGTGTCATTGGAAAAAGAGACACTAAAGGAGCATTGGGAGAGATAGGAGGAGAACCATGAGAGGGCTGTGTCACAGAGACCGAGTGATTGAAGAGTTTGAAGAAGGAGAGCATGATCAACAGTGTCAAAGGCAGTAGAGAGGTCAAGAAAAATTAGTATGGAGTAGTGGCCTTTAGATTTAGCTGCAGTTACATAATTTGTAATTTGAATCAGAGTTGGAATTGAGGAAGCAAGTCAGACGGGTAAAGACAAGCCTTTCCAAAAGCTTTGAGGAAAAAGGGAGCAGGGATATGGGACAATAGTTGGAAGGGGAAGTTGGGTCAAGAGATGGCTTTTTGAGGACAGGTACAACAGTAGCATGTTTAATGGGAGCAGGGACAACACTAGAAGAAAGAGAGCAGTTGAAGATGTGTGTTAAGGAAGGCACAAGACAAGGGAAGACATATCTGATGAGGTGGGACGGGATGGGAGTGGTGGGGCGAGAGGAAAGGAGAAGTCTTGGAGGGTAGGGTATGGTATGGTTCAAGTGACGTTCAGATAGAGAGGGGAAAAGGCTGGAGAATTCATTCCCTAACTGTTTAGTCAGTAAAGTAACATGCAAAGCTATCAGCTGAAAAATTAGTTTGTGGTGTGGGTACGGGAGGGCGAAGAAGAGAGTTAAAGGTATTAAAAATATATCTAGGATTGCGGGAGCATGAACTAATAAGAGAGGAAAAGTAATACTGTCTAGCAAGGGTGAGGGCTGCACTGTATGAACGCAAGACACATTTCTAATGGAGAAAGTCTGAGAAGGTGCAAGACTTTCTCCAGCAGCATTCAGCTGAACGGGAGTATCTCTGCAGGTAGCAGGTTGACTTGGTGTGCCATGGTTGGAGGCTCGCCCTCTTTGAGGTGCATGCTTAGAGCTGGGCTGCAGCGTCTAGAGGTGAGGGTAGCATTATATGAGGAGATAGCCAGATGGGGATAGGAGAAGGTAGGGATAGATGAGAGTTCAGAATAGATATCAGTTGAGAGCTGATGGAGGTCAAGATAATTCAGATTCCTCCTCAGTAGAGGGGGGCTACGCTGAGGATATTGTGTGTGGGGGCACTCAATAACAAATGATAGGAGGTGGTGGTCTGATAGAGGAAATGGAGTATTACAGAGATTGGAGACTGAGCATGCATTTGAAAAAATGAGATCGAGGGTATTGCCAGCTATATGTGTGGGGGGATTAGCCCATTGCGATAGCCCAAAGGAGGAGGGGATTGAAATAAGTTTTGAGGCTACTGAGGACAAGGGTGGGTTAAAGTCCCTGAGAATTAGGGATGGGATATTGCTTGAAATGAAGTAAGGAAGCCAGGCAGCAAAATGGTCAAGGAAGAGACGAGGGGAACCAGGGGGCTGATAAATAACTGCAATGTTTGAAGATATGGGTTTGAATAAGCGGATTCAGTGAATTTCAAAGGAGGAGAAAAAGGAGTGCAGAGTGGTTTGAAGGAGCAGTGGGGTGAAAGCAGAAACCCTACACCGCCACCTTTACTGTCAGACTGTCTTGGGTTGTGCGTAAACTGTAGACCACTATATGATAATGAGGCAGGGGTAGCTGTGTCATAGGGAGAGAGACAAGTTTCTGTTAAAGCAAGTAAGTGAAGGGAGCGTGATATTAATAAGTCATGGATAGAAGTAAATTAGTTATATTGCACTCTGAGCGAGTTATTATTATTATTATTATTACTATTATTCCCATTTATATAGCACCAACAGATTCCGTAGCACTTTACAATACTAAGAGAGGGGAGATGTAACTATAAATAGGACAATTACAAGAAAACTTACAGGAACAATAGGTTGAAGAGGTCCCTGCTCAAACAAGCTTACAGACTATAGGAGGTGCGGTATAAGACACGTTAGGACAGGAAATATCAATCAAATAGGGTGGGAGTGGAGCAGAGCTGGAGGAGAGAGTAAGCACTGCCCTATAGGAGAGAGCAAGAGACAGGTATGTGAGGTAGAGGCTAGTCTAGGAGGCCATAAGCTTTCCTGAAGAGATGGGTTTTAAGGCACTTCTTAAAGGATTGAAGACTAGAGGAGAGTCTGATGGGGGTATGCAGGCTATTCCATAGGAAGGGAGCTGCCCATGAGAAGACCTGCAAGCGTGAGTTGGCCGTACGGGTGCGAGCAGCGGACAGGAGAAGGTCACAGGCAGAGCGGAGAGACCAAGAAGGGGCATACCTATGGATCTGTGAAGAGATATAAGAGGGGCTAGAATTGTTCAGTGCTTTAAATGTATGGGTTAGCACTTTGAATTGACTCCTATAGGATACAGAGGGGAGAAGTGTGAGAGGACCGACTAGAGAGGACTAGAGAGGAAAATCAGTCTGGCGGCAGAATTCATTACAGACTGTTGCGGGGCAATTTGGCTTTTGGGGAGACCAATCAGGAGAGGGTTACAGTAATCCATGTGGGAAATTACTAGAGCATGGACTAGCTCCTTAGTAGCATCTTGTGTAAGAAAGGGGCGGATGCGGGCTATGTTTTTAAAGTGTTATCTACAGGATTTGACAACAAACTGGATGTGAGGCTCAAAGGTGAGGCCAGAGTCAAGTATGACGCCAAGACAACGCGTTTGCAAGGATAGGCTTATGTGGATACCACTAACTTGAAGGGAGAGCGAGAGAGGAGGATCAGTATTAGGAGGAGGAACGACAAGGAGCTCAGTTTTAGAGAGATTGAGTTTCAGAAAGCGGGAGGACATCCAGTCAGAGATGGAAGAAAGGCAAGCGTGAGGAGAGATAAAACACTTTGTTTATGCAGCCCTAGCCACACCTCCCCTGGCTGTAACTGACACAGCCTGCATACAAATAATGATTTCATTTTCATTTAGATGTTAACTTGCTTTAGCAGTTTTTATTTCCAGCTCTGTAAATGTAACTTTAAACACAAAGAAGGCTTCTGGAGGCTCTAAAAGACTAGTAACAAAACAAGAGATAAGCAATTCTAAATTAAACAGACAGTTCAATAAAGGATGTTTAAACATTAGATCTAGGAATGTTTTTAGGAAGGATGTGCATGTGTTTTTAAGGGAGGTATGACTAGGGCTGCATAAACAAAGTGATTTAAAGGGACACCTTTGGCACCCAGTCTTGGAGCAGTGTGCCTGCTTCTCTTAGTCCTGCAATGTAAATCATTGCAGTTTTAGGGAAACAGTGCAGGACTAAGACTGCCTCTAGTGGCTTTCAATCAGACAGGCTAATAGACTTTTGGTAGCCTAACTGGCGATGGACTTCCTCACCCTCTGCATGAGGGGGGAGGGGAAGAGGGAACTATAGTGTAAGTAATACAACTTTGTATTCCTTAATATGGAATACCTTTAACTCTCAAATAGCAGAGAATTGTGCAGTAATATGACAGGGACAGGATATATACACCAAATCCCCTCAGGTGGGGTAGAGTCATTTTAGTGCCTATAGTGTCCCTTTAAGCTTAAAAACTCGAAATAACTCTGAATAATATTGAGTGCTCACAATATAATGCTTAGCTTTATTGAAAAAAGTTACAATTGAAATCCAAGGTTAAATCCAAAAGACAAACATAATGGTGGATACATAGTAGCCAAAAATAACTAAACCTACATTGCCAAATGAAATATGTAGAAGAATGCTGGTTGCATTTTGTGCCTATTGAAAGGCTTGTTTTTATACATAAATAATAACTCTGTTTGCTTAAAGGACCACTCTAAGCACCCAGACCACTTCAGCTTAATGAAGTGGTCTGGGTGCCAGGTCCCTCTAGGATTAACCCTTTTTTTTATAAACATAGCAGTTTCAGAGAAACTGCTATGTTTATACTGAGGGTTAATCCAGCCTCCAAAACCTCTAGTGGCTGTCTCATTGACAGCCGCTAGAGGCGCTTGCGTGCTTCTCACTGTGAAAATCACAGTGAGAGCACGCAAGCGTCCATAGGAAAGCATTGTAAATGCTTTCCTATGCGACCGGCTGAATGCGAACGCGGCTCCTGCCGCGCATGCGCATTCAGCCGATGACGTCGCAAGGAAGAAGGAGAGGAGGAGGAAAGCTCCCCGCCCGGCGCTGGAGAAAGAGGTAAGTTTAACCCCTTCCTCCTCCCAGAGCCGGGCGGGAGTGGGTCCCTGAGGGTGGGGGCACCCTCAGGGCACTCTAGTGCCAGGAAAACGAGTATGTTTTCCTGGCACTAGAGTGGTCCTTTAATCCTACCTTTCAGGGTTAGAGGTAGAAGATATACAGGGCACCATTCTAATGGACATAGTATTCAGACTGTCCACGCCAAATAAGGATTATAATGAGGGTCTTATCAGGAGAGATGACAACACAAATTATCACTGTTCCTATGAGACCTGGGTGAAGGCACTAACCGGCTGAAATGCTGTTACAGTTTCATTAGAATAAATTTTGTGTCACAATAATGATCAGTCTTTTATTTGTGTTTCAACCACGGAAAATCAATATAATGAAAGTAATTGTGTCCCTGAGAGAAACAGCAAATTAAAATGTACACAGCAAAGAACAGCTGGAAGAAATGGCACATCAAAAAACTTATTGCGGTATATTAACGTGAGATCAGCCAACACGGCGAAATATATCACTATATAATTGATAGTATAATTATAATAAAAAAAAAATCACCTGTAACGTGTGTTAACCTTTTCCATGAGATGATGTTATCTTTACATTTATATTAAAGATTTATCGGGTGACATCACAATCCAGTTGAGACAAGGCACATATTGCAAAGGAAGAGGAAAAATAGAACCATGTTTATTCACTAGTGGGGCAAGCACAAGCTCCTAGCCACCCTCTTAAATAAAAGTAATCCTACCTACCCCCTCTCCCTAGTGATAGTGAGGGGTGGGGCATTAACCCAATGCCTTTAATAAAATAAATTACCATCTGAAGTCGTCTTTCTTGTAAACGTAAGACCAAAAATAAGACCAAATTAACATCCATAATATGTCATGCAACTCTTGCGGAAAAAAAAAAGATTTGCAAAAACCATGATTAAAAACTAAATAAATAAACTGTGATGCAATAAAAAATAAATCAACACATCCTCACATGTGGGCAGGGCCGGATCAACATAGGGGCTGATGGAGCTGCAGATCCAGGCCCAGGCCCAGGCCCATGAAATAGGCCCATTTAAAAAAAAAAAAAACTGCAGTAATACCGGCAATACAAATGCAGATATTTTTCGGAGATTACTCTGCAATACCAGCACCAGCCAGTAGGGGTCACTGTGTGTGGAGAGAGGCAGGGATAGGAAGTTACAGCATATCCCTCCCTGCCTCCCTCTCTCTACTCACTGATCCGTAGGGGAGCAGCTACACAGCACAGAGAGTCCAGACAGCAGCTCCCAGCCTGGAGAGACAGACTACAGCTTAGGTATGTGAAGTATGGGGGGCAAGGCAGCAGGGAGACATGGGGACACTGAGACACTAGGGGACACATGGGGACACTGGGAAACATGGGGACACAGACACTAGAGGAAACGTTGAGACATGGGGACACTGAGACATAGGGACATTGGGAGACACATTGTGACACGGAGACACTAGGGACACAGTGTCTCCATGTCTCCCAATGTCCCCGTGTCTCCCAGCCAGTGTCCCTAGTGTCTCAGTTTCCCCTAGTCTCCCAGTGTCTGTATCCCCATGTCTCTCAGTGTCCCCATGTCTATATGTCTCCCAGCCAGTGTCTCAGTGTCCCCATGTCTCCCAGTGTCTGTTTTCCCATGTCTCAGTGTACCTAGTGTCCCCATGTATCCCAGTGTCCCCAAATGTCTCAGTGTCCCCATGTCTCCCAGTGTCCCCATGTCTATGTCCACAAGTGCCTCCATGTATCCCAGTGTCCCAGTTGTCTGTGTCACCATGCCTCCCAGCCAGTGTGCCTAGTGTCTCAGTGTCCCCGTGTCTCCCAGTGTCCCCTAGTCTCCCAGAGTCTGTGTTCCATGTCTCTCAGTGTCCCTAGTGTCTTAGTGTCGCCAAATGTATCAGTGTCCCCATGTCTCCCAGTGTCTGTTTGTCTCTGTGTCCCTAGTGTCTGTGTCCCCCTTTCTCCCAGTGTCTCCATGTCTGGATCCACAAGTGCCCCCATGTCTCCCAGTGTCCCCAAGTGTCTCAGTGTCCCTGGATATCCCAGTGTCCCCTAGTCTCCCAGAGTCTGTGTTCCATGTCTCTCAGTGTCCCTAGTGTCTTAGTGTTGCCAAATGTCTCAGTGTCCCCATGATTCCCAGTGTCTGTGTCTGCTTGTCTCTGTGTCCCTAGTGTCTGTGCCCCCCTTTCTCCCAGTGTCTCAATGTCTGGATCCACAAGTGCCCCCATGTCTCCCTGTGTCCCCATGTTTCTCAGTGTCCCCTAGTATCTTAGTGACACAGGACACACTGAGACATGGGGACACTGGGGGAAATGGAGACACTGGGAGACTAGGGGACTAGGTGACATGTGGACACTGACACTGTGATACATAGGGACACTGATGCCAGGCTGGCCTTCCAATTCTTTGGACAGTCATGCCCCCTTTTTGGGCATGTTCGCCCCTTTTGGCAGTTCTGGTCACGTGATTCGCATCAGTGGCCCACCCTCTTACCCCGCCCATTGACTTCCTGCCTCACTGGACACTGCTGTTAGGGGGTATGGATTTACTTGAAAGATGAAAGCATAAATTAGAGAGAGATTAGCATAGAGTATGTGTTTTCTTATAGCTGCATCCTTTGAGTTTCGCTCCAACACCATCTCCATCAGATACATGACGATTGAGAGGTATGACTGTATTTGGTCGATAAGATTCTGTAATTAGGCCCCATCATAATTGTCAGCACCAGGCCCACTGGGCTCTTAATCTGGCCCTGCATGTGGGCTCTGTGCAGAATGAGGCTTCAAAGCTGTAGAAATGCAAAGAAAGTCCTGTGCTCAAACTCCCATTACTCCTGGGCGGCAGTAACGACCATAGTACACATCAGCCAAAATACATATAGTAAAAACCAAAGAAAAAAGTTACCTGCGCTCTTTCCACATCCCTGTGTATTTTTTATTTTTTGTTAATTCTTTATTTTTGAATGACAATATGTGAAAACAAGAGGTTGTGACCTGGCTTGTGCACAAGCCGATAGATACATATCATGAAACAACGAAGTTACAAAACTGGGTTACGTACAGATCAATGCGATGACTGGGTTATCGCACCAGGCTTGTCGCATAATGTTGTCGGGTAGAATAGGTCAACCTTCAGATAATGTCATGGTTTTTATTTTTTATTATGCGTTATCATGGTCGCAGATGGTAGGCTAGGTAGAGGGTATTGGGTTGCCGCCGAGGGCCCTATGCATTTGTAGATTATGTGGTTGTAGTAGGGTAATCCGAGCGGGGTGTGGAGCGCTGTCTTTGCACTATGTGTCGTCACAGTTTCCCCAGAACTACCTCTAGTGTCCTAGTCCCTCCGGCCATCGTCACATACCCAGGTACTCGCTAGTCTGCAATATGACCTTCAATACTGGATGGCAGAGCTTTAGTGAGCTTCTGTATGCGCATCCCATGTGTTCCCTATTAAGGGTTAATAAGCATGTAGGGATGTATATAAAAAATACCCCTTTCTGTCTCATTAGAGATATTTTTGACAGAAGCTCAAGGAAGCAAGGTGAATGGTTAGAGTTAGGACCCACCTAAGAGGTCTGCCATGGCCATTGGAGGTAACTAAAAACCTTCATTTGTTTAAAAAATACATAGGGATGTGGAAAGAGCGCAGGTAACTTTTTTCTTTGTTTTTTTTTTCAAAGCTTTAGAAGCCTTTATAAACGCTTTCCCATGCTTTGAAATCTCATTAGAGCGCTCTGATTGGTTAGCTTGCAAGCCAACCAATCAGAGTCCTCTGACAAGAAAGCCTCACGTCCCTCGAGACTTAAAATATTCTCTGCTCTAATTAATTAGAAGGGAGCTAAGATGGAGGCACTCAGTTTCAGGATAAAGAAGTGTGGGTTTCTACAGTTAATAAAAAAATTTACACCTCACAAATACATATTTGTTAAATATAGGGGATAAGTAAATACTGCCATTTTCATTTATATAGTGCCAAAGTATTCTGTATTCTATACAATTATATGAAGAAAGCCCTACTCAAACAAGCTTACAACCTATCAGGATATGAACTAGGCAGGTATGTATATATATATACATACTGTTAGGTGTGTTACCCAGCGAGACTGGTAACGCAGTCTGACCGGGATTCGAACCTGGGTTTCCCAGTTTCTCTAACTTACGGTCAAGTGACAGGTCTTTTATTTTTAAGATTGAAAAAGAACAGTCCCTTTAACCAGTGGTACATGCAAAAAAAGTTTTTATTTATTTGAGCAAGCCTAGATTGTTTGCGCTAATTGCCATCGATGGAACTTGCGTGTCTTCTATGACAGAGAGCTTTTAGCATTTACTCCGTGGAATAAGCAACGTGACAACTTAACTGCTAGTTTTAAGACATTACTTTCACTTAATCAGCGTATAAGATGACAAGTAAATTATTAGCCAATGTAGGAATGCCTAGACAATGAATAATGAACCTTGACCCACTTTAACCCCTGCTTACCAGGAGAGAGTTCAAGTGGATGGGATTTATTCAAATGACATTCTACAGGCCTGTTTATTAGACTTTTTACATCTAATTCCTCATTGAATTGAATATGACTCCTGCTGGCATCATCTTTCAAATCCCACTCCAGGAAGGAATAGCAGGGATATATCCTAATCTCTCCGATTTAGGACCAGTGGGATTGTCAACATGACGGAATGCAGGCTGGCTTATGTTCCTCTGACACAATTGTGAAAAGAGAAATTAGAAATCGTTTATCGCAGACATTTTTCAGTCATTAGACTAAAGAGAAGGGGTGTTAAAATATCTGGGTGTATTTACTAAACTGGGATTAGTGTAGAATTGATTAAATCATTGAAAGTTTTAGGGCAAAAAAACCGAGGTGTAGAATTTTTCCAATTCTACTATTTTGCCCCAAAATTTGCGATTCCCTTGTAAGTGCTCTAGAATTCCTAGTTAGCCATCAAGAACAGTAAAGATTGAGTTAGGAGTGGCGTAATGCAATCTGGAGTGCTTTTATTTTAAAAGGTCACTCCAAGCACCTCTACAGTTTATTACACAGCATATTGTAGTAGTTATGGTGGTAAAAGACTATTAAACAGCATATTGTAGTGGTTATGGTGGTAGAAGACTATAACACAGCATATTGCAGTGGTTATGGTGGAAGAAGACTATTACACAGCTTATTGTAGTGGTTATGGTGGTAGAAGACTATTACACAGCTTATTGTAGTGGTTATGGTGGTAGAAGACTATTACACAGCATATTGTAGTGGTTATGGTGGTAGAAGACTATTACACAGCATATTGTAGTGGTTATGGTGGTAGAAGACTATTGCACAGCATATTGTAGTGGTTACGGTGGTAGAAGACTATTACACAGCATATTGTAGTGGTTACGGTGGTAGAAGACTATTACACAGCATATTGTAGTGGTTATGGTGGTAGAAGACTATTACACAGCATATTGTAGTGGTTATGGTGGTAGAAGACTATTTCACAGTATATTGTAGTGGTTATGGTGGTAGAAGACTATTACACAGCATATTGTAGTGGTTATGGTGGTAGAAGGCTATTACACAGTATATTGTAGTGGTTATGGTGGTAGAAGACTATTACACAGTATATTGTAGTGGTTATGGTGGTAGAAGACTATTACACAGTATATTGTAGTGGTTATGGTGGTAGAAGACTATTACACAGCATATTGTAGTGGTTATGGTGGTAGAAGACTATTACACAGCATATTGTAGTGGTTATGGTGGTAGAAGACTATTACACAGCATATTGTAGTGGTTATGGTGGTAGAAGACTATTACACAGCATATTGTAGTGGTTATGGTGGTAGAAGACTATTACCCAGCATATTGTAGTGGTTATGGTGGTAGAAGACTATTACACAGCATATTGTAGTGGTTATGGTGGTAGAAGACTATTACACAGCATATTGTAGTGGTTACGGTGGTAGAAGACTATTACACAGCATATTGTAGTGGTTACGGTGGTAGAAGACTATTACACAGCATATTGTAGTGGTTATGGTTGTAGAAGACTATTACACAGCATATTGTAGTGGTTATGGTGGTAGAAGACTATTACACAGTATATTGTAGTGGTTATGGTGGTAGAAGACTATTACACAGCATATTGTAGTGGTTATGGTGGTAGAAGGCTATTACACAGTATATTGTAGTGGTTATGGTGGTAGAAGACTATTACACAGTATATTGTAGTGGTTATGGTGGTAGAAGACTATTACACAGTATATTGTAGTGGTTATGGTGGTAGAAGACTATTACACAGCATATTGTAGTGGTTATGGTGGTAGAAGACTATTACACAGCATATTGTAGTGGTTATGGTGGTAGAAGACTATTACACAGCATATTGTAGTGGTTATGGTGGTAGAAGACTATTACACAGCATATTGTAGTGGTTATGGTGGTAGAAGACTATTACACAGCATATTGTAGTGGTTATGGTGGTAGAAGACTATTACACAGCATATTGTAGTGGTTATGGTGGTAGAAGACTATTACACAGCATATTGTAGTGGTTATGGTGGTAGAAGACTATTACACAGCATATTGTAGTGGTCATGGTGGTAGCAGACTATGCGTCTCTGGTTCTAGTTACCCTAAGCGCATTACATTAGATAGGGAAGTTACAATGAGGAAGATTATTTATTTTTTTATCCCTTCAAATACTTGTATGGTGTGACAAGTGCTCGCTCCATACACTGAGAACCTGCAAGCAGTGCAGTATAGAAAAAAAACAGCTTCTCCACATTCTGCATGCCTTAAAGGGACACTTCAAGTACCATAACAACTACAATCAGTGGTAGTGGTTATGGTGCCAGAAGTGCCCTGGTGCGTGAAATTCAAACTAAAAGTTTGTCAGGAGAGAAGTTAAAAGGGGACCTAGTATGGAAGTGGACGACAAATGGAGGGAGAGGGGACTAAGAGAAAAGGAAGAGGAGCTTAGTACAGACAGTGGGATAAACACAGAATAAGAGAGAAAGCTTATGAAGAAATGTTTTATGATAAGAAGGTGTCTAGAAAAAAGGTGCTTGTATGGAGGGGATATGGAACTGATATCGGGGCTAAGATCGAAAAGAATGGAGGGAAGACAAAGATTATAAAAGAGGAGAGTGGATACCGAATAGCAGGAAAGAAGGGAATACAATGAGGAAGGGATGAATAGAAACAGATCTAGGGAAAAAGTCATTTTGGTTACTTGATTGCTGCCAAAAATGTATCACTCAGGCCCCTAAACGCTTGCCATCATTGGTTACTGACATTGCCATGTGCCAGTTACTGCTAACGTTGCTCTAAGAATGCTGTGATCTTGAATAGTTTTATCCTCTACAAACACATCTCCATAATTCTTTGAGTGACAGACCCTCTATTTATAAAATAAAACCACATTTAATTACACAACCACAACGAACGTCTTCCCTGGGACAGCATTGAGAACAAGAGAAATCTTCTTAGTCTTAATATATTAAAACACATCAATTACCATATATCAGAGGCCTTGGATGAAACAATTTGCGGCAGCGTTTGGAAAGCAAGCACCAGTTGTTGGCACCGGTTTATTTGGTAATTTAAAACAGACTTCTGGCATGCAAAAATTACTGTAACGTATCCCCTATACTCCAGCTGAGTGTATCCCTTATAAATCTCCCGAGTCCCAAGCGCAGTAGTGATTATAGCCCAAGTTCCCCAAACATCAGCCTAGACTTGATGAAGGGTAAAACAAATCTGTTTAATCCAGGCTTAATGGCCTGCTTTTATACAATACAGGGACACAGTAAACATGCCCATGACACTCCCATAAACACACCCACAAAATGTGCCCAAAATGTCATGTCACCATGACTACGCATAAAATGACAAATTATAGAAAACGCACAAAAATACATATTTTGCATAGAGGAACCCCCATAGTTTATACATCCCAAGATAGCCTGGATCTGAGCTCCCAACATATCCGAAAAGCTCTCAGATCTCACAAACACAGCCGAAACGCCACCGGAGTAAAGTTGTGACCGGCCGCACACATGGTCCTATGTCCAAAACAGTTCCACGGCATTTTGTGCTTTTGCCGGTCAACTTTGGGAGTTCCATACAAAAGAAATACTGAACGCACACTCTGGCTTGTTGTTCATACGAACAAACCTACCAAACTGCGCTCTCCTGACATGTGTGGGAAGAAAGCAGGCGTTCCTCATAGTTCAGCGGTGTTCGGGAGTTTCTGTGTCCGATTTTAGGTCCATGCGATCGACGCCCAAACACCGCTGCCTGCATTCCCGAAAACCCAGCCACACAATTAGAACACACTATAATTGAAGTGTCAGGAGAGGTTACCAGGGGTTAACAAGCCCAGAGGTGGCAGTTTGTGAGTTTGTTCGGTTCCCGAAGAGTACAAATAAATCCCAAGAACCAATTCTTTTTACCAGCCTTTTCTATGGCCCATAGTCAGTGGGCAGGAGGCTAGCCTCCACACTCCTCCAGGCGTCCGTGGCGGACGTCCAGGCAAGGAGGCGTTCGGCACAATTACTAACAGCCATCATCGTCTGTAATTGTGTTTGTATGCTATCGTTACTATTTTTAATTCTAGTCACTGAGCAGTGTTAGAAGGGGATTAATACATTTGCGTAAAGGTTTTACAGGTCGGAGTTATCAGGTAAATGCATGTCATGACAAGATTATATCTAGAACGTTAAATTCCTTGACATTAAAACACCTTACTGTAACTTTCTCCCCTCTGAAGTGACTCACACAGAGGATGTTAATCTTCCTGTAATGTTTATTAAGCATTTTTGCGAACCTGCCTTAACTGTAGACTGCTGTTATGTTATCATATGCATCTCGAGCAGGGTCGGCCCAAGACATTGTGCTGTTCCCCTCCCACCACCACCACCAAAACCACACTCACAAAAACACGCCCACATCCATTATGTCAAATCATGATGATTAAAACCCTACATTTCAGTTCCAGTTAGATAAGGATGTTTTTCTGTACCAGGTCCATCTATATTATTTTATATGGGTTGTCTTTTATAGGGATGCTTATGGACATTGTATAATGCAGAGCGGTATAGGATTCGATGCTTCTCTGCATAAGGTATATTGTAATATTGCTGTGTGTCTGTGTGTGTATTGTGGATGAAGTGTGTCTGTGTGTGTGTGTGCTGGGGATGACGTGTGTCCTGGGGACGAAGTGTGTGTCTTTGTGTGTGCTGGAAATGCAGTGTGTGTGTACTGGGGACGAAGTGTGTGTGCGTCCTGTGGATGGAGTGTGTCTGTGTACTGGAGTGCAGTGTGTGTCTGTCTGTGTGTGTGTGTGCTGGGGATGGGATGGGTAGCACACTGCGTGTGCATTGCAGCCAATCATGACACTTACTCTTGCTGCATCTGAAGTGGTGTCTCTTCTGGATGGAGTGGGGTCTGACCTGTCTTCTAGTGGCTCCAGCTCCGCTCCTTAAGACCACACTGCTGCTGGCCTGTGACTCCTCTTGCCCTGCGAGTCTTGGCTGCCGGCCGCCTGTTCTGCTCTGTAGGTTCTCTGATACGGAGGGCATTCTGACACTGCGGCCTGGTTGATAGCTTAGCCAGCCCATGACAACAACCACAGAACTGCCACAAAGTATTTAAAGTAAATCACTGAAGTTCTGGCAGCACAGCAAGAGATGTCAAAGCGCCGGAATTTCAGTGAGCATAACCCTGAGAGCCCAGCAACCGCAGCTCAACCTCTGTCTCATGATGCCTCTGATTTGTTAGAATTTTGGGCAGCCTCACAGCCCACCCCGGCGGAGGGATGATCTTTCCCCAGCTGGTAATTATCCTGGTAGTGCAGAATGTCAGTGCAGAATGTCATATTAGACAACCACCAGAGGGCACCTGTTTTTAGCACTTAGAATGTGACTTTTTGAACGTATATGACCTGATGGGGATAGATAAGCACTAGGAGACTTGTAGTCTTCTATAATCCAATCAGCCTTAAAAGCAGAGCTGTAGGAACAGAGGGTGTAAAACTCAGTGCTATCTCAGCTCCTCCAGTGTCTGTGTGTAAGGCTGGACAGGAAGTGGAAGGGATCACTTCCCACCTGCCACTAACAGCCTCTCACGCAATAAGAGCAGGGGAAGCTCTGAGTGATGCACACTGTATTACAGCTCCTGCAGCTCCAATATCATCAATCTGATTGGTATACAGAGACATATGGGGTGAGTACTTTACAAATAACCCTCCAGCACTCAAAGCCCAAACCTGAAAAGAAACCATTTACCTTAATCTTATGTTTAACTCCTTTCAAAAACTAAACACGGCATGTACCCAAATGATTAATTGAACCCAACTCTAGCCCTAAACTCTGTAATCCTAAACAGCTCTTATTATACAACTATAACCAATATCATGCTTTTAACACTAAGCATCCTATATAATCCAGCTTTGACATTAACCCCTCTCTATCCTTAAACCCCCCTCTACCATAACCACTAACATTATCTTTAATCCTGCACACTTCACAAACTACAAATGCACATCACTGCCCATTTACACACACACAAATGCATTCACTCTCTAAAACCGCTAGACACACATGCACACACACACACACACACACACAAAATCTCTACAGCCCCTAGACACACACGCTTTATATCCAGTGGAAACACATACATATTATAGTCCCCAGCCACACATAGTACACCACAGATTCCTTTACACACACACTACACCACAAACAGTTGACTCTACACACACGCAATTCCACAATCACCCTCCAACCACATACAACACCAAACGCATAGCTGTGCTGTGTAAAATAAACACAGGACATTGTTTCCAGGGCTCTGCGCATGAGATGCCGTGGACTAGAGGAACTGCCAACTAACATACTTACTTGAGGGTGGCGTGCATATCATTGTTGATGACATGCCCCCTCTCTTTCCCAGCCCCCTTCTACAGGGCTGCTCTGCCTTTAAATGCCCAGGATGAAATTTTTTCCCACTCCGGTTCTGAATGTAGATACCACAAATGTGACAGTGTCCCTTTAATCCTGTAGATAGAGTATAAAGGAATGTTGATATGTTGTTCCAAAATTTTCTTCACATTTTTTGTTCATTTTATCTTTTGCTTTTATTGACTTTTCTATTATAAAGATAAAACATGTTTAATTTCCTTTTAAATTCTTTCAATATTCCCGATTATACGGAATTAATGATTCACAAATGAAAGAACCGAGATACTGGAGCTATGTATCATTCCAGAAACAGGTTGCGAAGAATCTACAGAATTAGCCAACAGTAACCAGAAACATTCCCAGCTGAGTGTTCACGATTAATGGTGTTAAGTTCTGCATTATTGTTCATTATGATATTATGATAACCAAATGTCTTTATCTTGGTTTGTTTGCTTTGTTAAACTGACATCGCCTGAAAAAAATCCCTTTCTATGAATACATTTAGCATTATAAAAAGCTTTTAAAAATTAGTGGTACTAATCTTTTTATAGAGCATCATTTGTTTTTTAAAACATGCACCTTACAATTGTTCCTTTATTTGTTTAAAGCAACACTCCAGTAGTCCAAAACATAAGACGAGGGTACAGCACTCTAATAATTCTTTTTTAGTGATCAACACTCCAATTCACTGGGTGTGGGCCTGGGGGACAATATGTCTCCCTCCTTTTGTTACTTAGGGCGAGGGGGAGAAAATAGGTCCCCCTTTTTTTACTTAGAGCCTCCACCTACCCCTTATGCGTGGGGACCTGAGGGCAACACTAGCCCCCACTTGCGGTGTCCCCCACCATTAATTATTTGAATAGGAGTGCGGGGGCCTTTTTATTTCTTTACAACAGTGAGCATTGTTTAGTAGACATGCCCCTACTCGCGGTATAGTATCCAAACAAGAATGGACAAACTGTACTAATTCTGTTAGAATGAAATTCGTTAATTTCGCCACTGTCCTGTCTAAATGGCAGGACGCTCGGAAATAGTGAAAGGAGGCATTGGAAGATCACGGAGAAACAGTGAGTATTTATCAGGCCTCCACTCTCACATTCACCTACCTCGCGCTCCCACACCGCATCTCCATCTCCCTCCGCGGGGACCCTGCGTCAGAGTGCGGCTCTTCGAACAGCACGGCTGGCCCGACCACCCACGCCAACCGCTCGCATTCATGTGAACGCCGCCGATTCTCGAACATGACAACACAGGAGGCAGAGCTTCGTGAAAATTATATTATGCGCGCGCTGAAAAAGGGCTCCTTCAAGGGACAGGAGGTGGAGACCAGAAAGGAGCTACAGTAAGCAGACCACCCCGTCTCTCTATTCAAACTCCACTAACACATGACTCCTTGCTCAGTTGTACTGTGCTCCTGATTGTGTAAAGACCTTCAGTGATTATCCTGCCGTATCCTGCTTTTTGACCTTTCCCGGAACTATCACTTCTGAACCTGTGATGCCTGCCTGTCCTGACCTTTGGCTTCCCCGGCTACTCTCTCCGTTTGGTCCTTTTGTACTGCGAACTTGGTCCATTTGCATTCAGCGCTCCTCTGCATCTTGGGCTTCATCTACTAAACAGACAGTATTGAGGAAAATTTTCTTTGACCACAGGAAATGGAGTGGACTTAAGCTCCTCCTTAGGTCAAAGCTGGTCAATCGTAGAAAAAAAGCAGTCCCTACTTTGTCTTATGTTTTAAAGAAAACTAGAGCAGATAGGAAGAAAAGAAGAACAGATCTGAGAGAGGAAGAGAAAGCGATTGGGGAAAGGTAAGTTCGGCATAACAGTGCCACTTTAATTTTACAGGACTCTCCCTCCCCTCTGCCCCTTTGTTTCAGACTTTTTTGGGACCTGTTTAGCTCCCCTCCCTTCCTACTATCTCCTCTGAGTATCTCCTGTGATTTTGTTTTATTCACCCAACGCGGCCCCAAGAGTCACATTGTCTTTAAAATATTTTGTTAGAAAACAAGCCTAGTTATTTTTTTTTTTGTATTAATACTGTCAGGCCTTAAGCCTCCCGATGTCTCCTCATACTTCCGGGTTTGACGGAGCTTAGCCACACCCCCATTGCCGCGGTCTGCTATTTAATGCGACCGCACCAGCTGATAGACGCTTACCGCGCCAAACTCACCGGCTCACATACCTCGCTGAGACGACCACTCGCTACTAGACCGGACTGGAGGAATATTCAAGTCCCCATCATCTCTCCTCATCACAGACAGCTACCAGCACTCTCGGCAACCATTCACTGAAGCAACCGCCTCTGAGGAGAGCTAGGGATACAATCCCTCTGCTTCTAGAAGTTAAGTAATTTACAGTCTCTGAGTTTAGAGCTAACAATGCTAAAGCTTTATTTCAACTTACTAAAGTCTGCTATCAAGTTCTCCAGCAAGCCTGCTACAGCTTTCCTCAAATCAAGTATTATTCAAGTTCAGCTGTACCTGTCTTGCTACAGATAATCTTATTTCTTCATACTAAAGTCTGCTATCAAGTTGTCCAGCAAGCCTGCTACAGCTTTCCTCAAATCAAGTATTATTCAAGTTCAGCTGTACCTGTCTTGCTACAGATAATCTTATTTCTTCATACTAAAGTCTGCTATCAAGTTGTCCAGCAATCCTGCTACAGCTTTCCTCAAATCAAGTATTATTCAAGTTCAGCTGTACCTGTCTTGCTACAGATAATCTTATTTCTTCATACTAAAGTCTGCTGTCAAGTTGTTCAGCAAGCCTGCTACAGCATCCCTCAAAACAAGTACTATTTAAGTTTTGCTGCACCATTCTTGCTACTGATAATTCCAATGTATATAATCTCTTATAATTTGAACTGTTAACAAGAATAACGGACTCTAATGAATTCTGAACCTTGTCAATGCTAAATGAAACAAACCGTTTATTATTTAAAGAAACAGTAACTGTAATTCTGGAACTGAAGTCTCAGTTCCATCTAAGTGTCTTAATAAAAGATCAAAGTCCTAAGAAATCTGCAGTTGTGTTCCACATCATTTACTGTGAACGTGACAGAATAATCCAGCCATTGTAATGGAACCAGCAGATTTCGTTTCTAAAGTATTGTTGCTGAATCAACGAGTCGATTCACTTAACCAAGGTGTGCAAGACCTGCAGGTTACAAATGAAAGAATTCTCACTTATGTCAGATACTTACAGACACATACTCCTCATACTGTTCTGCACTCAATTAGCGATCCTGCTGTATGTAACCCTGAAAAATTCTATGGTGATCGTTCCAAATATAAGGAGTTTTTTTATTCCTGCAAATTATTGATTGCTTTAAAACCTAGATCTTATCCCACAGAAAGATCTAAGGTTTTTTCAGTTATCTCATTCCTGAGAGGTGAACCTATGTCCTGGGCCCAATCCTTTTTGGACAATGATGACCCCATCTTAGATTCACTGGAGGAATTCCTTAAAGCCATGTAGCTTCTCTATGAAGATCCATACAAACAAAATACTGCTGAATTAACAATTAGAACCTTGCTACAAAAACATAGACCCGTTGAAGATTATATTGCTGAGTTTAAAAGATGGGCAGTAGAAACGCAATGGAATGACATCGCATTGCGCAACCAATTTCGAATCGGCTTATCTGAAGCTGTAAAGGATGAACTATCTAGAATAGAACTCCCGACTACTTTGAATGCTCTGATTCATCTATCGATCAGCATTGACAGAAGGCTTAGAGAAAGAAAAGCCGAAAAGGCTCTCTCAACTTCAACGGGGAAAAAATCATTTCATCCTCCAAAGCCTTCTGACAACTCATCCTTACCAACCGAACCTATGGAAATAGGGGTAATAAGAAGTCCCCTCACTCCTGAAGAGAAAAATAGAAGACGTATATTAAACCTCTGCATGTATTGTGCCTCTCAAGTTCATTTGGTCTCTGATTGCCCTTTATTGAAACGGATAAAGGGCAGTAGGCAGACTCATGCCTCTTCCATCCTAAGTGCACTCCCCTCTACAGCAAATACTCAAATGTCCCCTATCATTCTCATATTACAGTGGGACAATAAAAGAATTATGACTAAGGCTGTCATCGATTCCGGTGCAAATGGAGTGTTCATCGACTCAGCCTTTGTAACAAAGAATAAAATTCCTTGTATTCATAAAAGAACTTCTGTTCCTGTTAGAGTGATTGACGGGTCCCTCATCTCATCGGGACCAATACTTCATGAAACCATCCCTCTAAAAGTAACCACCAATCATACTCATACTGAAAATCTTATATTTGATGTTATCCCATCACCGTTTTTTCCTATTATATTAGGGATCAACTGGTTAAGGAACCACAACCCTCAAATCTCTTGGTCCCCCTTTTCTCTTACCTTTAACTCCGATTATTGCAAGGAAACATGCTTGCAACATATTCCAATCCTTCAGCCTACTAAAGAACCAGCTATAACCTCTTGTTATTCGGACACCGAACTGGAACCTCCTCCTCATACAGTCGTTGGGACTTTATCTTCCCTTCTCGACGACATAAAAGGACTCAGTAAAGATACTCTTAATCTTCCTACATCAGTTAAACTATCGAAGAAAGACGGTCTCTACTATTTCAAGGACCGAATTTATGTACCTCCTGCTTTCAGAAATCAAGTGCTCAATTTTATTCATGATTCTAACCTAGCAGATCATCCAGGTATAAAAAATACCCTTGAATTGTCCAAGAGATATTATTGGTGGCCTCATCAAGACAAAACCGTTAAATCACATGTTAAAACCTGTTCAATCTGCCAAAGATCCAAACAAGGACCTCAGTACCTAAGTAGTCAATTATTGAACCTACCGATTCTCGGAAAACCTTGGCAATCCATTTCTATGCATTTTTTGGTGGATCTTCCCCCTTCTCAACAGCATACCACCATTCTAGTGGTAGTGGACCGCTTCACTAAAATGTCACATTTTATCCCTTTAAAGATGTTACCCTCATCCTCTGAACTTTCAAAATTATTTCTTGACAATATTGTAAAACTTCATGGATTGCCTGACGAAATCATTTCAGACCGAGGGACTCAGTTTACCTCCAAATTCTGGAACGCATTATGTGCTTCTCTTCATATCCAACGTAAACTGACATCCGCATATCATCCCCGAACTGATGGACAAACTGAAGGAGTCAACCAATGCTTAGTGCAATATCTACGATGTTATTGTTCTCACTTACAAGATGATTGGATTACCTGGTTGCCCATGGCAGAATTCGTATACAACAACTCCTATCATATTAATAGCAAGATGACTCCATTTTTCTCCAACTATGGATTTCATCCCTCCTTGTTTCCTGCTCAAACAAATCTTTCGTCTAATTCTTCTGTTTCGAATCAAATCTCTCATATGTCATCCTTATTCAAATTTTTACATGAACTTTTGGAATTTGCATCATCCACTCAAAGAAAAAATTTTGATATTAAAGAAAACACTTCCCCCGATTATGGGATTGGGGATCTTGTCTGGCTTTCCTCAAAGGACATTTTCATAAATTGGCCATCTAAGAAGTTAAGTTCCCTTTTTCATGGTCCATTTCCAATTAAGTCAATAATCAACTGTAATGTTGTTGAATTGAAGCTTCCATCTACTTTGAAAATTCATCCTGTTTTCCATGTATCCTTACTTAAAACTCATCATCCTCCTTTCTATGGAGCTGTAACTACTTCTCCTGATCCTGTTTTAGTCCAGGGTGAAGAAGAATACAAGATTCAGAAAATTCTTGATTCAAGGGTTCATCGTGGCTCTTTACAATATCTCATTAGATGGAAGGGATATGGAATTGATGAAGATACTTGGGAAAACTCCTCTGGTATCCATGCTGATAAATTGATTTCTGCTTTTCATAGACGCTACCCTTCTAAACCATGTTGAGATAGCACCCTGAGGTTGCTCATTAAGGTGGGGGTACTGTCAGGCCTTAAGCCTCCCGATGTCTCCTCATACTTCCGGGTTTGACGGAGCTTAGCCACACCCCCATTGCCGCGGTCTGCTATTTAATGCGACCGCACCAGCTGATAGACGCTGGATTATTGAAACGCGTACCGCGCCAAACTCACCGGCTCACATACCTCGCTGAGACGACCACTCGCTACTAGACCGGACTGGAGGAATATTCAAGTCCCCACCATCTCTCCTCATCACAGACAGCTACCAGCACTCTCGGCAACCATTCACTGAAGCAACCGCCTCTGAGGAGAGCTGGGGATACAATCCCTCTGCTTCTAGAAGTTAAGTAATTTACAGTCTCTGAGTTTAGAGCTAACAATGCTAAAGCTTTATTTCAACTTACTAAAGTCTGCTATCAAGTTCTCCAGCGGGCCTGCTACAGCTTTCCTCAAATCAAGTATTATTCAAGTTCAGCTGTACCTGTCTTGCTACAGATAATCTTATTTCTTCATACTAAAGTCTGCTATCAAGTTGTCCAGCAAGCCTGCTACAGCTTTCCTCAAATCAAGTATTATTCAAGTTCAGCTGTACCTGTCTTGCTACAGATAATCTTATTTCTTCATACTAAAGTCTGCTATCAAGTTGTCCAGCAATCCTGCTACAGCTTTCCTCAAATCAAGTATTATTCAAGTTCAACTGTACCTGTCTTGCTACAGATAATCTTATTTCTTCATACTAAAGTCTGCTATCAAGTTGTCCAGCAATCCTACTACAGCTTTCCTCAAATTAAGTATTATTCAAGTTCAGCTGTACCTGTCTTGCTACAGATAATCTTATTTCTTCATACTAAAGTCTGCTGTCAAGTTGTTCAGCAAGCCTGCTACAGCATCCCTCAAAACAAGTACTATTTAAGTTTTGCTGCACCATTCTTGCTACTGATAATTCCAATGTATATAATCTCTTATAATTTGAACTGTTAACAAGAATAACGGACTCTAATGAATTCTGAACCTTGTCAATGCTAAATGAAACAAACCGTTTATTATTTAAAGAAACAGTAACTGTAATTCTGGAACTGAAGTCTCAGTTCCATCTAAGTGTCTTAATAAAAGATCAAAGTCCTAAGAAATCTGCAGTTGTGTTCCACATCATTTACTGTGAACGTGACAAATACCCACTGTGTCAACAATGTTTTCTCTCTTCGTATATATGTCCATTTATGTATTTTATTTATTCTTTATTATAATTATTCGCGGACATGTGACTCACACACAACCACAAATTTTTCATTTTACTCTGCTATTTAAAATAGATAATGTCCAGGTCTTGGTAAACCCATTTAATGTGGTGAAACGCGTTAGTGCTCTTTATTTTCCTTTACCTATCATTCTTCTTTATCTTACTTCATTTTCAACCAAAAATACAATTTTTGTAAAATATTTAAACCAGTTAATCTATTGATTATTATAAACCCTGGATCATATTCCAATATATTCCAGGCCATTATTATAGAAACATAGAATGTGACAGCAGATAAAAAACATTCGGCCCATCTAGTCTGCCCAATTTTTAAAAATTCTTTCATTAGCATAGCCTTATGCAAATCCTACGCATGCTTAAACTCCTTTACTGTGTTAACCCCTTTAGCTGGAACCCTATTCCATGCATCCACTACCCTCTCAGTAAAGTAATACTTCCTGATATTATTTTTAAACCTTTGCCCCTCTAATTTAAGACTAAGTCATCTTGTTGTGGTAGTTTTTCTTATTTAAATATAGTCTCCTCCTTTACTGTGTTGATTCCCTTTATGTATTTAAATATTTCTGTCATATCCCCCCTGTCTTGTCTTTCCTCCAAGCTATACATGTTAAGATCCTTTAACCTTTCCTTGTACGTTTTATCCTGCAATCCATTAACCAGTTTAGTAGCCCTTCTCTGAACTCGCTCTAAAGTATCAATATCCTTCTGGAGATATGGTCTCCAGTACTGCGTACAATACTCCACATGTGGTCTCACCAATGTTCTGTACAATGGCATGAGCACTTCCCTCTTTCTACTGCTAATACCTCTCCCTATACAACCAAGCACTCTGCTAGCATTTCCTGCTGCTCTATTACATTGTCTGCCTACCTTTAAGTCCTCAGAAATAATCACCCCTAAATCCCTTTCCTCAGATGTTGAAGTAGGTTAGGACTCTATCAAATATTCTGTACTCTGTCCTTGCGTTTTTATGTCAAAGATGCATTATCTTGCACTTATCCACATAAAATGTCAGTTGCACTGGTCCACTGACCATTTTTCTTGTTTACCTAAATCAGTTGCCATTTGGTTTATACGTCCTTGACAGTGTCCCTGTTACATATCTTAGTATCATCAGCAAAAAGACATACCTTACCATCAAGACCTTCTGCAATATCACTAATAAAAATATTAAAGAGAATGGGTCCAAGTACAGATCCCTGAGGTACCCCACTGGTGACAAGCCCATGCTTCGAATATACTCCATTGACTACAAACCTCACTCAGCCACTGCCTTACCCATTCAACAATATTGGAATCCAAACTTAAAGATTGCAGTTTATTGATAAGCCTTCTATGTGCAACAGTGTCAAAAGCCTTACTGAAATCTAGGCAAGCAATGTCTACTGCACCACCCTGATCTATTATTTTAGTTACCCAATCAAAAAAATCAATAAGATTAGTTTGACATAATCTCCCTGAAGTAAACCCATGTTGTCTCTGATCTTGAAATCTATGTGATTTTAGATGTTCAACAATCCGATCCTTTAACATAGTTTCCATTACTTTCCCCACTACTGAAGTAAGGCTTACTGGCCTATAGTTGCCCGACTCCCCCCTACTACCTTTCTTGTGAATGGGCACAACATTTGCTAACTTCCAATCTTCTGGGACTACTCCTGTTATTAATGATTAATTTAATAAATCCGTTAATGGTTTTGCTTTTACACCACTAATCTCTTTTAATAACTTTGGGTGTATTCCATCAGGTCCCAGTGACGTATTTGCCTTTACTTTTGCCAGTTGAAATAGAACCTCTTACTCTGTAAACTCACATGTAACAAATGACTTGTTTGTCCTTTTTCCTAACTAAGGTCCCTTTCCTTAATTTTCATCTGTAAATACTGAACAAAAATATTAATTGAGGCAGTCATTATTTGCCAAGATCCAGTTTAGATTTAGTTTTTCTAGATCAGGGGTAGGCAACCTACGGCACTAGTGCCATGCACGGCACTCGTGGTGTCTTTGCACGGCACTCAAGGCTGCTAGAGACAAATAGGCTCTGGCCTATCAGGAGTCCCAGTAAAACTTCAGATATCTGCTAATCCGAAAAGGTGGTGAAAGACAATCCTCAATTTATGCATTGCAGCACGTAGAGGAAGTGATCTTAGATCACTTCCTCACAGCACTTGTGAATAGGAATCCACACTGTAGTAGAGCAGCTCGCAGTTGCTGTTGCAGCTCCTGTCCTTGACCTGTACCTGGCCGGTCTGGTCCCCACGGGAACCTGGAGAAGCCACCCAGACTGCTAGATATACACAGGAATGCAGAATCTTGCATTCCTGTTTAATCCCTCATACAAATAGTACGGACAGCCCACACACAAACATATACATAATCTGCACAAACGCAACACCACTAACAATCCACATACATGCACACAACCCCACATGCAGTCTCTCACATGCAATACCTCAAACAGCCCCCACACACACTACCAAACACACAATGTGACATATCCATTCACACAATTCCACAAGCAGCGCCCATACACAACTCACATTCATATGTATCATACACAATACCATAAACTACTCATGAACATATACAATATAATAGCTAATATACGCAGGGCCGTCTTTAACGTGGGGCAAACTGGGCAGCTGCACCGTGAGCCCCGCTGGCCTCAACTATTTCTAACCCCCGGCCGGTAATCCGCACACTAAGGAGGCCCACCGGGTGGCCCGTGCACAAAGGGCCACCCGGTGGGCTTCTGTCAGCAGGGTCCCGGTGGCGCACTGAGGCGCTTTAACAGCGCGAGCAGGCCCCTTGCTTTTTGGCAACAGGCTGGGAGGAAGTGACGGCCGTGCATCACTTCCTCCCACAAAGAGAGGAGCGTGCGGGAAAGAAGAGTAGGCAGAGTGGAGGGGGGCTGGCCTAGAGAGCCAGACCTCAACTCCCAACACCTTCAGCCACCAGCAGGAAAGGTAGGAAACTGGAGGGTGGGTTTAAAAGTGTAATTTTTGTGTGTGTCAGTATATCTGTGTGTCAGTATGTCTGTGTCAGTATGTCTGTCAGTGTGTGTGTCAGTATATCTGTGTGTCAGTATATCTTTGTGTGTGTCAGTTTGTTTGTGTGTCAGTATATCTGTGTGTGTGTGTCAGCATGTCTGTGTGTGTGTGTCAGTAAATCTGTGTCAGTATATCTGTGTGTGTGTGTGTCAGTATGTCAGTATGTCTGTGTGTATGTTTCAGTGTGTATATATCTCTGTGTGCGTGTATATGCGCATACATCTCAGCATTCACACACTAACACTATACACAAATACACCCCGACATTCAAATTTCAACACTACGTACAAACACATGTCTGTGTTACACACCAAAATTATATGTAAATACACCCCTGAATTCAAAAACCAACACTACACAAATACATGCTTGCAGTCACGCCAACACCACATACAAACATATTCCATGTTTACATTCGAACACACAAAAACCGCTTAGTGCTAAGACCTGGAAACATGGGTAAATGGTAGAGCCCCAGCTGTCAATTACTGGAGTTGCATGACAGATGGGGATCTACCTTTTAATCACTCGTGCAACAGGGAGGCCCAAAAAAATTCTTGCACCTCTCTACTTTAGGTCCGCCACTGCGTTGAGGTGGAGGACGTGATTGCACGCCTGGGGAGGGGAAACAGGGTCCAGTCAATATTAAAGACGGCCCTGCATATATGCACAAATACAACGATACAAAGCAATTACAGTAAAAATAACACAAGCAGGATACGGCAGCATACACACCTCATTTTTAAAAAAAATAGGACCGGCACGCTATGGGACATCACAATCCTATATCGGCACAGTGCTGCTAAAAGGTTGCCTACCCCTGTTCTAGATGATCAAGCTTCTAGGACCTATACTCCAACCATTGTGCTGTCCAAGATTAAGGTTGAGATCAGGGTTTAAGGTAACTGTACCTGTGATTGGTTGTATGAGTACGGCAATGGACCTGTCCAAGCTGCATACTATATTAGAAGTTTAAGGTCAGTATTACCTATGGTGGCTTCAGGCATTGGGAGTCATGTGTCCTTGTCCGTGTGCCAATGTCTAAGGATTTAACAAAGAGCCCTGAGTAGACTAATCCAGAAAGCACTCAGTGTGGTTACCATATTGGAACAGAGACAGATATTTCTTAGTTTTTGATCCTTAATAGGACATTGCTTGTTTCATTTTTGATATCACTGTTGTTTCTTTATTTATGAATACTGCTACCTGTCACGTCCTTCTCTGTTCTGTTGAGATATCTGGCAATGGCTTCTGGTATCCAGTACTCTTGATACAATTCTTGTTTAGTTTTTCTTGGTCTTTTGGTTTTCTTTTCTATGTCTAGTTTTCTTTATGCTGGGATTTCTGAGTTCATTCCTATAGTCCGTCCCTGGATTTCCCAGTCTCTTGGATTTATTTAAATGTTTGTTTTATGTTGCCACACCCGTTTGTTTTCCATCATTCCTTTTTGTTTCAGTGTCCTGCAGGCAGCTCCTCAAGGCTTCTGCCCCTTCTTGCAGGTAAGTGCTATATATGTCTTCTTTGGATGTTATAGCATACATTAGGCAGTGTAGGACCTGCCAGATATGGGGTACATTGGCGTTGTTGGCAGGCTTATGCAATGTATGATCATATAGTGTGAATAAATCGCCATGATTTTCATATGTAGTACTTAGTTATGTCTCCTCTTGTTTTGCCTATCTTGTCTTGTTTTAGTTTGTATACCCGGTCCATGTACAGTCCTGTCCAGTCATGCCCATGTTATGTTCATGTTTTCCTCATGTCTTGTGTATATGTTCTGGGTTTAGCTTACTATCTTTCTCTGGTTCTGGGTTCTATTAGTTCTGTCTTGTTTTCATGTTTGGTGCCTATCTCTAGTCATGCCTTGTTTCTAGTACTGGATAGAATCTTGCTGCAGAGCCTCCCTATTAAGCTCCTGGGAGGTCTGCTTAAATTCCATGCTCCTAGTTCCTGGCATCCGCTGAAGCTGATTCCGGGTCTTGGTATGTGGCTGCACAAACGCTGGTGCTCAACACCAGGGGGCGTGTGGTTACCCTGCACCAGACCCTGCTAATCCACCTCCACACTGTAACTCCTACTCTGAACATCAGGCATAATGGGTCCCGGTCCTGCACCGCCGCCCGGACACTGTCTGGGTCCCAGGCACCGGACCGCCACCCTGACACTACCATATTATTACTGCGTGGAGAATCTGCACTTTAAAGGGACACTATAGTCACCAGAAAAACTACAGCTTATTGCAAGCATGTCAAACTCAAAGGCTAACACGGGCCAAATAAACATGGTTTAAGTTCATGTGGGCCGCAAAAAAACACAAACTTCAGTTTTCATGGAAATGTAGGGTTATTTAGAAAAGTACAGTATGAAAAAAGCTGCCCAACTGACACTGGACGTCCTCACGCTCATAGGGCTTAAAAGTAAACAAAAGAGTAAATTTATTTTAAGGAGACGTGCATTTGCCTGACAGATTAAGAAAAGTGTGGTAATGGGACTGAATTAACGAATGTATGCTGTTGCAAAGCTGTAAAAAAAAAATTGTGTTATCTTGTTGATTTTGAAGTCCTATGAGTGTGTTCTTCACTTTGGCTGAGATCATCAAACTTGATAATCTCAGCCAATCCAATCCATTGGGAGGCAATTGTGCATTTGTGGCAAAAATCTGCGCAGCCAATCAGCAACTTCATTGGGAGCGTTCAGCGCCTCCATGCAGACCCATTCTAATACGCTGCCCCCTCCCTCCATTCTAATACACTGCCCACAAATGTAATGCATGGCCCCCCTCCATCCACTCTAATATACTGCCCACTCCACTCTAATTTAATACACTGCCCTCCCTTCCCCCAATTTAATTCACTGCCTCCCTCCCTCAAATTAATACACTGCCCTCTCCCCAATTTAGCACACTGCCCCCTCCCTCCCCCAAATTAATACATTGCAGACAGACAGACACTCTGTGCTGTTGCGACCATGGGAGCACACAAATGACGTGGGAGAGAAGACAAGGAAATATCTTTCATGTCTTGCTCCTGGTCGCAGTAACAGCACAAAGCTACATCAGGGCAGGGGGGCCGCAAATATATTCATTGTGGGCCGCAAGTTTGACATGCTTGGCTTATTGTATTTGTTCTGGTGGGTATAGACAGCCCCTACATGTTTTTTTGCAGTAAACACTGTCTTTTCAGAGAAAAGGCAGTGTTTATATTACAGCCTAGTGATATCTCTACTGGCCACTCCTCAGATGGCTGCTAGATGATCTTCCTGGGGCAGTGCTGCACAGTGTGACTGCCATTCAGTGTCTCCACCCCCCGCAGGCAGACACTGAACTTTCCTCATAGAGACGCATTGATTCAATGCATCTATATGAGGAGATACTGATTGGCCAAGGCTTTGCTGGCTCTGCCCCTGATCTTCCTTTTTGACAGTTGTATTAGCCAATACAATGCTTTTCTATGTGAATGCATTGTGATTGGCTTTGATGATGTCAGCCAAGCAGGCAGATCAGGGCCAGCAGCAGCAGACTGGAATAAAGGTAAGATTTTACTATATTTAGGGGACAGCGTGGGGTGGAGGGGAAGTGTGGGCAGGAGGGCTAGATGGTGTTTTTAACACTATAGGGTCAGGAATACATGTTTGTGTTCCTGACCCTATGGTAATCCTTATATTTTAAGTCATTAAACTTCAGTCATGGTTTTCCACAAACATTAGGCTTTTTTGGACTATGTGAGGCTCCTTAACTTATTATCAGGCTTCAAGAAATAGATTAAGGCCTGTACTTTATTTAGAACATTCTGCCTCCTGTGATGGACAAACACTGTTTCTTTATTTCTGAGTGGGGATAAATTATGTTATTTTGAATGTTACATGTTAAAGATTTAAGCGTAGGGTGTAACTTTAAAATTCAGGACGTTAAAAGAATGTCTGTTAACATACTCACTTTAAAAAAGCATGCAAATTGGCAAATTTGCCTTTCAAACACTGAGAAAGGACATCAGACACTGAGACCACATCACAAGGTCCATAGAACAGGTGATTTTATAAGACAAAGTTAGATTCTGGGTTCCTTTAAGTCCACTTTTTCATATAAGAGGACAGCTCTGACCAGTCCAGTACATGGTCAAAAAGAGTGACTGACTAAGATTTTAACCGGGTGTTGATTCAACACCATGCGTAAGAACTCATGGTGTTAAATCAACACGTGATTAAAGTCTAAATTGGCCACGGTTGTTTTCTGAGCTGATGGAGAGGTCCAGGAAGCCGTCTAGGGTGACCACTAGGAGACTTACATAATTTCTTGCGAGGTTCTGTCCTTGGTTTGGAGTTGGAGTGGGGTGGGTTGGAGTGAGGGCACTCTTCAGAGCTGTGCCTGATGAAAGACAGGGGGAAAACCAGGAAGTGTGACTTCAGCTCTTAAATGAGAAACTTGGGTGAATGTCTCAGTAAAGTGGGGGACTGCGGTACTGTTACATTTACTTCTTTCACTTCCTTCAGTGGAAAGAAGGGAGCAACCCTAGATAAAGAGAACCATGACAGTCCAGTTCCAAACCACAGATGAGCCACTGCTAATGTGGATGGAACCAGGAGGAGAGCATCTTAGTCAAACTCTTCCTTATCCTGAAGAAGAAAGACATGACTTGAAGGTATACTATCTGTATGTTAGGCTGGGAGCTCCTGGATCAAAGCTGCCAAATTGGAACCCCAAACTCAGTACTATTCTAGAACGTTACCACTGTAGCGTGTTTGTCTGGATCTCACAAGGTGGGTCTAGATACGTGTACAATGATTTTGGAGATGAACACTGATGTCACAGGGAATGTACTGGAAGCACTTTCATGCCACTGAGCTTGCTTTGCTGTAATTGGGGTCGCTGAGTGAGACCCCGGGAATCTTTCTACAACTGATAAGCCTGAGCAGCGATGCACATCATGACCTGTGTCACTAAACCTAGTGGAAATAAATGGACTTTATGAACAATCTACCGAATTCTAAATTCTAAATCTTAACATCATGTTACAGTCTATGTAACCAGAACATGCAAACTTATACAATACAGATAAATCACCCAAATTAAAAACAAGAAGAAGAAAAAAATTTTTTAACATATTTTTTTTTTTATTATTACTGTTGGTCAATGACAAATTGGAAAAGAGAGGAAGTTATTAAATTCTCTTTCCGACATACCAGAATGTCATAATAGCATTGTTGTAATTTTTTATATATGGTTTCAAAATATTTCACAGCACTGTACAGTTGTACCATTAAATCATAAATGAACGAACATGCACTGAAAAAGACACACATCCCTGCTCAAAAAAGCTTACAATCTAAAAATAAAGGGATTCTGCTACCAATTTCTTATAAAAAGTAATTAAAAAAAGCCTTTTCTTGTTTTTGTGACTCTCACTATCTCATCATTATATTAATAAAATTAGAAGTGTCTTGACACGTATCACAAGTAGATTAACAGTCCTTCAATTTAATTGATATCCCAGCACTTATTCACAGTCCTTGAGACAGTCCTTCCAAGTTTGTTATTCAATATGTCATTTATTTATTAAGAATTAAATTCACTGAATGTAAGTTTTATAACCGTAATGTTTAATCTCTGACACTGTAAAAGGGATTTTGTCAACTCGTGCTAATTCTTACTGCACGAATTGTAAAACAGAATTTTTTTCCCCCCTGAATTGTATTTACAAACATCAAAACTATTCTAAAATAAAGTCTTCGGTGATGGCCCTCCCTAAGGTCACGGAACCCACTAATATAGAATGTAACAAGCTGTTGGCTGGAGCAGCTCACAGACATGATAAAATGTGCGGTGTTAATCACTTTACTGGAGGATTGTGAAAAAACGACACTTTCGATAATTAGGGTCTGTTTTACTGGAAATTCGAACTCCCTGAGGAAGTCCGTAAAAAGAGGAATTTCCAGAAAAATGAAATGCTGGAGGCCAGAATATGGTAGCCAGAAGTGTGCAGAGCTATCCTCCTTAAAAAGGTCAGCCAACCAGAACAGCTCCAGCTGTTGTAACCTACATCATCCATGATGCTTTGCTAGTATATATATATATATATAATGAGCAAGCCAATGGTTTATGGGATTTCTGATTGGCTGACCGCACTCTATGAAAAATAATGATAGAAATAAATGACAAAACTAAATGGAAGTTAAAAAAAAAAAAGAATAGTTTTTTTTTGTTTTTTTTAGAAAAATGCTCTGATTCAGATATAGATGGATTACAATTCATAGCTTAGTGAATAAATCTCTACAGGCATTAATCAGTTAAGCAAAGGGTGCCCAAAAGGTAGATGCTATAACACATTCTAAAGACATGCAAAGCATCATGGGATTTGTAGTTCTACAACATCTGTGGATCTACCTTTTGGGCACCCCTGAGTTTGGCGTTATTGCTTATCACATGCTCACGTCAGGATTTAATCACTTAAAACAGACTTGTAGTGAATTAAAAATCGTAAATCAAAATGTCTGCTCAAACGGCCAAACTGTAATAATAGATACATTTAAAAACTTTTCCAAATTATATGTTTCAACACAAGTTTTGCTATTTAGTTTCTGCTCACTAGATTTGGGTGTTTAGCGAATAAAGCCCCTCGTCCCCCACACAAACACACATGCACGCACACACCTGCCAAAAGTTTACAGGTCGTGGTAGAAGGGAAGGGGGTCATATTGGGGCCATACCGTCCCTTTAATTAGGGATGCTCATTAAATATACATTTTGCTGAACTGCACAGATTTTAATGCAAATATGGTATATGTACTACCCATAAGTATCTCTAACCGGGCCATTCAGTAAAGTGAGAATTCAAAGTGAATTTCAAATTTAAAGCTAAAGTAGCCGAACTTAGTCGGCGTAGAGAATTTCTCCACGTCAGCTACGTTTACTTTAAATTTGGAATTCAGTTTAAATTCTCATTTTGGTGATTAACCCTGTAAATGTGGAGAGTTGGTTAAGGGGTAGAATATAAATCAAACTCAGTTTTTCTTAGTTAGTCGTTTGACCACAAGAAGTCAATTCACCTCCCAAATCCCAGACACATTCATTCTTCATTTAAAGGGGAAGGAACGCTTTTTTGCTCATACCGACTAACAATACATTGTACTTTCCTTTGTGCTGGGACGCGCTCTGATGACCCCGCAGACAATGAGATCTGTTGGGCATTGAAATATCAGCATTGTTTATGAAGTTCGTTCAGACAGAAGCACTTTCATTTCAATTAACCCTGGCTGTTGTATGGTCAATGGAACAAAAAAAATAAATTCAGTTGCGAGTCTAATCGGGGGACTACAAAATAGAGAAATCAACAGAAAAGTTCTATAGGTTATGACTGCCCTTCCACAGGTATTCATTATTTTTGCATCCTTGGAGATACAAACCTGACAAACCCTATAAAAACAGAAATACATTATTCTGTCCCTACCTACCTGTCCTTACTTGTGACATTCTGGCTCGGATTGGAGCTGATCCATGTATGTGAGTTGGAGAAGCATGAGATAGAAGAATTTTAAGAAGTGTATTACATTTTTTTGTGTATAACTTACCTGGGCATTCTGTATCTTGATGTCCAGAGTTTGAGCCGTTCCAGGTGAATCAGCTCAAGTCAAAATGAACACTTAGGCCACTAACCCAGAATTATAAATGCTCTCAGTTCCTACACAGCTTTATTATTATGGCACCGTCACGGAACTGCCTTAGAATTCTTAATTAATCGTTAACACCTCTACCCCCACCAGTTTATTAATTAACACCTGTTCTCTGCTAGCCCCCCCCCCCCCCCGTGTCCTGGGACCTATCAATATCCAATCACATTCATTTTCACAGACATTCTAAATAAAACAGAGATTTGATTATTGGAAAAACATTTGTGGAAATTTGTAAATCCACAGAATAGATAAGTAAAAGGAAAGAACAGTGGACCCACATTTTACAGAAATGTATGTGGAATTGATGAGTGAGGGTTGAGATACAGAGAGAATGACCAAAACTCATCAAATAGATTTTCCCATAACTTGTTCTCAGTAAACCTTTGGTGTAACCTGATAATTAGTCACCTCATACAAAGACCCAGAAATCACAGAACCATCCGTCTCCTGAATAAGGATCATTTACAGTGTAAATTGAGGTCCAAATCCGAAATAAAGACCACTTCACCTTAAACAAAGGATTTAGCATAAAATTCTCAGTCTGTAACTATAGGGCAGACACAACACCAAAAACAATGCCCAGTCCCTTGCAATCATATGCCCTAATACACAAGCTAATTTTAACAAATGCTTCATGCCCATTAAACAAAGCCATACATACCATGTCTTAAACTAAGCTTAACAACCTGGAAGTAGCAAAACAGTTTGTCTGATTGATAGCCAGGGGGGTGTAACAAGGTTAATATAAAAGTTCCAATTTCTAATCAAATCTGCACTTTTACAACAAAGATAACACTCTTCACACATAAAGCACTTCATCAAGAGAGTCTGGAGTGTCCCTTTAAACAACTTTTAACAGCTTATTGGAACTAATGTATCACACCCACTCAATGTAATGAGAGCATTAAGCGAGTGTCTCAAACGAGGACGGCTGACATTAAAGCATCAAATGAACTTCCAAACAATCTTAGAGTAACAAGAGGACTAAGCCACATCCCAAACGAGAACAGCTGGTTGAACAGCAATACAATTTGGAAATGGATTGGATACCCAAGCGCTTGGCAACATAGCTCATAACACTTAATATTCAAGCCTGCAAAACAATTGCTGTTTTCTAAAATTTGGATAAGCTCATTGACCATAAGTACAGTGATTACAGCCTCACAATCAAGATTAGCGAGAACGTTTTTAGAGATGAAATCACATATGAACAATCACGTTATTCAATTTAGCGAGAATATAAATTAGAGACATTTTCCATCGTCTCAAACTTCTCGCTATTAAATAACATTTCCGTTATCTGATGATCCCACAAATGATTATTTCTAGAAAGTTCCAGCTTCGTTTTTGGGCCAGAGTTTCTAATTTGGGTCTGTTTTAACCCATGTGGAACAAATAATTAAACAATTCCCATTGTATCGTATCAGAGCTAGCACGTTAATTACCATTAAAGGGCTCATAATGTAGGTAGATTAGTCACGGAAACGGTATGCCATCATCCGTGGTATCGTAGCCAAACTGGAGTATTTAAAAGAATACACATGGGATTAAAGAAAAATCACCTATTGTGCCAGAGGCATACTGACGTGGTGTTCACTAACTTTTCTAAAGTATGATCCAGAGCTTTTCAAGTCTAAATCGGTTAGTCTTAAAGGTTTATTAACCCCTTAGTGACCAGACCGTTTTCCAATTTTCTTACCGTTAAGGACCAGGGCTGTTTTTACATTTCTTCGGTGTTTGGGTTTAGCTGTAATTTTACCACATGACAGGAGGCTTCATATTTGCATATCTTTCTTTACTGAAAACTCCAGCAGCATAGAAACAGTAACAACCAATCAGAGAAAAGATATGCTGCCCATAAAAGGGTCTGTCTATGACATCACTTCCTCTTTCTTTGCTGCTCCAGCCATCAACAGGTCAGAGTATTTTTTACCTGGTACTTCATATCGATTATCTACTGTTATTTCTGTATGGTACACTGCATCTCATTGGATTTCTCTTTTCTGTTGTTTGTGTACTGCTTTATAATTATTTCATTCCTCCAACCCTGTCAACCCGTTTTTTCTCCCCTCTCTACTAGCCCCTGTACACTGTACTTTATCTTACTGCTTTCGGACGATCCGCGGGCGGCGTGGCTGCCCGTGCCTCGCTCGCCGCGCGGACCTGTCTGCTCTCAGGGGTCGGTGGGGACGGGTGGAGGGTAGCCGGAGTTGTATTTTATTTTCCTCTCCTTACTTTTGCCGCGTCCCGCGGGTGAATAGTGGCCGCGATCGGGAGCTTTCTCTCCACGCGGCCGGCGGCCATCTTGGATCTCGCGGTCCGCGGCGGCCGTCTATTGTACTTCACGGCGGCTCGGTATTCACCCGACCGCCGCCACGAATGCGGGGATCACCCTCAGGGGGACTCCCCACTCTCTCCCCTGCGTTCTAAGGTGCAGGGGAAAGCGGATTTTTTTCTGGCAGTCTGCCCCTAAGGCTGCATAAAGTGTAACACGTTTTGTGTATATCTGCCTCAGTGAGGCAGAGAAGAATGCATGCATATATATATATACTTTACACTGGTATTTGAAGGCTTATATGATACATGATATCCTTGAATGTTATACAGCAATTTAAAGGGACATACCCCTGTTTCCCCTCCCTCAGGAGCTTGTGTGTGATTACTTTAACCCATCCAGGGTTTAATATATGGTTACCCTTTACAGGGTCATACCTCTATACTGCACCCAAGGGTGAAATTTATGTGGGTGTCCTCTGGGTATTTTTTCATGGCACACCACCTGGGGTGACCCCCCAGTTACGCATGCAGGGCGATACGGCCCATATTTTTTTGGTTGATGTGGGTGTCCTCTGGTTTGCCACGGCACACCACCCGGGGTGAACCCCGAGTATATGCACTAGGGCGTACCTAATTCTAATACTTAGCCCTTTGGATAAAATACGTGCATAAAAGCCTTCTATACATACAATCCCTACGCCGGGTACCCCGGTCGTGGCGAGACCTGACAATATTGTCTATATTTGCATACGATAAACCACCACGGTTCTCCTCACTGAACCTTGTTCTCGCCCCACAGGTCTGACGCTACATCTGGTCATGGAAGATACACAAAACACAGACTTTCAAGCCATGATCAATGCCGCCGTGGCGGCTTCTGTGGAAAAGGCCCTCTTGCGAGCCCTCCCCCACAGCCATGGTGACACTAGCCCTCCAGAACGCATGGAAGCGTCGGGCTCTGAGGCGTCCAAGGCCAAGAGACTCAGAAAGCCTTTGAGCCCCCCCTCCGCCAAGGCGAAGGGCAAGATGCCCGCCAAACGGGTCAAGAGCGCGGACCAACAACCCGCACCCTTCGCACCCCTGTCCTCGGACGAGGACGATGCCTACGATCCACACCACCTGAATGTGGTGGATGAATGGCAACGGGACGGTTCACCCTCGGACGACGAGGAATGGCAGGACCTGCCACCCACTTCTTCGACTTATGTCAAGGAGACCTTTTTGGACAAAGAGGCCGATGACAGCCACACCGCCGGTCCGTCCGGAGATGGCGTCTTTATGGACGAACAGGGGATGCCGTTGTTTGACCCACGCACCATCCGACACCCTCGCTCCTCGGAGTGGACACTGCCAGAACATCTGGCGAAATTTATACATTACTGGCTGCGCAAGCCATTGGAAAAGGAGGTACGGACGCGCCTCCGGGCCGAATGCCCCAGGCCCCTGTTCCCCGACAAGGTGGCACTAACGCCAGAATTTGATGACACTATGGTAGCCTTTATGTCACGCTCGGGCAGAGACCCGCGCAAAGGGGTTGAAAAGGGCATAAAGGCGGCACAAGACAAAGTGCTGGATCTGCTGGGTCCCATAGCTAAGATGCTGTATCACGCTGACATGGCCCTCAACCAAGAATCGCAACTGGACCCTCATATCATACGCGAATGGGCCCAACGCGCAATATGTCTGCTGGGCAACGCCAACGCAGCGCTTTGCGTCGAGAGACGCAGATCGGCACTGATCAGAATAGACAGCAAGCTCCTGGAACTGGGAGCCAAGGAATTCGGACCTAAAGCCAAGGGTCTACTATTTGGCGATGCCTTCATTTCTGAGCTAAAACGGCATGTGACCTTATTCACGACCTTAAACAAGGCCCAGACCTCCCTCAGACAAGTGTTCCACGCTCCTCCCGCAAGAGGTGTTTTTGGAAGGGCTGGCCGACAGCGGAACCGTGCCACCAGCCGATTTTGGACCTCAGGTTCCAGGGTGTTCCCACAGACGTCAACCTTCTTCCCGTCCTCCTCACAAAAGCCTTCTACGTTTCGAGGCGCAGGAAGGTCCAGAGGTTTCAGGAGCCGCGGACGCGGCCGCTTCAATAATGGTGAGTCCCTCCATACGAACAAATGTCCCAAAGTTTATTGCAGGCAACCTGTCTTCTTTTTTCCAGAACTGGGAACGGATCACCAAAGACGCCTGGGTTCTCCAGACGGTGCGCGGTTTCGTAATAGACTTTACCGCGCAGCCTGTCCAAACCGCTCTCCCCCTCCCGATACACATGTCGGCAGAACAAAACCGACTGGTGGACGAAGAGATCCACTCGCTCTTCGAGAAGGGCGCGATTCAATACGCGCCAGACGGGGGAGGCTTTATAAGCAATATCTTCTTGGTAAAGAAGAAGCCAGGCGAGTATCGGCCGGTTATCAACCTCCGACAGCTAAACGCCTTTGTGGCCTACAGACACTTCAAGATGGAAGGCATCCATCTTCTACAAGACCTTCTCGTCAAGAACGACTGGTTTACGCGCCTGGACCTCAAAGACGCGTATCTCACGGTCCCCGTGGACAAAAGTTACCGTCAGTTTCTCCGTTTCAGATGGAGAGGACGGGTATGCCAATTTACTTGCCTGCCATTCGGCCTCAGCTCGGCTCCGTGGTGCTTCACGAAGCTATTGAGACCGGTGATGGCTCACATCCGTACAAGAGGCATACGCTGTCTCGTATACTTGGACGATTTGCTGATTTTCTGCGAATCCGCGTCCAGGCTACGATCGCAGACGAACTTTGTAGTTCACTTACTAGAGTCCCTGGGATTCGTGGTGAACATGCAAAAATCGTCCCTCACTCCATCCCAGTCAGTACAATTTCTGGGCTTCGACATCGATTCGAGGGAATGCCTACGCCTCCCCTCGAAAAAGATTGCCTCAATAAGGAAGGAAATCAGGCGAGTCTTGAAGATGGACTCAATACTGCTCAGGATGCTCGCCCGGATTGTAGGACTCCTGTCCTCATCCATTCAAGCGATATTCCCGGGCCCTCTACACTACAGGGCCATGCAACGGCTGAAAGCGGGATACCTGCGCACCGGACATTCCTACGACCACTGGATCCCACTCACTCGGGAGGTGAGATCAGAACTGCGATGGTGGTTGCTACACATACAAGCCTGGAACGGCAAGGCGATCTTCGGCTCCTCCCCGGACTTCATCGTGGAATCGGACGCCAGTTTATGGGGATGGGGCGCCAACTGCTCGGAGGCCTCCACAGGGGGCCCCTGGCAAGGAGAAGAAACCGGTCTTCACATCAACTGCCTGGAGTTGATTGCGGGTTCCTTCGCCATACGCAGCCTGGCCAAAGACAAGTCGAACTGCTGTATCCTGCTCCGCATGGACAACATTTCGGCGGTACAATACATCAACCGCCTGGGCGGAGCGAGGTCCAAAGACCTGACCGAAGCTACGAAGGACATTTACAGCTTCTGCATGCAGAGGAACATCACGTTACAGGCGGAATATCTCCCAGGGGTTTCCAACCTGACGGCGGACTGGTTCTCCCGGCACTGGAGAGACACCAGCGATTGGACGCTCAACAGAGAGATATTTCAGACACTGCGACAGCGGATGGGTCCGCTATCAATAGATCTGTTCGCCTCAAGGACCAACCACCAACTACGGAGATACTACAGCTGGCTTCCGGATCCGATGAGCGAAGCGGCGGACGCTTTCCTGCAGGACTGGCCCTCACTCGGAGCCTACGCTTTCCCTCCATTCTCGATGATCCCACGAGTGCTACGGTATTTACGCACCCACAGGACTCCGATCCTACTCATAACGCCCCTCTGGCAGAGTCAACCGTGGTTCCCGGACCTCCTGGAGATGTCCCACGGCACTCCTGTTCTGCTCCCGACTTTCCCACTCCTTCTGTCGGGACCTCGAGGGGAACCTCACCCCCTCGTCCTGGAAGGCCAACTGGAACTAGTGGCTTGGACGATTTCAGGGGTTCCTGGTCAGTCCACGGCTTATCGCAGTCTACTAAAGACCTCCTTTGGGATTCGTGGGCCCCGGGCACCAGGAGATGTTACATTTCCGCATGGTCAGCCTGGAGTGATTGGTGCGTGGAAAGGGATTCCGATCCCTTTACTGCCCCTATCCCGCTGATACTCAACTACCTTGCCCATCTCTTCTCGACTGGTAGATCATTCAGATCCCTTAACGTGATCAGATCGGCCATTTCAGCGGCACACATCCCAGTACAAGGCAGACCGGTGGGTCAAGACCCACTGGTATGTCGCCTGCTGCGAGGCGCTAGAATGACGAGACCCCCAGCACCCAAATATTCCAACCTCTGGCAGGTGAATAGAGTGCTGGACTTCCTGAGAGGTTGGCCGGACAACCCGTTTCTATCTCTGAAACAACTCTCAGCAAAACTGGCCCTTTTGTTATGCCTTGTCTCTTTCCGACAGGTGTCTGACATTAGAGCCTTTGACGTGGACGGTTTCTCTCTCACTCCAGAGGGAGTCACTTTTTCCATTGCGAGACGGACTAAATCAGATACGTCCTCTGTATCCTATCCATACTTTGAATCGGATCCCAAACTGTGTGTTGTCAAGACACTTAGGAGATACGTAGAAAGCACAGCCACTCTTCGTCACTGTCCGACGGGTCAACTGTTGATTTCCTACGTGAAGCCTCACGGCCCAGTGTCTACAACCACCGTGGCCAGATGGGTTCGCTGGTTACTACAACTGGTGGGAATCGAATCTAGTTTTGGAGCACATTCAGTTAGGGGGGCGGCGGCATCCCAAGCGTTCTTGGCAGGCGCCTCCCTAACCGACATTATGCGTTGCGCGGACTGGTCTAGGGAAAGTACTTTTCGGACATTCTATTTCCGCCATGTTTCGCATGCTTCCTTCACACTGGTTAGGCCTAAGCTTTAAAAATGCAAATATGAAGCCTCCTGTCATGTGGTAAAATTGAAGATTATATTAGCTTTAGTGTACTAATAATCCTTATTTTAGTAATGACAGGAGGCAAATATTTCCCGCCCTAGGGTTTTTCTTTCCCCCCCAGATTACTTAGTTTTCTTCAGGTTTAAGTCCTAGTGCTCAGGTAAGCATGCAGGTTCTTACTGTATATGTTAGCATATGTTTTTTGCATTGTTCGTTGTTATATATGGATTATATATATTATCAGTTTTTCCTTTGATTTAGTGGTTATGCTTCTCACGTTCCGATTTTGATGCCCTATGTTTAAGTATAATACTTTGATGTCCTAGGTTTAAGTTTCACATCTTACTATACATTATTGCTCAGTTATACAACGGTTATGATATGCGGACACGTTGCCACGCCAGAAACCTTTCACCTTTTTCTTTTTCCTTTCAGCATGAATATCCATTTTATGGGACGAAGAATCGTTTTCCACTCCGTCAAATCATGGATCTACCAAAGTTCATTATCGTTATATATTGTTGAATTGTTAATCTGTATTGATATTTTATGTATTGACTGTTACCTTTTTTCGCCTCAAAGAAAGAGGAAGTGATGTCATAGACAGACCCTTTTATGGGCAGCATATCTTTTCTCTGATTGGTTGTTACTGTTTCTATGCTGCTGGAGTTTTCAGTAAAAAAAGATATGCAAATATTCGCCTCCTGTCATTACTAAAATTAAGATTATTAGTACACTAAAGCTAATATAATCTTCAATTTTCCTCTTACTCATTTACTGTACCCACACATTTTACTGTACCAACACAGTTTTTCTAACTTTGGCCCCCAAAATCTGTTACGCATCCACAACCGTCAAAAAACACCTGTCCTAAATAGTTTCTAAATTTTGAGTTTAGAAATGCCCAATGTTAACATGTTCTTAGCTTTTTTTTGCTAGTTATAGGGCAATAAGTACAAGTAGCACTTTGCTATTTCCAAACCATTTTTTTCAGAATTAACGAAGTTACATTGTTACACGATTATCTGTCAGGAATCCCTAAATAACACTTCACATGTATATATTTTTTAAAAGACGACAACCTAGGTATTAAACTTGGGATATTTTGACTATTTTTATGCAACCATTTTACCAGCAATCTTTGCCAAATAAAAAATAATAATAAAAATTTGTGATATTTTTGACACACATAGCAATTTAAGAATAAATGTACTGAGAACGTTAAGGGTTACTGCCAAAGAACACCCTAATATGTGTATAGCAACATCTTCTGAGTACAGTGATACCACCCATGTATAGGTGTGTCGGGTTCTCTGGGGGCTAAAAGACCTTATTTTGATGGTGCGCATTCCCGTTTTCCAACTTGGAATTTTCACAGCTGGTCATCATGCACCCATGTCCTATTTGGGACATTTTTTAAGCCGGCCAATGTAATTTACCCCCATCAAACTACATATTTTTGAAAAGTAGACACTTTAGGGTTTTGCAAATGGTGGTATTTTAACACTTTCCATGCACTAATTCTACCACCAGTCTTTGTCAAACTTTTGGGTAGTCATTTTTTTGTGTTATTTTTCAAACTTACAGGGATCAAATGTAGGGCTTTCCCCTTTTCCATGTTTGCACATTGAAATTTGCCAGATTGGTTTGCTGGGCCTTTGAGACTGTATGGCAGCCCAGGAATGAAAATTAACCCCAACAAGGCATACCATTTGTAAAAGTAGACAACCCACGGTATTCGAAATGGGGTATGTCCAGTCTTTTATTTTTCAGTCTGGTCAAAGTTAGTTCATATTTGTTTTTCAAATTTTTTGCATAAAAACTGCACTTTTACTGGTGATTTCATCGTCGTGATAAGTTTTACAATGTACAATTTTTATGGTGTTTTGGAAAGTTACAGGGTCAATATAGGGCTTGCCCAATTCAGTTTGCCAGATTGGTTTCCTGGGTCTATGTTGCCTTTTGAGACCATATGGTAGCCCAGGAATGTAAATTAACCTCATCATGGCATACCAATTTCAAATGTGGACAACCCAGGGTATTCAAAATGGGGTATTTCCAGTCTTTTGTAGTAGCCACTTAGTCACAAACGCTGGCCAAAGTTAGCGTTTTTATTTGTTTTTTGCATTTTCTTAAACAAAAAAAAACGTATGCCTACTTACTGTAATTTTCTTTTCCTGGCCATAAGACATGGCAGCACAACAATGGGAAGCTCCTCCCTATCCGTAATTAGACAGGAATCTTATTAAAGCAGAAGGTGTAAGTAACCTCTCCGACCCCTCCCATCCTCAGTCTTGTTTCCAGCAATATCCTGAGGAGGGATCTTTGTGCTGCCATGGCCCATGACCAGGAAAAGAATATTACGGTAAGTAGGAATACATTTTCCTTTTTTCTGGCCATATCCATGGCAGCACAACAATGGGTACTACCCAAGAAATAACCAAGGGAGAGAAAAGAAATACACAAGACTTCCAAATTATGAATGCAAAGTGAAAACACAAACACCTCAGTCAGATATTCTCTGGTTACCCAAATAAATCATTCTTACTTACCGTAATCTTCCTCAAAGGTATAACCTGCTGGGAATTGAACCTGTGTTTGAAGATTTACTGTTCCCATACAAATTATATATTGCTTTTTCAGGACAAAAGGGGCTTTCTTTACATACCATTATTTATATAATCTCATGTAATTTAATTTAAAAAAAATGAAAAAATATGATGAAAAATTGAAAAAAATACATGTTTTTTGACTTTTATGTGAAAAATCTTTTACTCATCTACAAAAGCGAATGAAAAAAACTGCTAAATAGATTCAAAATGTTGTCCTGAGTTTAAAAATACCCAGTGTTTACATGCTTTTTGCTATTTTTTGCATGTTATAGGGCTATAAGTACAAGTAGGATATTGAGGTTTCAAAACATACATTTTTAAAATGTATCAATAGTGACATTGTAACACTATTATCTGTCATAAATCGCTTAATAACACCCCACATGTACATATTTTTTTTAAAGTAGACAACCCAGGGTATTCAAAATGGGGTATGTCCAGACTTTTTTAGTAGCCACTTAGTCGCAAACACTGGCCAAAGTTAGCGTTCATATTTGTCTGTGTGTGAAAAAAGTAAAAAACTAAATTGAACGCTAATTTTGGCCAGTGTTTGTGACTAAGTGGTTACTAAAAAGACTGGACATACCCCATTTGCAATACCTTGGGTTGTTTTCTTTTGCAAATGGTATGCCATCATGGGGGTAATTCTCATTCCTGGGCTACCATACGCTCTCAAAGGCAACGTAACCAACCTGGCCCTTTTCAATGTAAAAATATTTGACCCATATATTTGACCCTGTAACTTTCAAAAACGCTATAAAACCTGTACATGGGGGGTACTGTTATACTCAGGAGACTTTGCTGAACACAAATATTAGTGTTTCAAAACTGGAAAATGTATCACAACAATTACCGTATATAATCAGTAAAAGTGCTGTTTATGTGCGAAAAATGCAAAAAAAAAGTCACTTTCACTGACAATATCATCGCTGTGATATGTTTTACTGTTTTGAATCACTAATATTTGTGTTCAGCGAAGTCTCCCGAGTAAAACAGTACCCCCCATGTACAGGTTTTAGGGTGTCGTAGAACGTTACAGGTTAAAATACAGTGATAGCAAATTAAATTCTCTGGACTTTCGGCCTGGGTTGGCAGGCAGGTCCCTTAAATTGCAATCAATAAAATAACTTAATTATGTAAAAATATTACATAAATACGCACGTAGAATTTAAATATATATGCATATTTATATATTTTAAGTCTACGTGTATATTTATATAATTATTTATGTAATTTTGTATATGGACATATGAATAGTTCGTATTCTTTTTATTTATTTATATATACATAGATATATATACAATTTCATTCTAAGTGTATTTTTATATAAATATATATATATTAATATCAAAATACAGTTAGAATAAAATTTCGTATAGATATAGCATTTTTTTTTACATTTTATTATTATTTTTACATGTTTAATTTAACCCCTTAAGGACGGAGGACGGTTCAGGACCGTCATCGGCATTTTTGCGTTGCCGACCGGTGACGGTCCTGAACCGTCCTAACCGTCCAATGTACTTACCCGATCGCCGTCGTTCCCCCGGCGGCGATCGGCGGTGCTCCCGGTGTGGGGAGACTGCCTGCAGCCCAGACAGTCTCCCCATGGCGGTTTAGGACCCCTGTGGCCATGTGATCGCCCAACAGGGCGACCACATGGTCACAATAGGTGTCCTAGTCTCTGCCTGCAGGGGGACTGTCTGTGCTGACAGGCAGTCTCCCTGCAACTATAAAATCAGTGTAAAATCAAAAAAAAAATTAAAGTTATAGTTAATAAAAAAAAAACATTATTATATATGTGTATATATATATGATATATAGACATATATTATACCTATATAATATATGTCTATATATCATATATATAATGTCATGCTAAGTGTATTTTTATATTAATATGTACATATATTAATATAAAAATACACTTATAATTAATTTACACACGTATATATATAATATATATAATAACTATATATATTGTATATATATATTATTATAAAATACGAATAATAAATAATTTACATTAAATTAAAAAAATTAAAAATAATAATAAAAATTAAAAAAAATTATATATCTATACGAAATTTTATTCTAACTGTATTTTGATATTAATATATATATATTTATATCAAAATACACTTAGAATGAAATTGTATATATATCTATGTATATATAAATAAATAAAAAGAATGCGAACTATTCATATGTCCATATACAAAATTACATAAATAATTATATAAATATACACGTAGACTTAAAATATATAAATATGCATATATATTTAAATTCTACGTGCGTATTTATGTAATATTTTTACATAATTAAGTTATTTTATTGATTGCAATTTAAGGGACCTGCCTGCCAACCCAGGCCGAAAGTACAGAGAATTTAATTTGCTATCACTGTATTTTACCCTGTAACGTTCTACGACACCCTAAAACCTGTACATGGGGGTACTGTTTTACTCGGGAGACTTCGCTGAACACAAATATTAGTGATTCAAAACAGTAAAACATATCACAGCGATGATATTGTCAGTGAAAGTGACTTTTTTTGCATTTTTCACACACAAACAGCACTTTTACTGATGATATAATTGTTGTGATACATTTTCCAGTTTTGAAACACTAATATTTGTGTTCAGCAAAGTCTCCTGAGTAGAACAGGACCCCCCATGTACAGGTTTTATAGCGTTTTTGAAAGTTACAGGGTCAAATATATGGGTCAAATATTTTTACATTTAAAATGGCCAGGTTGGTTACGTTGCCTTTGAGAGCATATGGTTGCCCAGGAATGAGAATTACCCCCATGATGGCATACCATTTGCAAAAGAAGACAACCCAAGGTATTGCAAATGGGGTATGTCCAGTCTTTTTTAGTAACCACTTAGTCACAAACACTGGCCAAAATTAGCGTTCAATTTAGTTTTTTACTTTTTTCACACACAAACAAATATGAACGCTAACTTTGGCCAGTGTTTGCGACTAAGTGGCTGCTAAAAAAGTCTGGACATACCCCATATTGAATACCCTGGGTTGTCTACTTTTAAAAAAATATGTACATGTGGGGTGTTATTTAGCAATGTATGACAGATAATAGTGTTACAATGTCACTATTGATACATTTTAAAAATGTATGTTTTGAAACCGCAATATCCTACTTATAGCCCTATAACATGCAAAAAAATAGCAAAAAGCATGTAAACACTGGGTATTTTTGAACTCAGGACAACATTTTGAATCTATTTAGCAGTTTTTTTCATTCGCTTTTGTAGATGAGTAAAAGATTTTTCACATAAAATTCAAAAAACGTGTATTTTTTTCAATTTTTCATCATATTTTTTCATTTTTTTAAAATTAAATTACATGAGATTATAGAAATAATGGTATGTAAAGAAAGCCCCTTTTGTCCTGAAAAAAACAATATATAATTTGTATGGGAACAGTAAATGAGAGAGCGGAAAATTACAGCTAAACACAAACACCACAAAAGTGTCAAAAAGATGCCTGGTCGCAAATGTACAACATCGCAAAAAAAGTCCGGTCCTTAAGGGGTTAATTTAAATTACTTATTATTTGTATTTTATAATAATATATATATACAATATATATAGTTATTATATATTTTATATGTATACGTGTGTAATTTAATTATAAGTGTATTTTTATATTAATATATGTACATATTAATATAAAAATACACTATGTATGACATTATATATATATATGATATATAGACATATATTATATAGGTATAATATATGTCTATATATCATTTATATATATATATACACATATATAATTATTATTTTTTTAGTAACTTTAACTTTATTTTTATGATTTTACACTAGCAGGGAGACTGCCTGTCAGCATAGACAGTCCCCCTGCAGGCAGACACATGGACACCTATTGTGACCATGTGGTCGCCCTGTTGGGCGATCACATGGCCCCAGGGGTCCTAATCTGCCATGGGGAGACTGTCTGGGCTGCAGGCAGTCTCCCCACAACGGGAGCACTGCCGATCGCCGCCGGGGGAACGACGGCGATCGGGTAAGTAAATCTTAAAGTTAGGACGGTTCAGGACCGTCAGCGGTCGGCAATGGAAAAATGCCGATGACGGTCCTGAACCGTCCTCCGTCCTTAAGGGGTTACAAGGCATAACATAGGCCTAGGAATAAGTGAATCCAGCGGCTGTATTAAAAGGCATAACAAAGGCCTAGGAATAAGAGAATCAAGCGGCTGTATTAAAAGACATAATGTGGTGGAAGCTCGGTAGAAATTAAATTTAGTAGGCCGAGATTTCCACGTGGCATATGTGTATGTTGGTGTATCAGTTAGTCAGTTACACGTAGCTAAGATACAATCAACAGTGTACTGAGCAAGTGCAGGAATGCAGGAACTGAAAACACTTCCCCTCCTCCATTGTTCTGGGTGAGCCATGTGGTCTAACAGGTAAGGGAAGTTAGGCTTTGTTCAGCTGATTGGGTAAAGAGTATATGTGGGTAGAGTTAACTATAGGAGGAGCTATATGTCTATATCATGCATTTACACAGTCAGTTCTGGGCTCAGACTTTGCTGTTTTTTGGTGACATTAGTCCCTCTGAGCCCCGGTCGGTGAATCGAATAAAGAATCTCTTCCTTCCTGAAGAAACCTGTGTCCACTTCTCTGTGCTTGGCTTCCGTCAGTTTCTCCGGTATCAATAACAGAAGCCCAGGAATAAATTTGATTGGAATTAAAATTATCAGGAATCTCTTGCTGTTCAGATGAAATTGATGAAGGGTAGAAGGGGTTATATTCATATATATGCTCTGTATGTGCGTGCCCAGCCTGCTACCCCATCGGGTCACTGCAGGAATCATGGTGATGGCATGATCTTGCTACCACTAGGGTCACAGCAAGTTAGAACCCCGGGTCACTAAAGGGGTTTCTCCAGGGGGTCACGTTTGCGGAGGGCCGTTTACAGGAGATTTCCCAAGGTGGAGAGGCTGAACTCCCAAGGGGCCCGAGGAACCAATCCTCAGGTAAGCCATAAATTAAAAAAAGGTTTTTAGTCCTGAAATGACCAAGTCTGTCCTAGGGATAGGACAGGAACAAAAATACTGAGTGTGGGAGGGGTAGGAGGGGTTACTTATACCTTCTGTTTTAATTAGGTTCCTGTCTAATTAGGGATAGGGAGGAGCTACCTATATATATATATATATATATATATATATATATATATGAAACATGGGGGGTGGTTGCACTCACCTGAACATGCTTAAATGGGGTGCTGCTGGAGGCCATATTATACAATAAACAATACACAAGATCCAGCGCACTCTCCTATCTACTAAACAGCAACTTCAATGTTGACAGATTTTATTAGTTTTTAAAAGTTTTTTTTAAAACACCTAATCTAGGCAAAAAAAAATAATGGGGATTTAGTTGCATTATATGATCATACATTGCATAAGCCTGCCACAACGTCAATGTACCCCATCTTTGGCAGGTCCTACTCTCACAGTCTAATGTCTGCTCTTATGAGATTAACCACTTACTTGAAACATCCCCCATGTTTCCTATATATATATATTTGGGAGTCTAGCCAACTCCTTGGTTCTGCACCCCTCCCTGTTACAGGTGCCTCATCTCAGGTCCCTAGTTAGCCTTGTACTGCAGAGAGCCTCAGATGGAATTTTTTCCCATTAATCTCATAAGAGCAGACATTAGACTGTGAGAGTAGGACCTGCCAAAGATGGGGTACATTGACGTTGTGGCAGGCTTATGCAATGTATGATCATATAATGTAACTAAATCCCCATTATTTTTTTGCCTAGATTAGGTGTTTTTAAAAAAACTTTTAAAAACGAATAAAATCTGTCAACATTGAAGTTGCTGTTTAGTAGATAGGAGAGTGCGCTGGATCTTGTGTATTGTTTATTTTATATATATATATATATATATATATATATATATATATATATATATATATATATATATATATATATATATATATAGGTAGCTCCTCCCTATCCCTAATTAGACATATAGCTCCTCCCTATCCCTAATGATATATAATACGTGTGTGTGTTTGTGTATATATATATATATACACATACACACACACACTATTTTCTATATATGTATAATATATTGTAAAATAATTAAAGCATTTTATAATATATTATACATATATAATGCATATATATGATTACATTATAAGTGTACTTTGAGATATATACACATATATCTTAAAATACACTTACCGTATACATATATAATGCATATATATGATTGCATTATAGGTGTACTTTGAGATATATACACATATATCTTAAAATACACTTATAATGCAATCATATATATGCATTATATATGTATAATATATTATAAAATGCTTTAATTATGTTATAATATATTATACATATATAATATATGTATAATATATTTATTTTATTATTTATTTATTTATTTTACACTTTTTGGAGTCACGGGGACTGTCTGACATTTCAGACAGTCCCTCTGCAGGCAGCTCCATAGACTCCTATTGCGGCCATGTGATCATGGTGATCACATGGCCCTTGAGGGCCCAGGGTGGCCAGAGCTGCTGCAGGGGGACTGCTAGGGTCTCAGGCAGCCCCTTCCCCCCGACTGGAATCGCAGCGGATCTCCGGTCCAGGTAAGTCCAGGGCTCCTATTTGCCGCAGATGTACCAGGTACGTACGACGTCGATAACGACTGTTTTTTGTCGGACGTAGCTGGTATGTCCCCGGTTGGGAAGGGGTTAAAGGAACAATGATGCCATGACTGTCTTTGGCACCTCCCATTGAAAGCAGTCAAACCATTTTGAATGGTTTGATTTCTTTTCAGTGATCCACTGGGCGGTGCTCCTTGCCTGCACTACCTTAGCCAGAGAGCCAGAAGCTGTCTGAGCCAGGTATACAGGACTTAGTTCACAAGCAAGAGGTTCTGGTTCTCCGGGTCAGGTAGTGAAAGCGGGGAGCAAGTAACAAGTCAAACCATTCTAATATGATACTGTTGGAAGGCCCAATTTGTCCTTGTTTATCTTTTACATTGCTAGTGTATATGCATTAAATGGAGTTAAAGGGACACTATAAGTCACCAGAACAACTACAGCTTATTGGACTTGTTCTGGTGAGTATAATCATTCCCTTCAGGCTCTTCAGAGACAATGCAGTGTTTACATTACAATCTAGCGATACCTCCACTGCCCACTCCTCAGATGGCTACTAGAGGTGCTTCCTGGGGCAGTGCTGCACAGTGTGACTGACATTCAGTGTCTCCTCCCTCTGCATGCAGACACTGAACTTTCCTCATAGAGATGCATTGATTCAATGTATCTCTATGAGGAGATGCTGATTGGCCAGGGCTGTGTTTGGCTTGTGCTGACTCTGCCCTGATCTGCCTCCTTGACAAGCTCAGCCAATCCAATGCTTTACTATGTGAACGCATTGTGATTGGCTCGGAACACCGATTCTGTTGATGTCAGCCAAACAGGCAGATCAGGGGCGGAGCCAGCAAGAGCAGACTGGAATAAAAGTTAGATTTTGGTATAGTTAGAGGGGCAGGAATACATGTTTTGTGTTCCTGCCCTTCTAGTGTTCCTTTAATGTCACATTGGTAATCTGGTGTTAGTAAGACTGACTATTAAAATTGATTATAAACTATTACAGTTATCAGTGAGGGAGAAACCTGCTTGTGTTAAGGAGCCGAGAAACATAGAATAATATTACACTTTGGTTACATCTATATATATATATATATATATATATATATCCAACGGTAAAGTGGAGCACTCAAAAGGTCTTTTAACAATAGTGAATTTATTGGTACAAAAAAAGTTTTACATCGACATGTAAATCCTGTGATTCGACGTTTCGACCCCTCAGGGTCTTTTTCAAGAACAATTTACAAGTGAACTAAACATAATTTATATACAAGTGAAGGAAATCCACTCACCAATCTCGTGTGTGCAGCCGACCCACGTGATTTCCCTAGCGTGCGTCAGTACATACAGCGTGGTTGCTAGGTGATGCTCTGTAAACAGTGTATTAGTGTGTATCTCGCACCCTGCCGTGGTACAGTGTATTTACAAGTGGTAATTACGTGATCACTAGAAAAGTAGGGAGATCTCACGTTAAAATATGGGGATCAGTATGAGACATACAGCCAAAGTGTCTGACTATACAAAACAAAGTGCTAAGTGCCCAACGTGCCTAAAAAATATAATACAAAGTGCAAGTGCCAAAACAAAGTGGTTTAAAACATGAGGCAACATAGGTCTCATACATAACCTTAAAAACAAAGAAGAGAATATTTCTTAAGTGTCGAATTGAATATGTGTACATACACAATATCAATAGTGATAGCTATGATATGTAATAGCAAAAAATATATAAAAATATACAAAAAATATACAAAAATGTGCTATATATTATATAGCGGGGATATGGTCTGAAAGTCAAAAAAATTCTTATATGAATAGCCTTATTTTTAAATAGCATTATTTTTAAATCACATCCAAGATGTAGCTTTAACAGAACATAGAGAATGTAATAAACTCGTTCAGTCCTTTTGGTGTAACAGTATCAAGTCGGTGTATCCAATATGTTTCACGTTGGAGTAGTGCTTTGGATCTGTCACCACCCCTCGGATTCGGTGGAACATGATCTATGGCAATGAATCGTAAGGTAGGCAGTCTATGGTTAGCTTGAAGAAAATGTTTAGCAACCGGTTTATCTGATTTTTGGTCTCTAAAGGCTGTGTTAATAGTAGATCTATGGCCTCTAATCCGATCTCGGAGCGTTAAATCCGTTTTCCCCACATATGAGAGACCACAGGGACAGGTGATTAAATATATCACATGGTCGGTGGTGCATGTGATATATTGTGTGATGGGGATCCGAATTCCACTGTGTGGGTGGGCAAATGATGTGCTGATGTTCATGTGACTACACGTCACGCAGCCACTACATCTGTAGCAACCTTTCTTGATAGGTCCTCTAATTTTCTGATAACATGGAGTTGGATCACTTTTAACCAATAGGTCTCTCAGGTTCTTATTTCTTTTTAAGCTGATAGTGGGTTGTTGCTGGAAAATCGATGGAAGATTCTTGTCCGAGCGTAAAATACCCCAGTATTTGTTCAAGGATCTTTGAATCTGTGTAGTTCCTGTATGTAACGTTAAAGGTAGATACATTTTAGTTGCTTGTGAGGCCCTGTTGGTGATCACAGTAGGGTCGCATGTCATCCATCTCATGGCTTTGTCCTTCGCCCTTGAAAGTACGTCCGGATTATATCCTCTCTGTAGAAATCTCTCTGTCATTTCTTGTAGTTGTTGCTTGCGCTTCTCTGGGTCACTGTTGTATCGCAATACCCGCATATATTGGGATATCGGGAGAGATTCTTTAAGCTTCTGAGGATGATAACTATTGAACTGAAGTAACGTGTTCCTTGCCGTATCCTTCCGATATAGGGTGTACCCTAGTCTGCCATTGTCTTTAAAAATTGATACATCCAAAAATTGGATCTCATGGGTGTTTGATGATAATGTGAGTTTTACTGGACATTCGGCTGCATTCAGGTCACTGACCATTTGTTCTAGGTCTCTACTGGTTCCAGTCCAGATTAGAAAAATATCATCCACAAAGCGGTGGTATGTAAGTATGTATTCTCGATATCTCTCCAGAATATATTGGGTTTCATAGATAGACATGTAGGCATTGGCGTATGAGGGTGCCATGGCTGCCCCCATGGACGTACCCGTCAGTTGTAGGTAAAAGTTCTCTTCAAATTTGAAATAGTTACATGTAAGGGCTATGTGTAACAGCTCCATGAGAAATTCGATGGGTGGTCCACAATATTTTGAAGAGTTACTGAGGATCTGACGTAGTGATTGTATACCCTCGATGTGCGGTATGATAGTATATAGATTCTTAACGTCCAACTTGACTAGTACATAACCTTCTTCTATCAAAGTTAGGTTCTTTATATTATCCAAGAAATCATTCGTATCACGTAGACAAGTCGGGAGATCCATAACTGTAGATTTGATGTAATAATCGATATATTTCGCGATTGGTTCAAGTAGGCTATCCCTGGCTGACACAATTGGTCTCCCTGGGGGATGTTGCATGTCCTTGTGAACCTTCGGCAATGTATATAAAACTGGATGTTTCGGATATTCTACGGTTAGGTATTTGGCCATATTTGTATCGACAAACCCCATCTGTACTCCAGTAGTGATGGTATTTTTGATCTGCTTCTGAAACTTTTTTACTGGGTCAAAAGTTAATCTCTGATAGGTGTTCCTATCAGATAGCTGGTTGCAAATTTCTTCCTTGTAGTCAGCATATGACATGACTACAATCGCTCCCCCTTTATCCGCGGGTCGGATGATGATATTCGAGTCTGTCATCAGATCTCTGAGGGCCGTCTTCTCGGCCTGGGATAAGTTCTGTCGGTTATCCTTTGGATTTTTAAGCATCTGATGTGACTCAGTCTTCACAGACTGCATAAAGGTTTTGATGGACATATTGACTTATGTCCTTATACTCGAGTCAATTGTCTGTATTATGGCAATTTGCATTGCCATGATACAGACTGGGGGCTGCAGAGAGATGTTACTTACCTTTCCTGCAGCTCCTGTCAGCTCTCTCCTCCTCCGCCGGTCCGTTCAACACCTCGGTCAGCTCCCAGTGTAAATCTCGCGAGAGCCACGGCTCTCGCGAGATTTACACTGTGAGCTGACAGAAGAGCTGAACGGACCGGCGGAGGAGGAGAGAGCTGACAGGAGCTGCAGGAAAGGTAAGTAACATCTCTCTGCAGCCCCCACAGCCCCCAGTCTGTATCATGGCAATGCAAATTGCCATAATACAGACAATTGACTCGAGTATAAGCCAAGTTGGGTGCTGAAAAACTCGGCTTATACTCGAGTATATACGGTATATATATATATGTATTAAGGCCGTTTGGCCTGTATTTGTGGGCGGGGCTTAAATTAATTCACTCCCCTATATAAGGGACACCCCTTACCTGACTCATATCGCTTGAGGTCAGCATCAGAATGACCCTCTCACCCACTCCTCATTTCAACACTTTCTCTTTTCTTTCCATTTACTTTACTTTCTTACTCCTTGGTGGGCCCTCTTTATTTACAGGCCTACCGTATCGTCGGTCTCGGCACACCACAACCGACTTGCTCCCTTTATACTATCCTACGCTTATGCTGGATCCTTACTCCATATACGGCTATTTGCCCCTTACACAAATATATATATATATAAAATTTAAAATTACTCAATACCATGAAAGGGTGTCATTGAAAACCACCTTGTGCATTTTGCTCCAGAAGCACTTAAGGGGGCACTTAAAGTGAAACTTCAGTCACCACAACTTCTTTGGAATTAAGTTGTTATGGTTTCCAGAGTTGTCCTTTAATACCAGTGGAAATATTGATGCTCATTTGACACAATTCCTGACAATTCTGAGTTTATTGAATAGTGGCATCAGTGCCCAAATATAACCTGCACCCACACCCCATTATAAATCTTGTTGTCTTCATTTCAAATGTCAGCTTCAAATGAGTCCACTTTGCAGACAAAATAGAAATTGGCTACACTGTCTTGTGTTAACAATATTAAATAGCATGATACTGTTTATATCTGACTACTGGTCCAATCTGCAGTTATAGATGAAATCCTACGTGCCTTGGCAGTAATTATAAGACTGGCACAGCTGGCACACATGGTAATGAATTTCTTGCATGTAGTATAAGACACCTCTTCAATCTATGTGGGCGTATTCAGGCTGTTCCTTTTTTACACAGACTGTATTCACTGAGTGGGCAGTTAACGCCACCAAATAAACACATCTACACGGCTGCAAAAAAACTTAAAGATGATTATCACAACACAGTTAAAGCTACACCAAGATATTATCACAGCCTTGGCTATCACGGGAACTGAAGATATCTGTACTCTATCATTTCCTAAGGGCTGGCTGGGCATCATGAGAATTGCAGCCTCCGGTAAGTGGAGCACAAGCACATCATTGCTGCATGTAACCCTTAGGACGTACGGTCCATGTCAGGATGTTTCAGAAGTGCACTGGGCATGCGCAGCACAGAGTGGCTTACCGCCTCCCGATAACCAAACTTATAATGAGGAAACTACCCTACAGGGTTATCAATGCATATCTGCCTAAACTTGGACAGAGCTCCACAGCAGTTTGACAGAAAACCAAGGAGAAGCACTTATAGTCTCATAGCGCCGTAAACTCTTCAATGAGAAGTGGTGTTTATGGTGCTTAGAGAGCCTGATTAGTCCACGCATTCAGAGTGGTATGTAGACTGTGTTTATTTGTGGTGTAACGATATCCCAATATATATTTTTGAAAAGAGGGTAAACTTCATCCAAATGTATGGATGCCGTGTTAACAGAATCATATTAACCCTGTACATACAATCATGCTAGTGTCAAACAACGATTACAACTAGAGGCATACCTAGGTTATCTGTCACCAGAGGAGCAAATATATATTGGTACCCCCCACCCCCCCCTGAACTATAGAATGTATGTTGATGTCTCTCTACAATGTCTCTAACACGCATTTATTAGGGATATTACAAACACACTCACATTAATAAATAAATATATATATATATATATATATATAAACATATACTCACTCACACTCACATTTTTATATATATATACACAAACATTCATTCACACACAGCTCACAGTTATAAATACATACTTAAAGGACCACTATAGTGCCAGGAAAACAAACTCTGGGTCCCCCTCCCGCCAGGCTGAAGGGGGAGGAAGGGGTTAAATTCCTACCTTTCTCCAACGCCGGACTCCCACGGGCGCTGGGGACTCTCCTCCCTCTTCCGACATCATCCACTGCATGCGCGGCAAGAGCCGCGCACGCATTTAGTCGGTCCATAGGAAAGCATTTCTCAATGCTTTCCTATGGCGCTGGCGCCTTCTCACTGTGAAAATCACAGTGAGAAGTGCGGAAGCGCCTCTAGCGTCTGTCAATGAGACAGCCACTAGAGGCTGGATTAACCCTAGATGGACCTGGCACCCAGACCACTTCAATGAGCTGAAGTGGTCTGGGTGTCTATAGTGGTCCTTTAAATTCATATACACACATACATAGTCACATTTATACGCTCACACACATTTGGTTTGCTGCTTGGATAAATCCGTGCACCGATTGCCCAGCTCCCTCCAATTATGTATTGATTCTGGGGCAATGTTAGATCCCCGGTCATTATTACACAATGGTAGGGGAGCACACACTGATCCCAGCAGCTCCCTTGCTGCTCGCAAGATCTGCTAAATGGAATTTGCAAAGCTGGCACTTGTTATATGCCAACCACCACTGGTAGGCAGGTGCCTGATCAGGTGAGGGTGGGCTTTGTGCAACCTCTGCCCTGGGTCACCTGCGGCAGACCACCCCTCAACTTCCCTGGGTATGTGTGCTACTGCTTCCAACTGTCCCATTATCAGCAGCACAGTCCCGATTTTAGGATCCAGTTCTGCCTTCTCAATTCTGTCCTCTGGTGTCCCTGGATTTGGTTCATTGATCACTCTTACACAGTTCTGAGGACACAAGTGCCATGCAGAGGGCACTCCAGCAGTGTGTCCTAAGTGGGCCCAGCCGGGAGGCTGCCAGTCAGTCTGGCATGTGTTCATATTCTGGGCGACCCACCCTCTTTCTGAACAGGGCCACCAATTTCAGGCATTGCCAGTGATGTAACTTGCCCTTCTAGTCCTGACTCACCCCCTGTCCTGATTTAATACCTAGCTTCCTAAGTCCAACTTCTAAAAACTGAGCTTTCACCGTTACCCCTAACCTCACCTGGAGTAACAATGCTCAATTAGAAATTAATACTCCAAACATTACCATATGAACCGTTTTAGAAAGTTTGAGAGCTTGCCTGAATCCCCTTCTTCTACATGGTGGGTTCTTTCATTTATAAACAAGGCTCCTGTGCTACTACTTAATTAAATACAGATCTACTGCACTAGGCTGTTTTTACCCTGGGCAAAGGATAGTCTCCCAGAGCTGCCCAGCCAGACAAGCAGGAGTTAATATGGGTTTATGCAACTTATTAACAACAATTAAATACTGTATAGCATAGTATCACACCTCTTAACAGTCCCACATCTGACGAGACAGTCCTAATTTGGGATGAATGTCCTCTGGGCTTTTGTTTTGTATGATATCCCTATTTCTGGGCACACAACAAGAGTGCAGTACATGATGGCCTGTCTGTCAGTTTGACTGACGATCACACTGGGATTCTTCACTTTGCGGCCACCAGGGCCACACATCTGGCTACTGCCACCACTCACTTTATAGCAGGCTTCCCTAAAGTCCGGCCCTCCAGATGTTGCTGAACTACAACTCCCATGAGTCTATGAATTAAAAAGATAGGCTGAGAATCATGGGAGTTGTAGTTCAGCAACATCTGGAGGGTCAGAGTTTGGGGAAGCCTGCTTTATAGTCACCTCATACCAGTCACCTATTGTTGGGAGATTTGTAGTTTTTTATCATTTGAAACATACTGTGGCCCTCGCAGCCCTGCACGATTGTTTTCACAACTTTCCCAGAATGCCCTATAAAATATGCAAATAAGTGCTGAGTGCGCGGTCACTTTCTCAGCGTTCCGTCCCACGGTTCTATAAACCTACCTTCCCAGATTGTTTATTTATTAACAAAGCTTTGTATGCCAATGCACGCGTTGGGATGTGAATGAGCCAAGGTACAAACGAAGCATTATTTAATCTGATGTAAGATCAAAAAAATGACAAACACATCTAACAAATAAAGTAAACTCTCAATCACACCGCTGTACAGCCTCTACAGGTAATAATTACAATTATTTATATAGCACCAACATATTCCGCAGCGCTGTACAATAGGTAAACAAGACAAACATTAAATCCTAACAAAACATGATTGACAGATTGGAACAGTAGGTGAAGTCGGCAATGCCCAAACCCGTTTAGAATCTAAAATAACACATCGACCATGTTTTTACATGCTGATAGAAAGTACATGAAAAGTGCTCCCTCTAGTCTGTACCGTTCAAATGCAGTCTGCAAGAGGTCAGTTAACTAATAATACAATTATTGCCTTTGGGATTCTTCTTTGGATAAATAATGTTTTCCCAAATAAATATTAATAAAATTCTGCAGGGCAGCCCTTTACATGCGCAGCCCATTAACATGTGTCTCCGTGTAAACATGGTGGGTCTGCTAAACCCTACATTTCACAGTTACTTTCAAGCAATTTGCATTTATTTTTATTATTATTATTATTATTATTATTATTATTTTTTTTTATTATTTTAGGGGTCACGTATTAAAACACCCCCTTTTATAACAGTTGAGAATTGGTAGGATGCATACTAAATACTGTTTTTAATTATATTTTTTTTAAAAACTAAGTTTTAAATAAAAGTACAGTTTTGTACAGCTATGTGAAATAAAACATTGTCTGCTATTAAAAGCAAACCAACCTCCCTATTTATGTTGAGGTCGTCTATAAAGGACAGAGATACCGAAATTGGAGGAGGGGGGGCTGCAATAGGATGTATACATTCCCCACAAAGGGTTAAACCTATTCAACTGTGCTGTGTAGGAGAAGGGACTGGTACATTCCAACTGAGTACACAAATAGGGGAGGAGGGGACACTTCCTGTATCCCAGTTAGGGGGGCAGTCTTTGCAACATGTTCACATTGTAACAGCAGCATGGAGCTGTGTGTTACTATGTGTCTCACACACACAATGCAAGGCTCGCTGTGCACTTTCTAGGCTGCACTGGGGACTCATGCAAGTTTTGGTTGCAGATCTGTCTCCCCCCCTCTCTCTCCCTGTGAAATGGTGCATACAAATTCCTGGACTCTGCAGAGCCTGTGAGATCTACACTGCTGGGGAGATTTAAAGGGTAAGTGGTTCTGTCCTGGGAGCTTTGTGTTTGTTAATATGAGAACAATGCAAACTTTGTACCTGGGGAACCCAGCAAGGGACTGGGGCTGAGCTCTGCACTGCAGCAAACTGCTTCTTAGGGGGGCACTCAGTAAAAGATGGCTTTAAAGTCATCAGAGATCTCAAACAATGTTGCACTGATTTTATTCTTTGCTCAGGGTCTGAGATTAAGCAGCTGGCTGGCTGTAAGAGACATTTTCCATTTTAATGCCATTGATGGGGGGGGGATTACATGATGGGGGGATGCAGTTAGTATCTGTAGAGTTTGGGGATATTTTCCTGGTAAACATGCTGGATCTCTGGGTGTTTGTGAAACTGGACTGACTAAAGTTGATTTTGAATATTCTTTAGATTTACACATATGGTCTCTGCAGGCTGGGTTGAGCGATATTTATTTTTTATGGTTAATTAAATTGTGATGAATGTATCCTGGTCAGATGGCGCTGTGAGGGTTAAATGCCATATTTTGTTTGACAGTTATCCCCTATACAACTCTCTTACAAACCTCTTCACTGCCAAGGATGGGGTTAAAACATCTGTATCCCTGTATACAGTGAGACTTTTTCTATGTATTGTTTTGGAAAGGGGCTAGGGGGGTTGTGTGTGCCCCCAATCCTCCTTCCAATTCCCAAAACACTGAGAATTTTGAATGTTTGATACAGGATGATGAGAATTTACACTTTTTTTTTGTCTTTTTATGAACCTGAATAGTTAAATTAATATTATGCACTGTTTACAAATCTATTCAGATAGGCTGAGCATTGTGGGAGTGAGTGTCAGTCTTCAGTTCCTGAACTATTCTGTCTATACCGTTGACTCTCTTTTTTGGGGGAATATGTGAGCATGATGTGAATGACAGTCTACAGAGGATGGAGTGTCTGAGGTTCTAAAGTTGCCTCTAAGCACTCTCTGCATCAGGCTGTGTACTCTGCCAGGGGCTCAGTATGGGATAAACTGGGATTACTGGATGGGTTGACAGCTGACATGTAAACATTGTTCTTCACCAAACTTCCCACTGCTGACAATACAATTCTTAGGGTGACTGTGTATGATGGGAGTTGCATTCTTTCTAGAGATTGTAGCTGAATACAAACATCTGTTTGAGTTAAAGACCCAATAGTGGATACAACAATATCAATTTCCTGTGTAGCCGATTTTTTAACCCATGAGAGATCTAATTTGCACCAAAAAAACTAAATATTATACAATCAAACTTATTCTCCAAAATACCTGTATTACCAAATCAGGGTCTAAAAAATATATTTAAATTGTATAATTTCTTTATAACGTAGGCTTCAGATATTAGCTTACAACCAACAACAAAAAACGCCAAAATGACTCCATTATCCCATATACCAGTTCATTTTATAATTTACCCCATGATTCACTATTTCCATTTTTTCTTGTTGTATTTTACTCCCAGGGTACCACGGTCCAACTTGGGACATCTGCAACACCTTTTAAATATTCTCATCGATTCTCCCTAATTCCTGGTTTATTTACTAAGCAAAATGCAGGCTAAAGTATAGTCGTGCTGAGACTATAGCCAAGTTTCACAATCTGTGTTTGTATTTGGTTTTCGATGACCTGTTTAGTGAATAATTCTGAGTGTGAATGTTGGTACGATGTTCCCTTCTTTACCACCTTGGGTATAATGTCGTAGCCGCGTGTGGCTCAGCCCTGGCTCAGCCCTGGCTCTAAACACGTTAATAACGATCACAATACAATTTATCCAGCTCTCGAAGGCCATGTCTCTGCCCAAGCTATATTTATCTCTCTCTTTTGATGCAAAGAGCACAGACTGTTATCTTCTTTTCTCTGTTGTACTTGCTGTCCCCAGTCCCACATCACGGTGACAAACAATGGTTATTTTTATACCCATAAACTATTCTCATATGAACTTGGATTCAGTGATGGAGTCATTGTTTCTCTTTTGAGAGATACAAGTCCCACTAGCACCACTGACCCCCTGGATACAGGGCCCAGTGTCAAATAGAAACCCTTTGGGTACTTTAGCTGCTGGGGACTACAGTTCTTGGTCACGCAGGGCTGGGATATCTAACCTTAACCTACTCCGACTCTCACAGAGATCTATGGGAAATGTAGTCTCTGAGCACTTGGAGGCCAAAGCTTGGTCACGCGTAGCTAGAATAAGAGATTGTTTGTCTATGACCCTGGCGGCCTATGCTTTAGGAAAAGTATCTTACAGGATCTGCACAGTCCAGGGTTTGAGTGCAACTCCCATCATTGTGAACCCTCTCCTGTGACCACCAGGAATACACTGTAGGATCTATGTTACAAATGACTCATCATTGGTCCCTCTGGCTTCAGATCTAAAGTATTTTCCAAGTTATTCCCCCCCGATGCTAATCATGGATAACATATGCCCATGTGGATTCTAGTTTTTTTTAAATACTTGGGGAAATGCGTACTAGCCATTACATTTGGGACAAATATAGGCCATAGTGAACAGTCCTGCAAAGCTCTTAAAATCTGTAATGAAGTGGGACGTTGGATTCCAATGTATGATATCCTTAGATATATCCCAGACAGTGAAAATGGGTGTAGAACGTCACTGGTTTGTGAAATAGTTTTTCTGAAAGAGAAGCTAAAATGATTTCGGTCTGCTTCAGTTTATTCTGTACAGCAACAAAAACAGCTGGATATCTGCAGTATAGTGTGTACCCACTAGAGGGAGGTAAAGCTACAGTTTGCTATGTGAAATTACTTTTCATGCGCTGGAATTATAATTTTTTTTTTTGGCAGCCTTTGTGAACTAGTGGGGACGTAATTTATATATATATATATATATATATATATATATATATATATATATTTTTTTATTTTTTTTTTACTTTTTTGTTTCTTTTTTTTTTTTTTTTTTTTTTATTGTCCGTAAATGTCCGTAATGAAAAGTGAATAATTGTAAAATGTTAATAATACATTGGTCATATGAAAACATTCATATTTTGAAGACACGATTGCACACCATCAGACTAAAATAGATTACAGAATGGAATCAATGTAAGGGACGGGGGGGATGTCTGAAATGTTTAATCCTGACAGTATTTCCTTTGCTTTTTTTCCTCCTGTCTGTAGGGACAAATTAGAGGCATGAAATGTTCCCATACACTTCTCTCAAACCTCATCTCTTGTAACTGAAGCCTGGCTCGCAGACGGGGACTTTCGGAGACTTTCTTTCATGTGAAGACAGTTTTGCTTGCAAAAAAAATACAAAAAAATGAATTCCTTTACAAAGCTTTTACTTTAGAAATGAGTGAGCCCCCGATACTTCGAGACATGTCACTGGACTGTATACAAGGGAGAAAGCTGATTTTTCGGATTGAGCAGTGGAGTGATGGCTATGTCTGAAAGTTGGGGGTGAGAGGGACCTCCCCAGGGTAAATTATTTTTTTTTATTGTCAAGGGAACCCTACAAAAACTTTATGCCCTGGTCCGTGCAATTTTATGGATGGAAACATAAGGACCCTGGGGAAGAATTAAGCACTGCAAATAGTAATACATGAAGACTTTACGTGATAATACTGGGATTCTGGGAGATTTTATTTAGTTTTTCTTAATACTTCACTCTTTTTTTTTTTTGTATAAAACAAATTGAAAATGGTGAATGCAACATTTAAAAGGATCAACATGAGCGACTGCTTTTGGATTGATTAAAACTTGGCGCATTTTTATATTTATTGTTCATTTTTATTTCCCTCAGGATAAAATAGCAAAGAAAGGTGGATTTGTGTTTTTTCTATTATATTCTTTTAACAATGGCTGAAAAAATCCCAGAGAGGAAAATTCGCATCTATCGAAGTGTTTCTGTTAAAAGGCTGGAGAATTGGAATGCCAAAGCTTTTACTGGGGAGGGAGGCACAGAGCTGCCCGGGAAAGGAGATGTCACCCAACCCACTTGTCAAAAAGTACGTTCTCCTGCCAGATCGCTCAGCTTGTCTAGGAAAGTATCCAAAATCTCTGCAGCCAGCAAAGACCAGAGTGTCCCTTGTCCTTCAGTCCGTCAACTCTCCCAGCGTTTCTCGTCTCACTCCAGGGATGAAGGGGCACAAAGTGACGACGAGAACTTACGGAGAGTGGATCAAATGAAAAGGGGGAGTCCAGGGGGATCTGTAGAGAGAAGCTCCACAGATGTACCTTCCCAGAGAAACCTCCAGAGTCAAGGTCCTGTGGTCCACACTGAATGTGATGGACTATCCCTGGCGTTGCCAGGTAAGTCTGATTTGCATGCTAGTCCCAGCCCAAAGGAAGCTCAGGACATTGCAAACTCCCTAGATGACCTTGCTTTCAATTCTTATTATAGTTTTTTACACCAGCCAGATAACCGTGAACTGATTGGGGTGGAAGGGTCTAACTGGCCCAGTGTGACAGAAATGAGAAAACTTTTTGGAGAACGTATCAGGACGCAACAGACCAGAGCATCTTCACTGCCAGACTCTGAGGATCTAAAACTTTCAATACAGCCAGTAACCCCTGTAAGAGAGGCCACAGCATCTAGCGTTACAGACCCACACAGACAGTGCTCTTTAGAAAGTAAACTGCCTAAAAGCTTTAACCCTTATGCCAAAGACCATAATTCCTTGACCTGCTATCAGACTAGAAATCAGTCCATGAAAATGGAAAGCCCATCTTATAGAGCACATGTAGACAGTAAAGTATGTTTAGATAATGCTATGTGCCCGGATGCAAAAGAACAGAGGGCAAACACTGTGCCCAAACCCCAGCCTCCACCTCCTCCTCCAAGAAGCTGTATACCGTTTGGTCTGAGAGCACACACACTTTCCTCTGGCCTACCTAAACAAGAGGCAAGACAGCAATCAGATAGTTTACATTCCATGCATAGTTCTGCCAAACCACAGACTGCCCCCTCCAATGTCAGGCTCAAAGACAGCTCCAGTGAGGAAGAGCAGCTTGGCAAAGGTTTGCTATTGCCTAACTCTGCAAACAAGAATGTCCCTAAGGTCAGGTCCCAGGAAATAACCTCAGGAAGTGAAGAGGAAAGTGGTCCTCTATCTCTCAGGGGAAGCCTCAGAAAACGTTCCCTTAGAAAGAAAAAGAAAGATGTTACAGCATGCAAGAACGAGTCTGATGACAGTGATGGGCACTACATGACCGATTCAGTGGTTAAATTCAGCCATGATTCTAGCTGCTCCTACATGCTAACTCCAAAAAACAATGTATTAAAAGGGCTGGGACAACCCCCTTCAGCATCTGAAGCAGACACATGTGCTGCAGAGTCTAAACAGAATAGTAGTGTATGTACCCCTATTAGTAGTACCTTTGAATCACACAAACCACACTCCAGAAGCACTTGTGAAGTAGTAGCACCACCAAGCACAGGCCCGTTTGCTACAGGAACACCAATTCCTGTTGTATCTCGAGTAGCCAAAGTGAACATTCCACCATTCATGCCAAGCCCATGTGGCTCTAGGAGCAGCAGTAGATACTCAAGCACTGAAACTCTCAAAGACGATGACCACTTCTTCCATTCTGGGCAGAGCCGTAACCTTCAAGGAGGCTTCAATATGTATAGATCACCAAGTTTTGGACAGAGTGACTACTTGTCAAGGCAACAGACACGTGGTAGGTCAAAAATGTCTTCTGGCTTTCTTGGGGTACAAAACAAAAGTGTAAATGAAGGTCCATATTGTGATCTTGAAAATACAAAACATGAGAAGTCTATATCCAGTCTTGACAATGCCTCCGAAACACTTAACCTACTTAACTTTTTAAGATCAGACATTGCAGACTTAAAAATGAGGAATAGAGAGAGAGGGGTTGGGGAAAAAGATGAGATGAATTCCAGGTATGAAACACCCCAGTGCACTACAGGGCAGCATACCTCAGCTGGAAGCATTACATCGTCACAGTTAGCCTCAAGCCGTCTTCTGCCAGGTAATCGCCCTACTTTGAAAGACCTTACTGCTACGTTGCGTCGTACAAAATCCTTTACATATTCAGACAAATCTGGGTCTAGGCGAGTAACTGGACGATCTTCCATGAAGCAAAGCACTTCGGAACTCATGCTTGCCACCACTGGAGATAATGATGTCCTGCTTTCAGACAAGGTAGAAGATAATGATGAAGAAGGGAGAGATGAAAAAGAAGCGGCCGACCCAACCCAAGACCAATACATCCAGGAAGCAAAACAGGTGTTTGAAAAAATAAGTCAGATTGGCTCTCAGGATGACTATAGCTTTGATCAGGAGGTTAGTGACCATTTTAAGCATGATGAGATGCAGCTGAATGCCATTGTTCCAGTTTTGGACAACAGTGTATGTACAGGTATAAGGAAGTCCGATTCAGAAGAAAATATGACATGTAGGAAATCAACTGAGGAGTTATCTGGTCACGAGTCTAGTATGACTGATGAAGGAATTGTTACTGAATTGGACACCACTCCTAATGCTAACTTAGGTCGAGACTTAAGTCAAACCCTTAAAGTTTGGAAATCATCCAGTGTTGTCCCAGATGAAAGCGAATTATTTCCTCCAAGGAATACAAATGTCCATGGAATTCAGACTGCTGCTAAAGATGGTTTAGAAAGTGATATTTCTTATGAAGTAAAAGCAACCTCCCAAGGGCAACTTGATGCCCCACCAACACCGGGTACTATCAGACGGAGAAGGAAATTTCCTTCACTCAGCAATAATGGCACTGATTCTAGCAATGGGAGTAATGGGGAATCAGGAAGTGAAACTTACAGATCATTAAGTGATCCAATGCCCCATAGACGATACTCCATTACAGAAGATCCCCAGATATGTTCTGTTGATAGCAACCTTCTTGGATCACTAAATTCAAAAGCTGTTATCACAGAGCCCTCAGCCATTGCATTTTGTGAATACACTGGCAGCACAGCTAGTGTCCTTTCTCTTAGTAGTGATGGGGTGAAAGATTACAACACCGTAATCCAAAATATTGTAAGTCAGCCTGGTGCTCTTGATAAACTGATTGATGAAAAAGGCAATGGTAAAACAATAAAGAAAAAGTCTTTCAGCGATCCCAGTCGCCGAGGAGAGTTGTCTTCCACTGGTCTAGAAGAATTAAACGAGCCTATAAAGGAATTGGAGCAACCTATTTTGTCTTCCAGCAGTGAACCGATATTATCTGATCAAAGAGACGAATTGGGTGAATTAGAGGAGTTATGTGAAGATGTTGGAAAACTGCATTCACACTCCGAACTTGTGCTTGAAAATGCAAATGGCATGGAAGTCAATCCAAACTTTAGCTTTGACCCAAAACTCGCAAATGTGTTATCTCCAAGGGTGACTAGGCCAAGATTGAAAAAACGCACTCATAGGGCTGGTAGCCATGACAGTAAAAAAGAAAGTGATGAAACCTTTGAACAAAATGAGAAGTCCAAGCAAACCTCCAAGCATGTCAGGCATACAAGTGAACCTGCTACGTTTATTCCAATTGCACCCCCAGAAGCGAAGGTGACTCATGGACATCTGGCTGTTCCTTTAATCCACATTGATCCAAACAAAAATCCAGTAAAACCATACCCTGTTGTGATTGGGCCATTATTGGAAGAAGTTTCCAAACAGACTATACTCCCTACTGGGGACCACAATATCCTTGGCACTGTGGATATGCCTACACCAAGCACACCAACAAATGCTGAATCAAAGGTACTAAAACTTACAAAACCACACGAAGAGGTCAACCGAGGCAAGCCTTTTGTGGTAAGTGGTGCATTTTTTTTAATTTAGATTTTTTGCTGGAATATGTTTTGGGTGTTTGTTTTTTGTAATTGGGGTGGTTTTGGGATTAATGATCTTCAATGTACATTTTGCTGGCTTGTGTATCAAAGTAGACTTACTGACTGGCTGAAAAAATTGAAAAATCGGAAGGTTACTATCCCCCCCCCCCCCCCCCCCTCTATCTCCTAAGAAATGTTTTCCAAACAAATCGAGTGGGGAGGGTGGACAGGGGCCTGTGTACTATGTTCTTTTACAATGATAAATATTTTATGACATGGTGTTAATGCATTGAAAACTCCAATATTATTTCAAAAAAATACAAACAGGCTTGTTTACTAAAGTAAGAATTCAAAGTGAATTTCATATTCAGGATAAAAATAGTCAAACTGCAAATATATTCTCGAAGAACGCTACACTTCCATTTGGCCTTAAATTTGAAATTCTCTTTATTGAATAACTCTGTAAGAAAATCCTCAAATAGAACAGAACTATATATTTCAATCTCAATGGGTGCTGAAGGAAAAAAGGTTTGAGTTTATTTTGCTTGTGGGCTCCATCTTGTTGGTATAGTTGGTTAAGTTTCTATCCTCTCAATTAAGCCTTAATTGAACGGTGAGAATTTAAATTCCTCAAAATTCTGAAACGTTAACTACATTTTAACTGCATTCATTGATCTTCATAACCTTTATCTAAATTATGACTTGTTCCTACTAATGTTCTGCTTTGGTGTGCGCCCACCCCCCGCAAATGCTCCTATCTGATTGGCCGCCTAATCAAATTCTCACTCATTCAATCCGAAAACTCATATACTGAGAGAGGAAGCCCTCGTGGGTGTCACCTTGTCAGCTCATGGGCTTGCAACCTGTTTTATTAAAATGCCTCTCAAGAAATGGGCATTTTAATAAAATGGGACTAAACACCCTTAAAGTGCTATAGGAGTCTGGAGTGTTTCTTTATCGGAAACGAGTACTCTCTCTGGTTAGTGGTATGAATCAGCAGGTGGATTAGAGGAGACAAAATAATGTTTATACTTTTATGTTGGTTTGTTTAGTTTTTCATTGATGGGGGTGGGTTTGCCTCTTCTCATATACTGGTAAAAAGTTTCTTAGCGTATCCAGACCTTGTAATTCCATCTGTAACAAAAATATTTTTGAAAAGCAAATTTAGTTTATTATTTACTGAATAAGCTGTAATTTTATTTCACGCATAATACTTCTATACACAGCGCATTTTATGTTCCCAATGTAACAAAATGGCTTTCAATTCTAAGAGTACTCCGCTCTGCATTTTAAAAAAAAAAAAAAAATTGTATTTACTTTTTATTTTTTCCAAAAATTTCGGTTTTGTCCAGGGACTTTTCCCCATGACTTCAAAATTTCTGGAAATTCTACATCTCTACCACTTAGTAAAAAAAAAAATATCTTAAGAAAAAAAAAAGTGCTGGCTATCCTGTTTCACATAAACGTTAATGCATTATTTATTTATTTTTATACATGCTAACATAATTTGGGAAGTATCTCGCTAGCCCATAAAAAATGTACATTTTTTTTTAAAATATAGAACTAAAAAGTTGACCTTATATGACAGTGCTAAAAACAGGCAGTCATTTAGGTACACATTGAAAAGTGAAGGGTCTACAATGAACAAAGGCAATGTTTAAGAACAAAATCATTGAGTTTTGTTAACTGAAATTATACTTTACAATCTTGTGTTTCTTTATTCGTTGTTTTTTTCGAAATTCTGTTTCCTATATGGAGTCATAATAAAAAGCACTATAACCACTGCGGTTCGCTTTAATTAATGTGGAAGTACTTCTTTTTTTTTTTATAAATGGAAAGCTACTGATCAGCTAAGAGTGTCAGCTGACCGCTCTAAGCCAATCAGGGGCACCCCTGTTCAGCGGCACGCCGCGCTTCCTGAAACTCCACTGACGAAACCAGATGCTGCTGGAGACAGGGAAATCCGTAGCTCCAGAGCAACCTTTGGGGTGAAACCATTCAAGAATGGTTTAACCACTTCATATAAGAAAGCGCCATGGATCTTTTGGCACCAAAACAACTTCATTAGTATCAAGTTGTTATGTTGCCCATACAGTTCCTTTAACCCCTTAAGGACCAAACTTCTGGAATAAAAGGGAATCATGACATGTCACATATGTCATGTGTCCTTAAGGGGTTAAGAAGGCAACATATTGAGCAACAAAAACTGTTTGCAGGCCAATCTCTGAAGAATTTATCGAAAACTTATTTTGCAATATTTCAAGATTGTTTAATGGTAAGTCACTGTAGGTTGAATTATTTTAATTTTTAACCCACAGCTGTACCTGTGCTCATTTCTTTAGGAGATAGAAAGAGAAGTTTTAAAAAAGCAAACACGGTTGGTATAACTCAAATTTAGGCCCATATAACTTTCATCAGTTTTCCTGATTCACTGTACGTAAGCAAATATATTTAATGGGATACTATAGTGACCAAAACAACTTTAGCTTAATGAGGCAGTTGTGGTGCATAGACCATGCCTCTGAAGTTTCACTGCTCAATTTTCTTCCATTTAGGAGTTAATAACATCATAACATCGTAATGTGACATTGGGAGTCCCGGGCTGCCTAAAATAGATGGGAGTTACACTCTCTCGCAGCAGCTGTGAAACAAAGCTTCCTCTGTGACTTCTGTTATTATCCACTCTCTGCATTTGAGTTGGTATACATGCACCTACTTCAGTGACACACATGATGACTATGTAAGAGATACCTATCGTATTCCTGGCATAATCCTATCTGCCTTTCAATGTTCTAAACTAAATTCAAGATGGAGTACCCTTAAGTTGAAAAAATATATTTTCCTCCAGACAAACTATCTGTGCATTTTGCCACCTGTGTGGCTAATGTGCTGCGTGCACTACATTCTATTCCGTGCCTCCCAACAATCCAGATTTCGGTTGGGCTGTCCTGGTTTCAGAGTCCCGTCTTCCTGTTCTGACTTTGCTCAATGGAAGTGTTTCCAAAAAGCGAACGCTTCTTTAGCCATGCTTGGAATATGCGCAGGCCAGGGCACTAGGACCCTATTGTCTGCCTTAAGTGGGTTAGCATGCTTATTGGCAAGCAGCCAAGCATGGCATTCACGCCAGGCTGACCTGCAAATCTCTTCCGTCGGATGGCGCAAGTAATGCAATTTCTGTCTTTGGCTCTACCCACTAGACAGCACTAACTTGCATCCGGCGTGATGGGACTCCAATATGGCGGGTGAGAGGGTGTTAATCTATATAAAGTGATGCCTTAAATCACATGCTGTTACTCAGAGATGGTTAAGGCTTGCTGGGCTCAACCTGTAAAGGTAGACTTATCGTACAGAGAGATCTTTATTGTGCGGTAAAGATGGATTCCGCAAACAGACGCAGTTTAGGCAGATTCCACAGCCAATTACAATTAATCTGGAAGCCCTTTGCCTCTGACACGTTTCCCTTTGCAGGAGAAGCGGCAATCTCTTCAGAAAAGTAAAAACTGTTAAACAAGTATTTTTGTGTTTGAAGTGTTGCTAATATTCGTTTAAACATTAGGATTTAGAATTCCTACTAGCACTGTAGTGTTTCACAGTAACACAAGAGATGAGCGTTTTTTTTTTGTTGTTGTGGTTTTTAGCGAACTCGTCTGGCCTATTTTACAGTCTGATACTTTTTTCTTCAATGTTTTTCCTTTCTCCATAATTTACTGTTATCTTGCAGCAGTGAGTACATGTGATTTTTAAATATTTGCTCTTTTAACAGCCTTGTTTGGGGAGGGAAGTTTTTGAGTTAGACTGATAAGGAATCTCTTCCTGCTTGTATTAGCTGAGGGATTTGAGACTGTGTAAAGTGTATATAAAACATGACAGATTAATGCTAGGGCCCAGTTCTCAGCACGGGGCCTTTTTGAGTGTCTAATGAATATAATGCGTGTTATTTATGTCCGCCTGGACGCTACTCACCAAAATTGTGCTTTTTTTAACCTTGAAAATATATAAAAATATACATTAAGCAGTAATTCTGACCAAAAGCCAATGTTTTCATATGACGCTGGTTTTGTTAAAAATCAAATGTAAACTGGAGGGGGTAAGAGTGGACAGATTGAGGGACGGATAAAGTTGGTACAGGGCGTGGGGCGGGGGATGGTGCTGCTGTTGACTGTCTGGCACTAACATGTTGTGCGTTCTGCCGTCAGATGACAATTTTGCACAGAATTGACGTCAGTCAGCCCGGATTGGATAATGTCGCTGCCAGAGGTATCTCAGGCAGCTAAGGGGTCATTCTCCCCATGTGCAGCGTTTAAAAGCAAAACGCAAGGCATACACACTCCAGGCACCAGGACCACTTGAAATCAACGAATTGGCCATGGTGCCTGGAGTAACCCTTTATTTAAAAAATTAATTAAATAAAAGTGTACAGTCGGCCGCCTCATGGAGTCGCTAAGTTGACCAGCTCTTGGCCTACCCCCTGGGATATGCGTTTCACTGATTGAAAACACCAATATGCCAAATTCCCTTCTGGAAGCCAACCAGCATCTTTAGTGACAATAAACATATTTTGTATTGACAATAAAAAAATAAATAAAAAAAAAAAGCTTTTTTTTGTCAATACAAAACAGGTTGTCACTAAAGATGCTGGTTAGCTTCCAGAAGGGAATTTGTCTTTTAACTCGCTTGAATCATTAGAAAGAGACTATATATATATATATATATATATATATATATATATATATATATATATATATATATAATCTCTAACATTTGTATATAAAACTGAAATGCCAGCACGTTCCCTCTGAACGGGTGATTCAATAACCCCAGATGATCATTTGGGCGTTTGATGAGATTTGTCATTGAGCTGTAGCTGCGACCCCTTTTGGTACAGTGAGCAAGGGGTTCGTGCATGGAAAAGGAGCAAAATAATCTTTAAAATGAAGGAGAAGGTTGAGGTGTTACAGCTATTCTAGGCTGAGAGTCATGGGAGCAACTGTCCATAGCACCTTGAATGGGAAATCTAATGGCAGACCGGCCTTAGCATGCGCAGTATGAGATCTCCACAGCCAGGAAGCCATAACTCCTCACATATCCCATTGAAAGTGATCCCTTCCACCTACTGAGTGGGACCTGGCAGCAGTCCTGCTCCTCTATGACCTCCCATGAGGTGCTCTGTGTGAGGGGAAGAGGCAGGGCCTAAGGCTGGGAAGTGACATCACTTCCTGCCTGCTCTCCCATCTCCAGGAGACAGAGTGCTCATGTATTGTAAGCACTATGACAATAAGAAGCAGCCTGGCATGGGATACAAGGTATGCGTCTTGTGAATATGTAAACCACCCCCAGTTTCTCTCTCTCCCTGACCCTCTACAGCCCATATTACCCCCCCTGGTCCCACCACAGCCCTTATTGCCCCCCTGGTCCCACCACAGCCCTTATTGCCCCCCCCCATCCCACCACAGCACTTACTGCCCCCATGATCCCACCCACCACAGCCCTTATTGCCCCCCATCCCACCACAGCACTTACTGCCCCCCTGATCCCACCACAGCCCTTATTGCCCCCCTGGTCACACCACAGCACTTATTGCCCCCCTGGTCCCACCACAGCCCTTATTGCCCCCCTGGTCCCACCACAGCCCTTATTGCCCCCCTGGTCCCACCACAGCCCTTATTGCCCCCCTGATCCCACCATAGCCCTTATTGCCCCCCTGATCCCACCACAGCCCTTACTGCCCCCCTGAACCCACCACAGCCCTTACTGCCCCCCTGAACCCACCACAGCCCTTATTGCCCCGCCTGATCCCACCACAGCCCTTATTGCCCCGCCTGATCCCACCACAGCCCTTATTGCCCCGCCTGATCCCACCACAGCCCTTATTGCCCCGCCTGATCCCACCACAGCCCTTCTTGCCCCCATGCACACACTGCCACCTCTCTTGCCCCACTGCAGCCACTATTGCCCCTCCCCACTGCAGCCACCACAGGCCCTACTGCAACCCCTGCACCCTAAACAGCCTCTATCCCTCCCTGTACTCACCTAAGCCCCTATGCCCCCTGCACCCACATCTATCCCTCCCTATACACACCTCACCCACTAGACATTAATTCTCTCCCCCCCCCCCCCCCCCCCCCCGGCCGCTTTCGCTACAGCCCCTATACCCCCCAGCACCTGTTACTGTCTCTTTATAGCCACTCCAGCCCACCGCTAAGCCACTGGCACCTACTGCAGCCTATAATATTTACATATGTAAGTGCCCACCAATCGCATAGCTGTGTATAGATTGTGGGGTGACTGTACACTATCTAGTTTCGGTTGAGTCAGTTTGAATTATGCAGCCTGTCTGGTGAGTATCAGTTATTATCACCTCTCTGCCGGGTTTAATAAACCGACACTTGTTTACCCACAACTGGCATCCTTTACTGGTACGTACGCTTTAATAATAACAACAAAACATTACACAGCCCCTATCCCAGCTATTTAATTTGCATAATGACATACAACCGCACACATTTTACATATAAAGTAAAAAAAAATGTGTGTGTGTGTGTCACACAATCAAACTCCAATTTTTGGTGTTTGTGCTATAAGGAAAGACCTTGTTCAGCTGAGCAAATTCAAATATCAAGAAGACAGAAATCTCAGGGCAATGTGGTGTAATAATGTGGTTTTATTCAGCCACCAAACTGGATGTGACACAACGTTTCAACACCATGTGTATTATCATGTAATATATGATGGCTTGATAAAAACACTCGGTGTCAAACCATTGCCACAACCTGTTTGATGAACAAAACCACATTGCGGTGTGCTGAGGTCTATCTTCTGCACATTTACATATAGGCTTACATAAATCAACATATACACATCCTGGCTTCCCTCACACAGCTACACCTCTGCATTTACACACAAATACCCCTGCATTCAAACATGCACTGACGTTTCATTGCACACACTAACCTTTCACATACATACACCACCCATGCATTCACACACACTAACCTTTCACATACATACACCCATGCATTCACACACACTAACCTTTCACATACATACACCCATGCATTCACACACACTAACCTTTCACATACATACACCCATGCATTCACACACACTAACCTTTCACATACATACACCCATGCATTCACACACACTAACCTTTTACATACATACATACACCCATGCATTCACACACACTAACCTTTCACATACATACACACACTAACCTTTCACATACATACACCCATGCATTCACACACACACTAACCTTTCACATACATACACCCATGCATTCACACACACACTAACCTTTCACACACACACTAACCTTTCACATACATACACCCATGCATTCACACACACACACACACACACACACACACACACACACACTAACCTTTCACATACATACACCCATGCATTCACACACACACACTAACCTTTCACAACATACACCCATGCATTCACACACACTAACCCTCCACAAACTTCCCTGCTTTTACACATACTGACCCACAACACAATATATGTGTAGATAGACCCGTCCACTGACTTTCCACACAAATACAGCTCTGCATTTAAACACTACACTAGCATGGCACACATACACATCTACATTAATAAACACACAGGCACTCCGATTAAATTGGGCTGGGACAAATTGGAATTAAAATTCTGGTGGCGAGGATCTCTGTAGTAAATAAAGGATGGGGTGTGTTTTTTTTTTTTTTTTTTTTTTTTTGTCTTTTGTTTATTTATTCACCGATAAAAGGGAGCAATATGACAAAATGAGTTGTGACCAATGCATTGACTGTTACAATATAACTTATAAAGCAAATGAGTGGCAAGTACCGTAACTTTAAAACCGGGCCAGTAGGTGAGACATTCGGAGCCCTGCCCTGCCTCCAGGCTAGCATACACCACTCTCTTTCTTAAAATATTATTGAAATTGGTGGGTTAAAAAAAATAATTCAATTTATATATGTCTGATTTTCTGTAAACCCTCAGGATGTGCATCTGCAGCAGTGATGTCGACAGAGAACTGGACGTACTGATTCCTACAATTGCTTTTAGTAGCAGGACTGTAGTGTCCAATAAATCTCTGCTCGACTGCCATACATAACGTCAGCTTCTATTTAATACAAGACTTAAAAAGGCTCTGTATAATACCCGGAACTGGCCAATAGCTCAATCCCATATCTTGGGCAATGAAAGTGGGTCAACGGCCTGAAAGAAAAACGGGACCATTGTTATATTGCACATATAGATATTTTGTGGATTTGCATTTTAAAAGTGTTTTTATTCATTTATTTTTATTATGCAACATGTGCAATCTCCTTGGATAAGGACAGAGTCCATCCCCTAAGTGTTACCTCATTATATGTTCAAACCAAAAACTTTGCCAGAGATCACTGCACCACACTAAGGGTTAATGGAAATCCCTGGCAGAGTTTAAAATGGCGGGGTGCAGGATTTGACTGTACCGGATGACGTTTTGCACATTTAACCCCCTGTTCTCAACCCCTGACTAAATGACAGGACACACCATGTTAACCACCATAGAAAAGGGTACCCAGAAGGCAGTACTCCAGATGAAGGACTACAACTCCCATGATGCTTTGCATGCCTTTAGAATGACAGAGCAGCATGAATAGTTGTAGTTTTAAAACATCTAGGGATCTGCACCCTGCCCTAAATCTATAGGTACACATACTGTGATACAGCAATCTCTTTAAAGTGGCCGGATCCCCAGCCTAATGCTGTATCCCAATTAAAGCCCTAGTAGGTAGGACAATATGCAGGCATGTGTGTTAGGATCTGACTATCAACGTATGATGTCAGAAATAATTTAGAGCAGACTAAGCATGTCTAAGGGTTCTGTAACCAGATTAAAGGATTTTCTTCAATACCCCAAAATATGGATATGGTTAGTTGCTCTGCATCTTCAGCCATCAATAGCAGGAGAACTACAGATTTTGATTTTGATTTTGATTTTTTTTCTCCTTTTCTTATTATTGCAATAATATCAGTGGGGAGTACCCCACCTGTCCCTGTGGGCCAGCCTCCTCTGGTGTGGTGTCCAGTGGACAAATACAACGGAGCTAGAAAAGGTGACTGGACCCTTTGTAAAGCGCTGCGGAATTTGACGGCGCTCTATAAATAATATAATAATAATAATAATTATTATTATATTAGCTCTGTTTGTTCCTTCACCCTCGCCTGTTTATTAAAATGATCCCAGCTCAATTTAATTAGCATGACTATTTTAAAGCTCATCGAGTGATCTCGGAATCAAAGAGCTATTAACACTTCTAGTTTGGAGAATAATCTCCTGACTTATTTGGCTTGGAATTCCAATGAATTTTGTGTAAACAAAATTATGAATTATCTATTGGGGCCCTCAAAGCCTTTTAATTTTTTATTTTTATTTTTAATCTTATTACTTGAACAAGCACTTTTTTTTTTTTATTCTCAAAACGCTAGCATTGCCTCAATTGGTGTGATCTTACGAACTGGGTTTGTGCGGTTCTAAATGAGGGAAAAGGTTTCATATCTTCTTTTATTTATTTTTTTAAAGCTTGTAGAGGTGGGCTGCAGAAATGATGGAAGGAGGTTACTACACTATGAGTGAGCAGGTTAGTAGCTTAGTCCTGATTGAAAAAAAGTTATGGTGTGTTTTTTTTGTTTGTTTTTTGAATCCTGGTTTAGTAGAAATGATTACTGATGCTTTAAATGTACATTCATTGAAAAGTTCTTCAAACATTACGTCCCGTAGTTCTCATGACTGTCATTCCAAAAATGTTGCTTTTTTATTGTGATTCAGTAGAATATGATTGTATTTTTTACTTTTTGTGTCATTGAGTAGTTAAATGCTACTCACCAGTGTCTCCAATCTTCTTTTTTTCTTAATGAAGCTGAAGACACTACAGTGAATATGTATAGCTCCATCATACAATACTAATAAATAAGACATTCTCCTACAAATACATGTATAGCCAGCGATAAAAGCATAGCTTCCTGTCTGTGAAGGGGGTGGGCTTATAAACTGATTTTAGTGGATTTCCAATGTTATAAAACGGTGTATTTTAGCATTCCTGCAATAAATATATATTTAATTAGAATTCAAGGTTTTGTTGCTGAGCTAATGCCCAGGTATGTTTGTGATTCTGCCAAAAAGACTCAAGAAATCCATTCATGCGTAATCTTTGTATTTCATTTGAGCTATATTTGTAAACCTTGTATATCCTTACTGAAACTGAGCAGAAATAAACCGAAGTGGTTCTAATTGTACTGCTATAGCTTTGTTATTTTTTTTCAATTTTTTTTATGAAATATCCATCTTTTTTTCTTCTTAAATTCAGGAAATAAATTAAATAATATTAATCATCCTCACAGTGTTTGTCACCAGAACTGCCAACGTTGACCCCACTCTTGCATGTGACTTTTTTAAAGCCCAGATCTGTGCTGTCAAGATACAGAATGTAATGAATAACGGGATACTTTGAAATGACCTCCTAAGCATGGTACCAGCTGGCACTGCCCACACTATACTGCCAACAATTTTGTTTATTCAAGGCGGATACCTTTGATCGTACCTGCTATGCTTCCTTTGTGTTCACTCTTCGCCCTAATGCTGGAAGCACTGCTTGTGCGTGCTGGGGGTTTTACCTTTCCATAGAGATTGGGATTCCAACCTAAAAAATAAATACATAATATATATTGTTTGGTTGGAGTTTTGCCTTTTGTTTCCAGTCTAAATGCAAAAGGAAAAGATTTATCAAAATGTTGCGTTCTGAAAGGTGGTACAGAGATGTAAAATTGGGGCAATTGCTATTGAAACCAGTAGATACATTCCATTGGTGATCACTGTGCCTAACAAATTTGCGAGATTTGTAAAATATGTTTTAATAAATCTCCCCTAAATTGATTTACTTTCTGATAGGTGTACATATGTACATATTTCAGACTGAATGCTTATAAATTATTGCAATTTTCATTGCTAGTTCATTACACCACAGTTTGGAATCATTGGACCAGACTTCATAGTGTGGACCCAGCTCAGTCCAATGCAGAAAATGTTGGGTGCTCTAATGAATTGCCCCTAGCTTCTAATATTGAATTTATTGAACCTTACCCGAGCGTGAGTTGTGCTTTTTGCTGTGAAATAAGTAATTTTTATTTATTTTTTAAAATTTATTTTTATTAAACAATAGCATTAGTAATATACCGAGGACTTGGTGATCTTGCTACTAGTAAATTTGCTTTTAGTAGGGTTATACCAAGCACCATGACCACTTCAATGATTTGAAGTGTTACTGGTGCCCGCAGTCTGGATGAGCAAAAATTCGCTATGGAACAGAGTTTTTCGTTTGCTGCCAGAGGTGGAGTTACACGTCATTGGGACATGATTAGCTAGGCTGGTTAATGTCCTTTTTCTGCATATCTTTCTGCACAGAATGTCATTGGTTGTCTGGAAGCGGTCTGCTGACGGTCTCCGTCAGTGATTGGCGACTGGATCAGCATGTGACTTAAACAGCTCACCGCCATAGCTGACCCTCTGCGCCTGGCGGGGATCCAGGTGGGAGGGCAAGCTGTTGCATAATGTTACAATGTGTGCAATGAACATCATTTTGCAGCCACAAGGTTTGCCAATGTTATCACTCACCACGCAGATCACGATGTCTGCCAAAAAAGGATCGGCATGGACACTCCCCTGATTGCAAATTTGGCGATTGGGGAGGGAGCCTTATTTAAAGCGTTTTATTTCTGTTTTTAATTGTATTCACCAATCTGAGTATTGATTTATTGGAACCCTCTAAAGAACTCTGTGGCGAAACGCATAGGGCATGGCCTTATTATTTGTCCAGAAGATTGGATGATGTTCATGATATGCTGTGAATCTATTTACATAAATTAAGTGCAATAAAATACCTTTTTATATGCAATAGAGAACATTCTGCACCATATTTTGTATACTTTATTTTTAGTGTGACATTAAGATCCATGCTGATTTGAAATCGAGATTTATCTATATGTCTGTCCCACGCAGTGGTTTGTGAGTGTAATTTATTACTCATATTGAATTTTATAACCTAAGCAGTGCTATACTATGTAGTTTTATTTTTGTTCCTGTATAGGCTGGCTGTAAAATATTTTTTTGTACCAGGAGTGGGGAATCCTGGGAGAAGTCAATTTTTTATTCTACCTTCATTGATGACCTACTTTAGTCAAGAAAATAAACATTAACTATGTGTGAAGTGGCTTGAATCGTCTCCGCACTATAAATGCCAAACCCAAAACTGTTGGAATTTTATGAAACCGAATATTTTTTTTTTTTCTCCCTAAAGTGAATTTTAAGATTAAGGTGGAAAGAAAAACAAACGAAGAGTGTTCGTTTTTCTGAGAAAATAATTCTAGCTATTGAAAAACAACCATTGTACATGGAAAATTCCTGCCGTGAAGTCCCGCTTTGGTGTCGGAATTCTCTGCAGCAGTTTCCTCAAGCAGGGAAAAGCCGCCTCTATTCCCAGTGATATGTCGTCACCAACGGTTAAAAAAAAATAAAAATGAATGTATGTTTTATTTGTTTAAAGCACTAGTACTTCTATAGTTCAAAGGATGAACTTTTCTTTGACCAGACCTGTGAGAATTAAGCAAATCAGCCGATTACATCTTACCTCATGTAGACGGTTTTCTTACCACCCAGAAGTGCTGTATTGTTAAAAGCATAATTATCTGATAAACCCTCCTACATTCCCAGGCTGGGAGATAAAGCCTTCAATGAAATGTTTCCTTAGCTGTAGACGAAAATTAAGAGAAGTTATGTTTATTTATTAAGGTAGGTGCAAGTGTTTATTTGTACTTATCTCAGTAAATCGACACGCTGTATAATTAATTTTGTCTAGTGATGTAATCGGTTACGATAACATAATGACCTTTCACTTATCTTGTCAGGTTTGTAAAATAGAGCTTGACACTACCCTTTCCTGGGTGTTTGTCAGCCTGTTCAGCATTGGCCACCTTAGGGCCCACACAAGGCGGGTGGCTGTGCGGATTGGAAGTGGGCGGCGAGGGAGCTCTAACCTCCTCCCTCTTCTTGCTCTGTTGCCTCTTGCGCGCTCCAGTGGTGCCAGGATATGACATCACTCTTGACATATCTTGACACGACGCGCAAGGGAGCAGAGCAAGGAGAGTTTGAAGATTAAAGGGGAATACACTCCAGCCCTCCAGAAGGTAGGAAGTCTGGGTGGACTTAAATTGAAATAAAACAAATAATAATAATTTGTGAGTATGTGAGAGAATGTGTGTCTGTCAGTGAGTGCGTGTTTGTTTAAGTTCCAGCCCCCTCCGATCGCATGGGAAAGCAATGGGTGCTTTTACTGGCCTTTTTTTTCCCACACCTTGTCGGTCTCCCTGAGGTAGACCCTGCCTCCTTGGCTGAGATCAGTTTTGATGATTTCAGCCCTGGCCAATCCGCATCTCCTCATTGAGATGCATTGAATCCTTGCATATCTATAGGGAACATTCAGGGTCTCCATGCAGATCGTGGAGACGCTGAACATAGATGCTGCACACTATGCAGCACTGGACTAGCAAGCACCTCTAGTGGCCGTCTAAGTGACTGCCACTAAAGGTGTTACTAGGCAGGAATGTAAACTCTGACTTTTCTCTGAATATGGACAGGGGCTATAGACACCAGAATTACTACATTAAGCTGATCTCGATATCAATACAATCTTGTAACATCTGCTGATGGCTATAAGAGCTGTGTGCAGGTTATATACGTAATAGGATTGTATTGCTTGAGTGTTCCAGGACCTACTTGAGAGATTCTGAGAGAATGTACAGTTTTTGGTAAAATCCTGTGTAAATAAATATATTTTCAGGAGTATCTCATTCAGTCTCAGTAGGATGGATGGTGATTACGCTATTCAGGTTCTCATCTCCCCCCCGCCCCCCTCCATGAAGCAGCATTGTATTGCCAGCTGACTGTGCAAAACTGCTGCCATGGCTACCTAATGGTGTATACAGCAACACTGTGTCAGCTCCAGAAGCCTTAAAGGGACACTGCCGGCACCGTAACCATATTCCATCATTATATTGGTTATAGTGCCTGGAGTCTGCTGGCACCGCTGTACCTCCATTCAGTAATTAACCATTTCAGGCAGTTTAACATTGAATGGTCCTCGTGGAGGGAGGATGGGCTGCTGGGGACTCTTGTTAAGCATTAAAAAGGTTTCATAAGGGTCGACTCCAGACACTATAACCACTTCATTGAAATTAAGCAGTTACAGTCCCTACAAGGTCTGTCACTGCTTGGAACACTCCAAACCCTGCGTCACGTTTTTTACACTTTATAAAAATGGCGATTTTTATTTTCTGCATTTCTATATCTTGCTCCCTCCCAACTTTTAAGGAGTTAAGTAACGCAGCATCCTGTTTGTTTCTAAAAATGCAGTTCTATTCGTTCTGAGAATCTATCCTTCTAACCATGCAATTGGTTTTTTTGACGTTCTACAAACTTACTAGTTATAAAGCCGCCCCCCCCCCCCCCCCACCTACCCTACCCTGTGTTATCTATTATCTACATGCAGTGCTGTCGCCATGGAAACCTCTTCCAAGGCTAGATTACACAATTCATTTCTTAAGTCTTGATTGAAAATCTATAATTAAATGGTGCTTGTGTAAACAAAAAGAAGGTGGTCAAATGAAGGGGGAAACGTGAGGGGTGCCTGTTTTATGGGCACAGTCAGGTTCATGTTTGTATTTTTTTTAATTATTTGAAAGTATAATACATTGTTTCTTTTATTATCTAAAATCAACGTGATGATGGTGAAGTTGGACAGGTTAACGAGACTCTAAACATTGATTTAAAGGTCAGCATGCGCCTGGAATGGAGCTTTTAGTGCAGTAGATAGTGTATTTGTATAAAATCTAAAATAAACAATATTACTTTAGATAATCCAGTACCAGGGCACATATGGGCAGGGATGTAACGTAGTACCGGGGTGCCTGTGGGGTGTGAGCTTGGCAGTGATCCTCTGTCTCACAGCATTTGTACTAGGTTATTTTTGTAAAATACAATGTTGATGTCAAATATATGTGCACTTGAGTCCCTCTGCTAACTTTATAGCTAAAAAATAGGTAGCCTCCTTAATGCCTAATCCTTCATTTGGGACCTGACAGACCAGGTTAAAGCGTTACTCCCAGCATCATAACCACTTCAGCACGCTGGCTATGGTGCACCGTCCACTGGTTTAGCTATGGTTTCACCGTTACCTCGCTTCTCCCCGGGCTCCAATGTTTCCTAGCTGTCCGGTGACCGCTCTCAGCCAGTGACTACAGTGAAAATTGCACAGAGATGGCATTAGCCAGCTCGGGACTCTTGGCTAGTGATGCCCCAGTTACTCTACTGCACACACACTCCAGACACCATGACCACTTCAAATCACTGAAATGGTCGTGGTGCTTTGAGTAGCCCTTTACGAACTACTGCTATGAAAGGACACCTGATCCATTAACCACTGTTAAGTGAAAATTGGGTCTCTGTGCTGTAGGACTTATTTTAAGCCTTGCTATTACTAAACAGTTTCTGTTTGTTGCTGTTTTATTTGTTTTTTGTTATCAATATATATTTTTGTACAAATTAGTGAGTACCCAAACACATAGCCGGGTGTGAGGAATTACCAGGATATTGGCTATTTGCACTTTCAATGCTATTGTGTATATACTCTTGCACAAAGTGGCCGCAGTCTGCGTTTTGCATTGTTCTAATTCCTGATTCGGATTGCTGGTTATATTGTTTCTAGCCTACGGGTGTCACCAGCCTTATGGATGCGCTTTCTATCCAGCATGGACTTATCGCTTTCCAGGAATGACAGTGATAGGTGTCTCCTCCGCACTCAGACTAACTGAAGCCAATATCTTTAGCTGACTCATTGAACAAGCAAGCTGCCATCCAGTCCTACAGAAATAGTCTTAGCTCTGTCACATCCAGAGATAAAATATTAGTTGCACTTAAATGGAGGCAGCAATCTGTAACAGCCACAATGTATGTATAACTACATTTCTTCATTCCATACCTTGATAGAACCAGGACATGCTTGTAGTTCCAAATAAATGACAAGTATCAAAAATGCCAGGAGTCATTGGGGAAACCTTGAGAATCATTACACTGCATCTTATTGTTAGGTATATAGTGTCATTATGTGTTAATGAAATCCCATCATTTAAAGGGACTCTAATCACCATAACAACAGGTCATTGTACTGGTTATGTTGCTATGAGTCCATGCCTCCCAACATTTCAACCGCTCAAAGAGGGACCCTTTAATTTTAGGGTTGTGAGTGAGGGTATGGCCAGGGGCAGGGCCAGGGGCGTATTAGCCGCGAGGCAAACAAGGCATTTGCCTTGGGCGGCATTTTCCAGGGGGCGGCAAAAAAAGCCACCCCCAAATGGCCAGGGCAAATGTCTTGTTAGCCTTGCGGCTAACAGACATGCCGGCGGGCTGCTGGGCGGGCGGCACGGGCGGGCGGCCGGCGAGGGAGCACTTCCCCTGAGCTGTCTGCTCAGCTCCCTCGCGCGTCGCAGAGTGAGGCTGGGAGCCGGAATATGACGCCATATTCCGGCTCCCAGCCTCACTCAGCGACGCGCGAGGGAGCTGAGCAGACAGCTCAGGGGAAGTGCTCCCTCGCCAGCCGGCCGCCCGCCCGCCCGCCCGATCGCCCAGCAGCCACTGGACCACCAGGGAGGAAGAGACACCCCCCTCCCCAGCATTCCCAAAGGTAAGGAGGGGGGGGGGGTGTCTCTTCCTCCCTGGTGGATGGATTAATAAATTAATAAATTTATTTGTTAAAAAAAAAATGTGTTACAAATAAATTTAAAAAAAACGTGTTAAAAAAATGTGTTAAAAATAAATAAATAAAAAATGTGTTAAAAAAAGTGTTAAAAAAATTTAAAAAAAATGTGTTACAAATAAATAAAAAAAAACGTGTTAATGTGGGTGGGTGAGTGTGTGTCTGTGTCTGTTAGTGTGTGTGTGTCAGTGTTTGTGTCTGTTAGTGTGTGTCTGTTAGTGTGTGTCTGTCAGTGTGTGTGTCTGTTAGTGTTTGTGTCTGTTAGTGTGTCTTTTAGTGTGTGTGTGTCTGTTAGTGTTTGTGTCTGTTAGTGTGTGTCAGTGTGTGTGTGTCTGTTAGTGTGTGTGTCTGTGTCTGTTAGTGTGTGTGTCTGTTAGTGTGTGATTGTGTGTGTCTGTTAGTGTGTGTTTGCCTGTGAGTGTGTGTGTATGTCAGTGAGTGTGTGTGTCTGCTAGTTTGTGTCTGTTAGTGAGTGTGTCTGTTAGTGTGTGTGAGTGTGTCTGTTAGCGAGTGTGTGTGTATTTAGAATGCGGGGCGGGGGGAAAGGTTGGGTGGGGGTGGCGCGGGGGGAGGGGGGGGGGCACCTGAGTTTTGTCCTGCCTAGGGCAGCACAAAACCAGGATACACCACTGGGCAGGGCTGTTCTGAGAAATCTTAAGTGACTTACAAATAACCATTTATGCAACTGAAATGTAATTTAGGACAAGAACAATGTATATTATTTACACAAAACACATTTATTGTAGTTTAAAGACACATTACTGGGAGTATTATTGCTGTGGAGCTCTGTTATACATTCAGACACATTACTGGGAGTATTATTGCTGTGGAGCTCTGTTATACACTCAGACACATTACTTACTGGGAGTATTATTGCTGTGGAGCTCTGTTATACACTCAGACACATTACTGGAAGTATTATTGCTGTGGAGCTCTGTTATACACTCAGACAGACCAACAATTTGGAGCTCCTAGAAAAGAGGTACATGGGATTTGGGCCTAATATAGGGACTGTACCTCCTGAGTAGGAACACTTGGAAGGTATGTGAGTCTGTGTGCACTGTCCCAAGGCATCTCCCTTTAGGAGATATCCCTTTAATTTTCCCTTCTGTACTACTTGACATGTAACCCAGTTGTTGCTGAAGGTTGAAGTATAAAGTTTGAATTTATGTGCCTCTCCGTATATTACTTGCACCTGGTAACCTAGGTTGAATTCCTCGGGCTGGTGCACACGTTTTGACGAGGTTGCTGTGGAACCTGGTGAAAGGGGCTTTCTTGGGCGCGCACCTGCATGCCTTCTGAGGCATAGCGGCTAAAGAATCTACATGTTTGGCAACTTGCCACGAAGGCTCAAGACAGTTTTAAAAGTTACAGGCAACGTTAAGTGTTTCCTTGTCGCGTGCTGATCCTTTTTTTTTTTTTTTGGAAAAATGCTGTATTTGGCTGACAGCCGCAGACAGATGCACTCCTTATCACCTCTAATTTTAAGCTCAAAAGAAAACAGTGCAGTATTTAAACTACATGAGTGCGTTTTGTAGTCTCCACTAGTCAGGTAAAGGCCTGTTAGATGTTTGGTGACATAAGTGCCTTGACATAAGAAACCTAACTTTTACGCAATAAACGATACAAAGTGCTGCTACGTTCTATACTTCCCATGATTCATAGCTCACTGTATAGTATGGTGGCCATAGTACATGTGCTTTCCCTATGTATCTTCGTCTGACATACAGTATAACAACCTCCAATTATACAGGATAGTCCTGAATCTCGGACCATTGTCCTGCTATCATGTCCGTTTTCACTGACGTTCCGCTACACCAGAGAAGTAGTAATGGCTCATATTCTCCTTGGAGCAAAACCAGTCATCTAAAATGGAACTATACATTTAAAGTGGCTCTGTCACAGAAAATACATGTAATCTTCTCTGTTTCCAAACAGCTCCCCGTGTCAGAACCTCTTTTTATTTATTGCCTGAGCGCTTTAGTTTTCATTAAATACATAAATAAAAATAGGGACTACTTTTTCTCACGTATAGCGGTCAGGTTAACAAATCGTGACAATGGGCGGAGCTTAAGGCAAGGTTCTGTTTCAGTAGCCAATCAGATTTACCCACAATCCATCATCAATCCCACGGAAGGGGAAATAGCGGACAAAATGGGCAGAGGAGAACAAAATGGCTGCCCCCAGAGATTGAAATTGGCACAAGGAAAAAAGATAATAGATATAAATAAAGGTATGTAAAAGGGGGGTGGGGGGGGGGGGGTATAATCGTTTAAATACACTGGGGCATAAGAAAAGGAAAACTGAAAGAAAAAAAAATGGCATTCACTTTAATACATTACATATCATAGTGATAGCTGATATACTCAGTGTAAAAACGAAATTATTTTTTTCTCCTTTTTTGGGAGGGCACGGGGGGGGGGGGAGGCGGTAACCTAAATAGTGACTAAGGAATGGTGCTAGGAATGCATATTTGTGTTCCTTTAATTCACTAAGCATTGATGAATAAAAGGGAGGCAAACGGTTTTCCACAGGAGCATTGTATGTATGTAAAAGATATTCTAGTCCAGCTGTGACTATTGCGGAGTCGATTAATTTCTCCAAATCTGCACTTTTTTTGGTCTAAACCTTGCAATTCAGTTTCCATTATACTACAGTTCAGTTTGTGGATTACCCCCAAGGTGTTGTATTGGTGCTCGTAGGGTCGCTATAAACATGGCGTCCAGTACTGCCGCCTCTCAAAGTGATTTTTGGATGCAGTCTCATCTCCCTTGCCCTGAAAATGTAAGATTAGCTTATAGAAACCTTTATTTATAGGACTTCAAACCTGCCTGTAATCGAAACAAAATATTACACAACCCTTCATGTGGTTTTGTTTATACGGAACATTTCTGTAACGTTCTATACATTTCGGCAGATCCTTTGCCTGTGAGGTTTTGTGTACAGCAAAATCGTTTGGATTGTACAAGCATAAAAAGGCGATGTGAAAAAGATGTTTCGAAACGTTCCCTTGCTGGACAGAAAGTACTTTTTGATTTGGTTTTCGGGGAGGGATTGAAATAATTTTCCGTATAATGTAAACGTCCCCCGCGGCAGAGTTCCTGGTAGAAGCTCGTTTGGCAGAGATGCAATGTGTTTAAAGAGCCAGGTTGTAAAGCATTAACCCTGTGCGTGCCTGGCATACAATATCACAGATTTAGATGTGAATGAATTAGTTTTTCCAGGGAGGGATAGACAGAGCATGTGTAGGCCAATTTGCAATAACGATTACATTATTGTGGATTTTTTCAGTCAATTTAATATCAGTAGATGAATTCTGCAGTTTTTCAAGATTATTCTTGATTATTCGTTTGCAAATATTTGGCCAGAAGTGCCATTATCATTATGCTTTGGCCACGTTTGCCATCTTAAATAAAAACAAACAACTCTATCCTGTTTGTTTTTGCTCCAGTTGATCTCTCATGCCTTTTCCTTGAGTTTGTTAACCCCTCGCTTCCCATGCGCAGGAGAGGAGACATTTGTCATGTCTCAATCAGAAGTCCCGCTATACTCCCATGAGACAGCTGTTCCAATGCTGGTCCATCTTATGGCGTGCCTTTTTCTAATTTAATTTTTGTGCCAAATTGAGATTGACTGCTAAGGGCTGCCCACCAAGCCAGGCTGACCATACCTGTATTACCCTATTGTGGTTTGACACTATAGCATAGCTAGAATGTTCCTTTTTCCATTTTCCTGTTTTGGTGTTTTTCTAATCGATTGATTTTTACCCGTTTACCGGCATTTTGACTATGGGTGATTTTGGCCAAGGAGGCGGAGCAGAGCCAGCGGCGACGAGACTGGTGCGACGCTGGAAATAAACTTATATTTTCACCTTTTTAAGGCCACCCACCTAAATGTTTGTATTCCTGACACTATAGTGTTCCTTTAACAGCAGGGAAACCCATTTCTAGTACATACCATTGTATGAAACCTCTGTTCTATTACTACTATTTATTTTCATGTGGTGGTTTTGCTGTTTTTGTGCAAATCGTTTTTTTTTCTGTCCTGCTTTATATACAGCCTTTGGCACTCAATGACATGCGTAGACAACTTTAATGTCCACCAGTTCTCCCTTTATGTATCACAGACTAAGTGGCAGAAGTAAAAATCGCACATCTCCGTTGGGATAAATCTCGACGGTGGTCCGATATCTTGGATATGTGCCCAGAGTCCAAATTATGGCAGGACTATCCTGGGAGCAGAACACGTCCCAGTTTGTTCCTCCACTAATGTCCCAACCTTTCTGAGCTGCCATTAGGGAATTCAGGTTTTGTGTTTTAGAATGTGGTCTGGCCTGTTCATCGTAGCCGCAATCAGGGCTCTGTGTCATAAGTGCAAACCTTACAGGGATTTAGCTACGAGGTAAGAATGTCTACCAAAGTGCTTTGAGATATTGGTAATCCAGAATGTGTGGAAGCATCCTTCTGGAGGTTTACCCACGCAGTTACCCAATGGCAGGTCCCTTGCAAAGATCCCCCCCCCCCCCCACTCAACCTCCCGGCAGTCGCTTTTGACGATAAATGAAAGCATGCCCCTCTCTGCCATGCCGCTAATGCGATTTGGGTTACCATGAGAGAATGATGGAATTTCAGATAGAGCCGCAAAAGTAAGACTGAGCGACTCCACTTATAAATAGATCACATTTTTCACCAGATAAAAAGATTTATTGATCTCAGAATAAGAATGTCTTAACCCTTTTAGTATTCGATGAGTTCAGCAATGTTTCCCCCTTTTACTTAGCTTTTTGTTGCTGAATTTAGGTTTTTAGCCAGTTCACGTACATGATAGACATTTTAAACTCAATCTGCTGTTCATAAAGGAAAACCATTAAATTTTATTACCATTAACTCAATGTTTGCCAGAATTTAGAACATTATTTATTTAGTATAACGGAATAAAAACATACATTCGTGGTTACATAAGAGAAGGTTGTTGTTTTTTAGAAAGGGCCATTGTTCTAAAAAAAAAAATAAACCACAAAAATACAAAAATATATGCTTGTTTTCGATGAGCTTCAGTAGAAAAAACAGTGGTTTAAAATACTACAAATTGTTCATAATTGGGAACAAGAAGCTGGAAGGGTGAGTATAATGCATGCATTTATGTAAAAGGTTTATGTTGACCCGCAGGAATGTGAAGTGAGGCATAGGGGAAAAGGAGGATGGCACCCAGCAGATACTATTTGTGTCTTTAACTGAAAGTGAGTGATTAAAGGGACACTATAGTTACCAGAACAACTACAGCTTAATGTGGTTGTCCTGGTGTCTGTAGCCTGTCCCCGCAGACTTTTTAATGTAAACACTGTCTTTTCAGAGAAATTGCTGTCTTGGAACACCTCTAGTGACAGTCGATCAGACGGCCACTAGAGGTGCTTTTTAGTCCTGTGCTGTACACTCTGCATGGAGGTGCTCAACATTCCCCACAGAGATGCGTTACCGTAATTCAATTTGAGAGGGCCGGGGCCGCAATTTGAGCGTGGCCAGGGATCTAAATAGTTAAACACTATAGTGTCAGCAATATGCTTGTGTTCCTATTGTTATGGTACTTTTTGAAAGTAAACCAAAATGTTCAAATGTCTATCTGTTCCTGTCCAAATCAATAAAATTAAATTGCGTATATACGCTGAAGTAATTAAGTCTGACACACGAGGTTCAGGTTAAAATAACTTCGAGAAAGTTTATTGGCAAGTGAAGAAAAAGCGGGCGCGCAGGCCCTTTTAAGAGGCATTTTGCGTCATCATTGATTATTAGAATATCAGCAAATAAACACCATCAATTGGATTAATTGTTAAGTGTCGGTGTTAGTGTCTTACCTATTGGTTTAAAAATAAAAAGGTTAGTCCCGTGCCCACCCATCAGAGGTGGGATTATTCTGGACACGGGTGGGGATAAGGGGGTCCTAAACGTCATTTTACACGGTCAATGATATCAGGCTTCATGTCCAGGTGCAAGGTCTCTTATGAATAGAACATTTCATTACTACTGTGTTCTGTGGCCTTCAAACTATACTATCTTACAAATTCTAAGGAGTAGCCGGCAAGTCTTAAGGAGTAACCAGCACCTCCTGGTATTTGTCCTTGCAGGAAAACACAGTCTTTGTCTACTGTACTAATTGGGTTGAGAAGTTCAGTCACGTAATGTAGTTTTAAAATGAACAAGTTAAGTCATGAGGACAAAATGGAGGATTTGAAGAAGTCAGGTTAGGGGGACAAAATGGAGGAGGAAGTCACAGTATAAGGTTAAAATGGAGTTAGTACAATAATTCAATACAAGTACAATAGTAATTTTTAATAATTCCACATCAGTCCCCCCTATGAAATGTTCGATTCTAAGAGATAAAAACTTTATTATATTAGTATCAGAAGACGTGTTAACCCAAAGGCACAGAAACCCCATGGCCGCTAGCTAGGTGTTAATGCAAAGTGCAAGTCTGTCCCTAGATCTGACCCTGATAGGCTAACTCATCCGTCAGTATGGCTCTCGAACACTTCACACCCATGGGTATCCCATGGCAGCTAATCCACCACTTCTCCAACACGGGGCCTTTACCATTCACTGACAGATGCTGTCCCTAAGCTAGTCCCTTCCTAGAATTCCTGCACTTTATCAACAAAGGGGAATGTTTGCAGCGGCAGACAGGGTGAATTGATGTCTTGGGATTCTTGGTCATCAACTTCGAGATGGGTGAAAGTGGGTGCCGCTTGGTCAACAGTCTTCATGAGGGATTTTCTCAGACATGGGAGGACACAACAAAAGAGAAGAGCAAAAATAAAAAGAAAAATTAGTATAGCCATACCAATCTGCATTAAAGCCTTTTGCCATCCTGTCATCCAACCAAACCATCTTTCCCAAGGATCTTTTATCCCAGAATTCCTTTTTAACTCTTCAGACAGATCATTTAATTTTTCTATGGCTAATGTAACTTTACCATTAGGGCCTGTGTTTTCTGGGATGTAGGTACAACATGTCATGGTGTCGGGCAAAATTTTACAAACCCCTCCTTTTTCGGCTAAGATCATATCTAGGGCCATTCTATTCTGGAAAGTCATTTGGGATGTGGCCTGCAACTGTTCGGCCAACCCCTGGAGGGCGTCTCTGGTGTAATTAACAAAACGCTGTTGGTTATAATAAATGTAATTTATCCAATTTAAATTCTTGTTTGCGGTAACTATGGTAAAAATTGACTCAAATCCTGCAGCAACCTCATCTCTTGCTTTAAACTCATTGGGTACCCCCCTAGGCACCCCAATGGCATCAATGTAAATGTGAGGGTCAAAACTTCCTTTTACTGGGGCTTCACGTTTAACCTTAGTGTGGCTGGGCCCATGGGTGTTGAGGTGTGTGTCAGAGATAATGTGTATAGGCATAATGGCTTTAGTCAACGTACACTCCCCCCACCACGCCGTGTCCATTCTGGATCTTAACTGTAAATCCCCACACAACCAGTAAATATCTCCTAATGACCTAGTGTGATGCTGCAGTAAACGTACAGGGACAGTTCTGTATGTAGCACAATAACCTTTGGAAAAGTTACCTTCAAATTTACCAATACCATCGTACATGGCATAGCAAGTGTAATTACCTTTATATACGGTAATACCATCAGGGGGTTTGACATCCTGGGTTAGGAGAGGATACTCCTTTGTCCATGCAATACATATGGACCTGTTAAAATTATAGTGATAGGCAAAAAGGCTTAAAACACATTCTTCTATATCTACGGGTAGGATTAAAGGTACGGTACCCAGGTGAGGCCGGGCACCGCCACACACATAACATGCAGTTCTATTATGCTTATTAGCATTATATTTCATCCATTCTAACCATAAATTTACATCATTAAAACCTGTTTCAGCGGCCATGGTATCTTCAAAAGTGGGGTTAGCAATGGCCATCATGTCTTGAAAGGTCTGGATATGAGGTTTTAATGGGTTAGGGACCATATGGGTGGCCCCTTGCCACTCAGAAGAGTTGCACATATCTTTGAGATAGAAATGCCCTAACTTTTTATAGGAACCCTTTTTCCAATACATTCCCATCACATACTGGTCTGCATCTGTTGGGCTTGGATGCTCAATGTTAAGGATTAGTTTCATTGGTGTACTCCCCCCGGGCTTTCTCAAAGTCATTCTCTGGAGGAGGGATCTACCATGATCATCTACTTTAGATACGGCACTTTTTGGTTTGTAACCCCAGGCAGGCCCGGCATTCCATCCCGCCGCCCCCCAATGGTCACAATTGTGCCCCCATTGCCTGTCAACTACACAAACATATGGGTCTTTCGAATGAGGGATATCTCTATAGATGCTCTGGATTTGTGGTGTGGGAAATGGGCATTCTACAATATCACAGTAGTCAAAGGTATAGGTAGCCACCTGGGTGCACGATGAATTATACCAGAAAGTGTACCCACTAGTGTCTTTGGTAATGGCTACTTGCTGGGCCTTCATAAGGCTAATTAAGGAGAAGATGTACCAGAGATACATGTTTGTGCGATATTCGCTTCCTCTGGGGCAGGAGATTTCTTGCAGTGGGAAGCGTGGACCCAATTTGGCCTACCGGCCAATTTGACGGAGGTTGCGGTAATCAGGAGAACTTGGAATGGACCGTCAAATCTTGGTTCTAGGGTATTTTTCCGCACAAACTTCTTGACCAGGACCCAATCTCCGGGAAGTAGGTTATGGGAACCTGTATCCAATTCGGGATCTGGAATTGAAGAGAAAACTTGGGCATGTATTTTGTTTAGGACACTTGCAAGTTCAGTTACATAGTCTACTAAAACATCTGATTGGAGTTGCAACTGCTGCGGATAATAACAACCTAGCCTGGGTGCTGTCCCAAATAGAACCTCATATGGGGACAGTGAATGCTTCCCTCTAGGTGTGTGCCTAACACTAAATAAAGCTATTGGTAGGCTTTCTGGCCAGGGCATCTTTGTTTCTTGTGACATTTTTAACATTCTGGTTTTTAGAGTGCCATTCATGCGCTCCACTTTACCACTACTTTGTGGGTGGTAAGGGGTATGGAAGGCTAGAGTCACCCCCAGGGCAGTCCAAATTTCTTTAGTCACAGTTGCTGTAAAGGCTGGGCCTTGATCACTCTCAATGACTTCTGGGAGTCCGAATCTACATACAATATCTGTAAGTAGGCGTCTTGCGGTTGTTTTTGCAGTGATATTGGCCACTGGGTAGGCTTCTGGCCAGCCTGAGAACATGTCCACTATTACTAGTGCATATTCATGGGGCCCACTCTTGGGCATTTGGATGTGGTCAATTTGAATCCGCTGGAAGGGGTACATGGGCTTTGCCAGGTGTTTCGCAGGTACTTTAACTGGTCTTCCTGGATTGCATTTTGCACAAATGACACAGGCCTTGCAGAAGCTATTGATCAATGTTGTGATTCCAGGTGCTTCATAATACTTCTGTATGAGGGCGGCCATCAATTCTTTTGACAGGTGTGCAGGCCCATGTGCCCATTGGACAACTGCTGGATACAAATTTCTGGGAAGACAAAATTTGAAGTTGTTGTAATATATTCCGTCCTTTTGGACAGCTCCTTTCTTTTTCCATTTCTGGATTTCTTCAGGAGTGACTGCAGCTTGCTGTTCTTGTAAAATTCGCAAATCAGTAGGAAGAGTTTGCAGAGCAAAAATAGGGACTTCTTCTTGTTCTTGTCTGGACACTTCTTCATCCACTTCCTGCAGATCCCTGGCCGCTAACTTAGCAGCCTGATCAGCCAAATGGTTGCCCTTTGCTTCATCTGTATCCAATTTCCCATGGGCCTTAACTTTCAAAACGGCCACTTCTTCGGGAAGTAGGAGGGCATCCATTAGCTCCTTAATTGCAGTGCTGTGTTTGACTGGTGTACCGGCGGTGGTAAGAAATCCTCTTGTCTTCCAGATTAGGCCGAAGTCATGTGCCACACCCAGAGCATATCTTGAATCTGTATAGATGTTGGCACGTTTTCCTTCGGAAATTTTGCATGCTGAAGTCAGAGCCTGTAATTCAGCTTCTTGTGCAGACATTGCTGGCGGTAAGGATGATGATTTGATGACTTCGTCTGTTGTGGTTACGGCATATCCTGTGTGGTATGTTCCTCCTTCATCGGCATATCTTGATCCATCCACAAACAGGGTAAAATCCGGATCTGGTAATGGATTCTCATGCACAGTTGGTAAGTGCACTGTTTCCATTTTCATCTGTTCAAAACAGTCATGAGGTGTTTCTGGGTCATAATCATTCTTTATGACCAGGTCTCGAAATTCCTTTTCCAGGAAATGGCGTGGCCATGCTTCCAGAAGGTCAGTTGTTGGGTATTTGGCAATACCATTTTCCTGTAGCTGTTCTTCATTCATGGTGGCCCATAGTTTTGCCATGGGCCCAAGATCATTCCATGACCTTGTCTTCAACTTGGTAACAGGAATATGTGGGATAGCGGTATCCCAATGGCGGTAGAGGTAGTTAAGTTGTTGAGGTAGCTGGACCAAGACCATGCTATTACCTTCAGAGTCACAATAAAAGTCTTGTGCAGTGAGCTTTACATCGGTCCAGTGGTAAAGCTTATCTTCATAGCAAGGTTCGGGAGTAATATTTGGCTTGTACCACATGGTACAGAAGGCGTAATCCGGGCCTTCACAAAGAGGTGTCTCATCTTCATGAAATGACAAATGTGGATGCATGACTTTCTTGATACATCCACAGAGCAGGTAGATGTAGGTTTCATCTGTGATAAATCCATAATAGATACCCCCCTCAGGGAGTGGAAGAAGAGTGGACGGATTAAGCACTTGACATCTTTGGATGGAAATGTTGTCAGGCAAAAGAAGATGACACTGTAGGCGCAGGTGTCTGGCTGGAGACACGTGCTTGAGCTGGACTTGGTTGATAATAGCAGAAATGTCATGAGGGGCCAAAACAACCAGAGGGTGGCCAAGGACCAGGTCTGAGGTTCTTTCAATGAGCTCTCTTGCGGCAAAAACAGCCCTGAGACAGGAAGGAGTCCCTCTGGCCACAATGTCTAGTTGACATGAGAAATATCCAATAGGCCTCTGGCGGCCTCTTAAGTCGTTCGTTTGGGTGAGAACTCCTGTTGCGTGGCCTTGTCTTTCAGAGACAAATAATTTAAAGGGTTTGGAGTAGTCAGGTAGGCCCAAGGCAGGAGCAGAAGCAATGGCACGTTTTAAAGCATCGAAATTGGCCAGGGCTTCATTGGTCAGACAGAACGGGTCAGACTTAAGAGCATCATAGAGAGGTTGCATAAGCAGAGAGGCTTCTGGGATCCATGCTCTGCAGTAGGAAATGAGGCCTAGGAAGGCATGAAGAGACTTTGAAGTCCTTGGAGGTGGAATGTCCAGAACAGCCCTTACCCGGTCCCGAGTAAGATGTCTGGTACCTTGAGATAGGCAATGTCCAAGGAAGATCACCGAAGATTGACAGAATTGTAGCTTGATGAGTGAAGCTTTGCATCCCTGTTCTGCCAAATAGGAAAGAAGGCTGATTGAACACCTTTCAGTAGTGGGAGAATCATCTCCACACAGCAGTAGATCATCCACATACTGAAGCAGGACAACTTCTGGGTGCTCAGTTTGCCATGGGTCAAGGATGGTACCCATGGCCTTTGCAAATTGACTTGGAGAATTTTGTGCCCCTTGGGGCATGACAGTCCAGGTATACTGTTGCATCTCATGGGTGAAGGCAAACAGGTATTGGCAGGATGGGTCCAGTGGAACACTGAAAAAGGCATTGGCCAGGTCAATAACTGTGAAGAATTTGGCAGATGGTGGGACTCCGGAGAGCAGAGTATGGGGATTTGGTACAAGAGGGGTGTCCAGGACGGTAGCTTCATTGACAGCACGGAGATCCTGAACCATCCTGTACTTCTCTGGCTCACCCTTTGGAGTTTTCTTTTTCACAGGAAACAATGGGGTGTTGCATTCAGATTTACATTTCACCAGGGCACCCTTCTCCAAGAGTGCCTTGATGTGGACAGAAATAGCAGCAGACTGGGCTGGTTTCAACGGATATTGTGGTTTTCTTGGTAACTTAGCTCCTGGAATAAGCTTTACCACCACAGGGGGAACATTTAGGTGACCTATGTCCTCTGGGCCTGAGGACCATAACTTGGCGGGCACCTGTGTTTTTAATTCCTCTGGGAAATTGGACCTTAATTCTGCCGCTTCCTCACGGGGCTTATCTAAATGCAGCATCAGAGGCAAGGAGCACAAGGCTGAGGCGTCTGGTTCAGATAGGGGTGTAGTCATTTCTATTTGCCCATCTGGGGTGAAGGTGATGGATGCCTGCAGGCGGGAGAGAACATCAGCACCTAACAGGTTAATTGGGCAAGTGGAGGATACCACAAAACGAGCAAGCAGGCTAGAGCCAACTCGTAGTGGAGTTGTTAAAGGGCTGTGTCTTGGCTGACCATCCACTCCAACACAAGAGACATCAATATTGGACAGGAAAGATGGGTCTGGCAGGTCTTGTTCTCTTAGAACGCTACGGGCTGCACCTGTGTCAACAAGAAATGTGGTAGGGTGGCCTTCAATAGGCAGAGTTACTGTAGCAAGTGGCCCCCCCTTATCCCCTGTAGACACTGCCATAACAGGGGTTAATGACACAGGCTTGCCAGTTTCCTAGTCATCTGGTTCCTCAATTATTGGAACCTCCTTCTCAGCCTTAGGGGCCGGGGCAGGCCTGTGTGGCTTTCTTGGCTCTCTCTTGGGTTCCGGGCAATCACTTTTAAAATGCCCTTTGACCTTGCAATTAAAACAAACACCTTCCTCTGGTCTGGTACCCTTGGGAATAGGGGTAGTGCGTGCCACCATGAGGGGAGCAGAATTTGGCCTTCTAAGGGTCTGGGCAGACTCTAGGCCCCTAGCAACTAGGAGTAAAGTATCTAGGGGAACAACCTTATATTCGGGGCGTGCAGCAATGATTCCCTTGCGTATTGGGTCTTTAACACCTTGGACAAACGCACCGGACAACATTTGTGAATGAATCTTGTCAGTGAGATCAAACCCCAAATCTGTGAACATTTGGTACAGTCTTGCATGAAACCTTTCCACTGATTCTCCTTTTTCTTGAATAACATCAGTAAGGCCAGCAGCCTGATCCGCAAGTTTGTCCTTAGCCCATTCTCTTAGTTGAGTGCAAAAAGTTACTCCAGAGGGGTAATCAACATCACTGCTGAGTAGATCAGTACTGAGGTGTCGGGCCATGCTCGGCCAATATGCATCCCCTGCTTTAATAGCACAAATACTCAGTAGATCACGCCATGCGGCGGAATAAGTCTTTTGAATTTGAACTACCCCTCGGTAGAAGGGCATGGGCTGTTTTTCTGGGTCGGGGAGTGATTTCATTAGAGCACTAGCTTGAGTGGGATTGAAAGCAACATATTTAGGAGGGGCCTGTTCTCCCCGACCCTTGTGGCCAAAGGGGTCATCGATAGAACGATGAGTTGGGGCTCCCGCGGCAAGCTCCGATGAGACATGGGACACCCTGTCCATCTCGTCATCATCGAATTCTATGATATTGGCTCTTTTGCGTGGTGCAGGGCCTGAATGAGGTGAAAGGATCGGTGGTTGGGAACGAGCCCCAGATGCAGGGGTGGCTAGCGAGTCATAACCTGGGGATAGGTAGTCACCGGGAATTACCGGCATCAGGGCCGAACTGGGGGCCGCCATATTGGTGGCCGGAGAAGGTACTACATTAGGGTTAAGGGAAGAAGTGGCGGCCATGTTGGAAGAGGGCACATCCGGGGCAGACTGTGCCGGACTGGGCATGACCGGAACCTGGGGAGTGGCTTGGGGAGTGGGGAGTGGATATCCGGGATAGGGCAGGGCCATGGGATATGGGAAGGGGTAGGGCCAGGCTGGGGAGGGGAAGGAGGTGGGGTATTGAGCTGGGGTGGAGATGGGAGGGAACGGAGAGGGATTGGTAGGGGTGGGTGTAGAGGGAGGAGCCGGGGCAAGGGCGGAGGAGGTGGTTAGTTGGGCGGAGGAAGAGGGGAGGGGATCATTAACGGAGAGAGAGTATAGGGAAGGAATGGCAGGTGAAATTTTAGGGGGAGGTGCAGCAGGTAACGTAGGGATGGATGAGGATGATGGGAATGCTAGAGACGGGGAGGGGGAAAAGAAAGATCCATCAGAATTCAGGACCGGGCAGACAGGGGAGGTGACGGGATGGGTGTTAGGAGGATTGGGAGTGGGGAACATAGTCAGCTGGCTATCACCTACTGCTGATTGAACCTTGGGGATAGACGTCCCCTGGGCGCCACTTTGGGGCGCTGGCTGAGGGTAAACTCCAGTAACACAGTTATTATGATACACAAACAATTTCACACCTTTGTGATTTATCTCTTCCTCAACCCAACCTTCTAGCTGAATAGCCTTCGCTACTCTGTACCATGCTTCAGCAGTCTTTAATAAACCATTATCTGTAAGCTTGCCTTTCTTTTCTGTCAGTAACCTACGCCAACTTTCTGGTTGCAATCTTCCACATGTCGGTACAGCAATTCTACATACTTTCGCAATCTTTTCAACACCTCTAACCATGTCCTCACCTTCTCTGTCTTCAACTAAATCACATGCTAACCAGCCCTTACTGGGCTTGCTTAAATCCTGTCCCATAATCCCTTTACCCCTATACCAGCGTCCTAGATATAGGGAGAGAGAAGGAAAACGGAACAAGAACGTCTACAATGCTCGACTGCCACCCGAGAACCGTAGGACTTTCTCAGGTACGTCTTCCCAAAACGTAGACCAGTCACTGAATCCGCCTACCCGGGGTGGTAGACACGGATTGGAGCGAGGTGAGAAGTGTGTGACCAGTCACTTCTCTTTCAAGAGAAATGGGAGTGGATAGTATAATAATATAGGAAGTTTAGAAAAGATGAAAGGCAAGGAAAAAAATCCTTAGAGACAGACACAGGAGTTCATGAGACTCCTAATTAGACAAACAAGACAACAATACAATTGAAATACAGTGCATGCATCACAGTTCAAATGAAATCAACAGTAATCCCTTTCCTTTACTCGTGTGCTTACTCCAAAGTCACCTCCCTCAACCCCGTAGTGTCTCCGCTCGGAGAACGACTTTCGTAAGTCTCACTACCAGCGGCCACGGAAACCAACTGACACCGGTCCGAGTTCCGTCAGCCTCTCTCTACTCTGCAGCCCACAAGAATGTGGCCACGTCTATCCTCACTCCCGTAGTGCCCCTATAAAACCCACTTTATAAGTCTCACTACCACGTGATGCGGAAAACAAGCAATGCCTACTTGAATCCCCCCCAGGAAACAGAGTCCCCCTCACAAATAAAACAGAAAACTGGAATTCCACAAGCCCCAGCACTCAGGGTTGTGGTTACCAAAGAAAACCGGACTCCCCCCAGCCGAAGCTGTGGGTTACCAAAACCGGACTCCCCTCAGCCAAAGCTGTGGGTTACCAAAACCGGACTCCCCTCAGCCAAAGCTGTGGGTTACCAAAACCGGACTCCCCTCAGCCAAAGCTGTGGGTTACCAAAACCGGACTCCCCTCAGCCGAAGCTGTGGGTTACCAAAACCGGACTCCCCTCAGCCAAAGCTGTGGGTTACCAAAACCGGACTCCCCTCAGCCAAAGCTGTGGGTTACCAAAACCGGACTCCCCTCAGCCGAAGCTGTGGGTTACCAAAACCGGACTCCCCTCAGCCAAAGCTGTGGGTTACCAAAACCGGACTCCCCTCAGCCGAAGCTGTGGGTTACCAAAACGCTAGCTAGACTGTAAAACAGGCAACAGAAGACCCCTAGGAACACATCCACAGGTCCACCCCCCCTTTATCCCAAAAAGGGGCAAAATACGAACAGATAAGCAGACAAACCGAAGACCTAGGCAAATCCCCTCAGGTCCACCCCCCTTTATCCCAAAAAGGGGAAAACAAGCAAGACAGAACCCCAGGCAAATCCCCTGCAGGTCCACCCCCCCTTTATCTCAAAATGGGGAAACAGGCAAACAATTCAAACACAATTCAAACACACCCAGGCAACAGATAGACTAAAATGCAGGTAAACAAGTGAGTAACGGGACACCGGGCAAGATATTACCTGTCTTTGATGTCCTCCCGGGAAGCAGTCAGACACGTGGACGGGTCAATCAAAGGGGCCGGAACATACCGGTGGCTCTGCAGAAGTCTCTACCGTGTACCTGGAGGTGATCAGTCTCCCTTCCTTCCCCCCGGATTCCTCCGTCCACCCTTGTCTTCCTTAGGACGGCTCACCGGCCGGACATAGCCCGATGCCCCACGTTGGGCGCCAAGTTGTTATGGTACTTTTTGAAAGTAAACCAAAATGTTCAAATGTCTATCTGTTCCTGTCCAAATCAATAAAATTAAATTGCGTATATACGCTGAAGTAATTAAGTCTGACACACGAGGTTCAGGTTAAAATAACTTCGAGAAAGTTTATTGGCAAGTGAAGAAAAAGCGGGCGCGCAGGCCCTTTTAAGAGGCATTTTGCGTCATCATTGATTATTAGAATATCAGCAAATAAACACCATCAATTGGATTAATTGTTAAGTGTCGGTGTTAGTGTCTTACCTATTGGTTTAAAAATAAAAAGGTTAGTCCCGTGCCCACCCATCAGAGGTGGGATTATTCTGGACACGGGTGGGGATAAGGGGGTCCTAAACGTCATTTTACACGGTCAATGATATCAGGCTTCATGTCCAGGTGCAAGGTCTCTTATGAATAGAACATTTCATTACTACTGTGTTCTGTGGCCTTCAAACTATACTATCTTACAAATTCTAAGGAGTAGCCGGCAAGTCTTAAGGAGTAACCAGCACCTCCTGGTATTTGTCCTTGCAGGAAAACACAGTCTTTGTCTACTGTACTAATTGGGTTGAGAAGTTCAGTCACGTAATGTAGTTTTAAAATGAACAAGTTAAGTCATGAGGACAAAATGGAGGATTTGAAGAAGTCAGGTTAGGGGGACAAAATGGAGGAGGAAGTCACAGTATAAGGTTAAAATGGAGTTAGTACAATAATTCAATACAAGTACAATAGTAATTTTTAATAATTCCACATCACTATAGTGTTCCCTTAAGCATATCCACTTCACACCCCACTCAGGCCTGTACCCTGATTTCCTACAAGATTGCAAGTGATTGCTCAGGTCTGCTTTAGTGATTATAACTGGCCTCACAGCCAGGGATTTCTAAAGTCTTCTCTAAATTATGCCATCTCTGAGGTGCATCAGACAGCGTACGCTTGTCATTGCAGTTTTGAAACACGATAATTATAATGTGCTATGTGTGTGCATATCAACCCTTTAACAGGATTCACATGAATGTAGTGCATAAACATTTCTTGATAACGAAAACCAGAGGTTAAAGAGTAATAGCAAATAACAAAACTGTTGGTTTAATATAGCGACGGGGAAAAACTGTTCTGCTTTCTATAACACTGTACACTTGTAAAAGCTCCACATAAAAACTTCCTGTGCATGCGCAATAATATTCTATAGCCATTCCTTGTGTAAGAAGATACTTTGTTCCCATCAGTCTTTGCAAATGATGGCCGATAGGAGGTCACATGATGGTTGAGGTGGAAGTTGGCTAACACGCTGGGTTTTCCCCCCCGAATCATCTACTATTAAATAAAGAGCAGCCCTTCCGTTTGCTATCTTTTAAATCAGTCATATGTTAAAGCTGGCTAGATTATTTATTCTGTTTTTATTTATATAAAGATTCTATCCTTTTACGAAAAACTCAGTATCTCTTTCAAGTGGAGAGGAATAATCCGAGTTCTTCGAGGGCGCTAGAAAGACCATGTGATTTAAGACCAAGTTTGCAGTAACATGATTTGAGATCTGAAATAAAATAGGGATATGATATGTACCTGTGAATCTCAGTCACGTGGATATAATGCAGACTATTTTCAGTGCACGGGGACAAGAATCCAATGCATTTTGAAGCTGCTGTTGCAGATTGTTGCTTCTGTTAACCCCTTCAGGAGCAGTGTTGCAGCATTGCATAGACCAGAGCAATTTTTAATTGCACGTTTTCTGTTCTGCTCGAATTCCCCTTCTCTCGTATGTATTTCCGCATTATGAAATGTGTAAAAAGACAACAGGGGTGGCCAAGAGGGGGCCATGCAAGTGATGTTATGATTCCATTATATAAAAATTAACTATTTTAATAATCTTGACACAAGTAGAAAAAATATGACACTTAAAAAATGTTTCTAAAATGGATCTGCATTTTTGAAAGCGGTGTTATGGTTTTGTCGCCATGTGGGGGCCAATAATATAGCTCCATTGAGTATAAAATGACAGAAATCAGTGGCGTTGCTGAACAATCCTGAATACATGCGTGTATGAAAGCACTTAATGATGTATATATTCTCTATATCATTTATCCTGCAGCAGCCCCCTGGTACGTAAAGGATTAATGGTAGATTTGAATGAAATCAAAGTTTATTCCTTTTTTAGCCCTTATATACAGTCTTGAGAGATGAGCTGTCACTATTACTATTTTAAAGCAAGACTGTTACACAAACGATTTTCTTTTCTTTTTTTTTTTTTTGCTGGGGCTAAAAATGGCCATGAATGTGGTTTTGTTAAAACAACTTCCAAACTTATCTATGGTCTACATTTTATTTTCTTACATTCCTTTCTCCTTTTGGTATCGGGCTGCTTTGCTGGCACCTCATAAAGAACACAAATGACTTTTACATCCCGCGGTGTATGACTTTGTCCCCCACGCTGCTGTCCTTCCTCAATGTAATATTTCTGTTACTATAAACTTCAACTGGGGCCATCTTTGTGTCAATAAAATCTAGCACAATCGCTGGCATAAAGAGACACATTTACAAAATCAGCACAAACACCCCACTAGTTTATACAGTGAATCCTCAGTGTGTAAATTTTTGTAGCAGTAAAAAATGTCCCGAGGTTCATCATCTTGGCGTTGAAGCTTTTCTGCCTCTAGAAAGAAATCACTGTGTTTTAAAATCTCTTTATGGAGCGACGGTTTAAACTGGATTCAGGGCGCTGTCCATAATTGGAAACCTGATGGAATGGTTTCCTGTAGTTTGATAATGCCATCGTATTTTATGGGGTTGTCACTGTCCCCTTGAACAGAATTTGTGCAAATATTGGACGGGATTTGGTTGGTCACAACTGGTGTGGCCATTCAGTATTTTGAGATAATAAAGCCTAGAGATAAAGATTATTTTGAAAATAAAATTCAAATATGAATACAAACTGCAGATGTAGAGCATCTCACAGGTCTGGTTAGAACTCTACAAGAGTCTTCCGCAAAGAGAGGGGTTTTTATGTAGGGCCAATTTTTTTATTTTTTTTCTGCATTAACATGTGATGGATAAAATTCTTAAATTTTAGAGAGAGCTTTTTGTTCCATTCATTAGTTTACTGGATTATAGAATTCACACCAGGATGTTTGGGCTGCACGTTTCTCCCAGTTGCATTTCCCAACAGAATACCTGTTGACTTTAATGATGGACACATTTTGGTCAAACCCAGAGACCTCTCTTAAGATGAGTTTGCTTTACACAGTGATTAAGATATGTTCTCCTTGGGTAAACTCTTTAAACAGAAGGTGAGGCCCAGTTAAATTTTCTTTTATTCCAGTCTAAAAATGTCTTTGAGCAATAGCAAATGTTGACATAATCGTCCAAGATGAATCCATATTAATTTCACTGTACACATGATTTCTCAGTGGAACTATAGACTTGACAAACTATCTGTAACGATGTGAAAATATAAGTTAGATTGATGGGGCTGTTTTCTAGTGGAAACCTCTAACCAGCTATCTTGTTTTGATATTTATACCTTGTATTTCTAGTGTCTGGCAATGTCCGTGATCCTGAGAGTCATGAGAACTGTAGATCAGCCAGGATCCAAATGTTGTACACTTCTTCCTCTTGTCATTACTTTTAAAGGTTTCTTATCAGACTAGGAATCAAAAAGTGTTTAATTTTAACTATATTGCTTGATGCTAAAATTCATTTAAAAAAAAACAAAAAACCCGATGTATATGTGTGTGTGTGTGTGTGTGTGTGTGTACGTATGTATATTGAGGCATTTCTGCTTACACTTTGGTTTAACCACTTTTTTTATAAGCAAGTGAAATGGTTAATTGCCTGCTGTCCTTTCCCCTAGCACATTGAGGAACACCAGATCCAAATTTCCCCGTTTCCTTGGTCATTCTTCTTTCTATTTTTAAGTTGCTTGGCACCAGCTCTGTCTCTCAATTGTTGGAAATGACACAAGCCGTCTAATCCCAAACTTCCGGTTTAGCTTTCCGAGAGAAGAACAGAAATCCATGAATCAACTGGGTGGTAAATATTCCCTGGCTCTTCTGTAACCAGATCAGCATCATGGATTCGCAACATGCGCTGATCATTCCTTCACCAGTTGGAAGCGGCACAGCCTTAAATGTCATTGATGGGTGTTTCCATAACCTAGGTATTTTAACCCTCTCATATGCCAGGCATGAAGTCATTTTTAGGATAGACAATGCTGCTGCCCAAAGTGTTGAGGAGATTAGTCATTCTATTTGTTTAAATACCATTAAGGTCAACTCATCATTGGCACAGTTTGACTTTGCTGGGTGCCCCCATTGGTTGACTATCTCCATGGGAGTATTAATTCCTTCTTCCAGTTCAATGGCTATCGTAGAATGCACTGGAAAAGCAGTATGGCTGGCGGGCATGATGGAGAATGGATGGTTATAGGAAGGCAACAGTCTAGCTACCATTTTAGATTCCCTATTTTAGCTGGAGTTGTATCTTGTTCGCGTATAACTCTAGACCTGCATGGTGCGTGCCCCTTTTAAAGGAGAACGACACTGACCCTCAAAATGTGTGGATGAAACGTGTAGCTTTCTATAAGCTATAAATTGCACCCTGTACATTGATCTACCAAAGCACGCTGCGGATATTTATATGCAACATTCCCCATGATTGGCATCCAACGTCCTCCATTACAACAATCTGGATAGCCAAGGGGAGCCATAACATTGTGATATCTCTATGTTAGATAGAATGGTAGCTTTATCTGAAGTTTAAACTTCTCTTACAGGTTACATTGATATCTGTGAACTTCTATAGTGCGTAGGTTGAAATCCCACAATGGTTCTCAATCACACACTTGGAAATATGGGATGTCTTGTGGCATTGAGGTAGAATGCCAATATTCGCGTTCCCTCTGCAGCTACCAGATTTGTATATTATACCTCTATACCCAGAGCATGCCTGTGACCTTTTAAGTTACAATAAATGCAGTTTTGTTTTTTGTGAAATTCATGTTATCACTTTGCTTTGTAATTTGTTTGTTTTCCCTGAGGGTTTCCATAAACCAGTCCAACAATATCCATCCATGTGATGTTTCAATAAAGTTTTTTTTAAGTGCCAGTTTGGCCTGAATGCCCGTTGGGTATTTTTCTGGTGTTGAATTTTTGGCCTGAATGCCCGTTGGGTATTTTTCTGGTGTTGAATTTTTGGCCTGAATGCCCGTTGGGTATTTTTCTGGTGTTGAATACATACCCAGCTCCGGCCTGTGGAAGTCACCAGCTGGGATTGTATGAAATGTTATGCTCTTTCCTGTTGATTTTGACAACACACATTCCTCTCAAATTCAGCAGTAGACTAACTGGCTGATATATGCATTGCACTCTCAAAAGACACAGCTTGCATCCATCTTCCACTGCTCAGTGTGTTCCACAGAGCTTGCACTCTGACATTCAAGGTGTAATAACAAGTGAGATGTGTTCAGAGTCACAGCATTGAGGACACCTAGCACCGCAGTCACAGCAAACTAAAAATCCAATGCTTTTCAATAAGAAGCAGTGAATCCACAGGTCTCCCAACTGTTGCATATCCGGCGGGAAAGTCCCAATTATGACTGTTCCAGGTTAATTTCCTGGTGTCCTGGTGACAGCCTACTTGCGCTACTCTGAATGCAGCAGGACCGTGAGCAGAGCGCTGTATCAGACTGGCAAGCCTATTCTTCTTCAGGCCCACCAGGTCTGCCCATTTATGGGACCCTAATGTCACTTCCTCACGGCATCCAGCATTCGCTTACTTTGCGTGGTCACACTGGACATCAGATTCAGTTTTAGTTATGTTGGAAGTCCCTTAGTCTGTCCATTTCTCACAAACAGCACTCATATGATTTGTAAGGCTGCAGGGACCGTGCCCCAGAATCTCTTCTTTAAATAAAGTAATTATGATGTTTAGACTGGGCTATTAATTGGTGAGGACATCTGTAAAATACAAACAAACAAACATTAAGCTAGGAATAATAGAATTGGCTACAATTATGGCCTTTTTTGATTTTTCTTTTTGAGGCATAAATAACTTTGATGTTTCAATTTTGTATCTTTCAAGGTCAGTAAAATGATTGTTTGTAGGCTGTCAGAGCATGATAAGAATTGTAGTTCTACTACAGCTAAAGGTTTACCGTTGGGGTCGCCCTTACTAACTAATAATAATTACAGAAAGTGTAGTGGGGGCATGGAATGGCCTTCCAAAGGGAAGTGTAAAGAAACAAAAGAAAGTTTGAAACATGCAGATAGATCGCCTGTAATGTTATTCTGAGATTTCATTGAGCCTTCTCTGCTGCCGTGATCTGTATTTAGAAAGCCTGGCTGTGGATGATTGGTGATGTAGTCGGACTTTGGCCAGAAGCTGCTGAGTAGCTTGTTGTAGCCCTTGATTTAGTGACTACTTCTGTTTGAGTCCATTTTCAGGGAGCCCTCTTGCTATGCCTCACTTGTGCTCGTAGGTTTGTAGAGGGATTTATTGGTGGCTGGAAGGAGGAGAGAGGGGGAGAAAGACACAGAGTTTGTTACTCTTGTGACCTAACCATCTGGAAAGCAGAACTGTTGGGCTGAATCCTGCATGATTGAAACTAAGGGAAAACCATCCATATTTGGTGAAAAAAGCTCTCAGGACAGCCCAGGGCCTGCTGCAACCCTCCCCGCACCCTATCCTATGTGAACTACAATACTGGTTAACCCCTGGAGTGGCACAGCTATGTCATTCTCCTTAATGTCCAGCTTATTAATAAAGCCAGTTTGTGTTTTGCTAATAGTTTAGTTTTTTTTTCTAATGTGAATATATTATTTTACTTCTCTTTCTATGTGTCTTAAAGAGTGAAAAAAGCTAAATCGAGAGGGGGTGACCATATAACTGTCCCTCTCTGGCTTCTCTTAATATGGAGAGGTGATTACTAAACTCCGATATCTTCTACACTTTTACTCATACATTATATTATTTTGCCTGCAGGGACTGGGAGGGAATTAAATTATTTGGTTATATAATATGTCACCAGGATGGATACATTGAGATTTCTCTTGTTTTCAAGTATGTCCTGGGTCCACAAAACATTGCATTGTTACAGTAGGGTACAACATTACAATATACAAACAATATAAATATATATATATATATATATATATATATATATATACACACATACACACATACACACATATATAAATTTAACATATAGCAGGTAGTAAATATATTCAACCATGATGCGTGCATTCTGTATTGAGGTATATTGCCATAGATCTCTTAAAAGATTTTAGATTGAATGAAGATTTGACTGTGTCCCTGAGGTTATTCCATAATTGTGGCGCTCTGTAGGAAAAGGAGGATCGAGACACTTTATTTTCTCTACCACAATACAAATATAAAGTACTGGTACTGGATCGGAGGTTATAGGAGGTGGGAACAGCTGGGGGGAGCATTCTGCTCAGGTAGGGTGGGAGCTTGCCAGAAATGCTCTTATGCTCAAGGCTGGAAAGATGAAGCGTGCATCGGGATTCAAACGACAGCCAGTTTAGCTCTTGACGTGTCACAGTGGTGGGTAAAGTAATTACATTCTAGTACAAAGCGGCAGAATGAATTATACAATGTATTAAGTTTATTAAGGTGGGTTTGCAGTGCGGGTACATACACTACATCCCCATAATCAATGGCCGGCATTAGCATTTGTTGCAATATCTGTTTCCTTACTGTAGGGCTTAGGCAGGATTTGTTTCTGTACAGGGTACCTAGTTTTGGGTAAAGTTTTGAAAATATTTTTTCAATGTGAAGGCCAAAGGATAGCTTGGGGTCTAGCAAAATACCTAGATATTTAAAAGAGCAGACTGCTGTCAGTGTGCTATTTGAATTTGTTCTGATACACAATTGTTGATTTTGTAGTTTACGTAATTTAGGTACAGTTCCAAAGATCATTGTAACGGTTTTGTCAGTGTTTGTCAGTGTTTAGGAAGAGTTTGTTGTCCGCTATCCACTTTTCTACCTCTGTGAATTGGTTTTGGAGCACAGCCTCAAGCTGTGGTAGCTTGGGTTTACTAGCGTAGATTACTGCGTCGTCTGCGTACATGTGTACAGTTGAGTATTTGCAGACGTTAGGCAGATCATTTATAAATATTGTGAATAGCAGGGGGGCGAGTATGGAGCCTTGGGGAACACCACACGTGACTGCAAGAAGGAGGGAAGCGCCATCAGAAATGGCCTCATATTGCAAACGGTCTGAAACATACGATCGAAACCAGGTTAGCGGACGATCACCAATGCCTGAGTTTTTACGTTTTTGCAAAAGAATGCCATGGTCTACTGTGTCAAAGGCCTTTGCAAAATCAAGGAAAATGGCTCCAGCTAGGTCTCCTTGTTCCATGCCAGTTTGAATGTCATTGCAAACTTTTAATAGGGCAGTCGAAGTTGAGTGATTTGGACGAAAACCTGATTGATTAGGGGTCAGTTAGTTTAATCGTTGATAATATTCACATAGTTGCGTGTGGACGCATTTTTCCAAGATTTTTGACAATACTGGGAGCAATTATTTTGGGCGATAGTTAGATACCAAAGTATTGTCACCACTTTTATGGATAGGTACAACTTTTGCAGTCATCCAAAGTTTGGGTATGATTCCTGACAAAATGGATAAAGGGTAACTCTCCTACTGTCATACAAATGGAAGCCATTTGTCAGTCAGAATATTCTATGTGATGCTAACCATTAGAGTACTTTTTATGTTTGCCTTTTGTTTTTTTGATTTTTGTTTTGCACTTATCCCTTGCCATAAACTACAAACATGTCCACTGCATTGGTTGTGTCCTTTCGTTTCCGTAGACAGTGATACACGCAATATTCTATAAGGCGATACACGCAGATTCGGGTAATCACATAATTTGCTGATAAAGAAATAATAACAGGCCCCATGTTTGGCTCCAGTTCGGTTTTGGGGATTTTCCTCACCATTATTATTATTATTATTTTATAATTTATATAGCGCCATCAGATTCCGTATCGCTGCATCCTCTCCGATTTTCCTCACCATGCATCCTCTCCGGCTTTTCATGGAAAGTGATCGCTTTTATGGCACAATAGAAAGGATGGTGGGTGATGGGCTGGCACGAAGCAATAGCTTCAGTACTAAAGCTGGAGAGAGTACATGTTCACAGCCTTCATTTATTGAAAAATAGTCCTCCGAAAATCTCTGGACAGCTGTGATTCATATAAACAAAAATAATTGTAAAGGCATAGTTAACCTGTACAGAATATTGTGGTGGTTATGCATCTCTGAGGCAATGTGTAGATCCTGTCCAGTTTTTCTTAAACCAATTCCCTTAAAATGTAACTTCATACCCTCATCTGAAGTAAATTTTACACTGTCAAAAGGTGGTCCCATTGAGGCCAAAACTACCCACACCACAGTGCACGCTGTCTTTGTCAATCTTTCTTTTATTAAGGCATGCAAGATGGGGTACAGAAAATAAAGGGGGAAATGTACGAGTAGTATATAACATAGGGATAATACAGCGTAAATATCGAGTGAGCACATTTCCTGGATAATAATGCCTCATATTTTTTATTTATATGGTGTTTAGCTCAGGTTATGTCTATTGTGACAGTGTACATGCGCCTCTTGTCGCACAAGCTGGTCAAGATTGGAGTGTGTGTTCTGTATTACAAGATTTGTACAACATTTGTCAACGTTTAGTTGGTCTTAAGAGGATAAGCATGTACAGTCAAACTGAACAATATAGAAAGGTTACCTAGGCTGTTTTGTCTCAGGCTTCATGTAAAAGGTGGAGCAAGCGAAGTGCTAAACAGTCTTGTGTTAGTGGCCCTTTTGATACATAGAAGAGATGTTGTAAGCATTATTTCGGTCTAAGAGATTAATATTGGAATCAATATGTCTAGCATGTGAAGACCTGTGAAACTATAAAGTCATGGCAATATAAGGATTTGTGAAACAACATCAGGGCAAAGGTGGATGGGAACAAACATAAACAAGGTCAGTTAAGTCCATACAGTAGGTGACATGTTAAAGAGTGAACTTTTGTTGCCTTCGGGTAATGAGAGTCTCTGCATTATGAGCAGGTGCAAGGGCTGTGAGCCGTGTAACGTGTCAGTCTAGGCTGCTTCAGCCAATGCCTGTTTTGGAGGCCTTTTCTGCATACCTGGGGCGGTGTTGTTCATGCATAATTGCTTGGAGCGGTGTCGTCCCCGTTGTGTAGGGCACCTGAGAGGGTCCTGGCTTCACCGATCTCCTCTGCTTACTAGCTTTGCGTGAGAGAGGTGAGCGCTGAGCTCTCCTGTGGTCTGCATCCGGGCGGTGGAGGTGGAAGGGGTTCAGTGGGTGCTGTCTCGACCTCCGCCGTTGCGCCCGGTCCCAGCGTGTAGTAGGGAGCGGTTCCTGTGTGGTCCTCCCCGCTTGCTTTGAAGGCAGGCTGGGTTTGGCTGGATTGTTGTTGCAGCTTGTTGGCCCCATCGGCTGGGTTGATTGCGTGGGGCTGCGGTTCCTCAGGGGGCCCTGTTTCTTACTGCGTCTTTTACGGGCTCTGATTGCCGGAGGGAGTGTGCGCCCGCATTGGGGACGTGTCAGCAACACCTTGGAATGGGTGAACGTTTCGGGAGTGGGGTTGGTCCCATCTCTCCTAGTGCCTTTACGTGCCGGGTCCTGCCACTTCTTGCCAGCTGAGGGTTCTGTGCGTGGGGACTGCAGTAGGGCCTCCAGCCTCTCCCAGATTGCCCTGAACATGCGCTCGTACCTGAGTTCCGTGTCCCTTCTGGTCTCGCTCCTAGTAGTAGTGTGTGAGCCGGCCGCCATTTTGTTTACTCCGCATGTGGTCTCCGGACTCCGTGGTCCTGACTCTTGGGTATGGCTTGTCTGGCTGATCGTGTGAGGGAGGACCGGGATATCCCCCGCCGGTCCATAGGGGGGGGGGGGAACGAGGGCTCTGAGTCTGCTTTTCCATTGTTCTGGGCATCAGGAGAGCGGCCGCCTCTCCCGCGCCCGCCATGTCAGTGTGCCTCATCAGTGCATCGGGCTTTGATCGGGTCGGATGTCGCTTGTGGGGTATCGTTTCGTTTGCCCCGATTTCCCCCTTCACTTGGTGGCTGTGGCTTGGCGTTTTGGTGCAGTTTCAGCAGCTTAATGTCGCTTTTACAGAAGCTGGTAGCAGGAGCTGGTAAGGATTGCTGCCGCTCAGCTCTGCGGTCCGGCCCCACCCCCCGTGCACGCTGTCTTTAATGGCAGAACTGTGCAAACATTTTGTAGGGGTAAAGAGGAAGCAGAATTGCAATGATCAATATAGCACCAACATATTCCGCAGCGCTGTACAATAGGTAAAAGGGGAACTCTTTCCCAGGGTTTTAAATATTAGGATTGATTATCCCTGTATTTAGTCCCATTGAAGCGCTCTGGGTGCTGTATCCCCTTAGCCGGGCGATTCTTGCATTTATACAGACTTTAACGCTGTACATCCAGCATTCTTAAACTCTCCATCGGAAAGAATTGATTCAATGCTTTACTATGGGGAAAGGCCCAATGGACGCGTGGTGCTCGCTGTGAAGCTTTTCTCCATTGTCAATGTCTGAGGAGGCGGAGCCAGCGCCGAGGGACCTTGGCGCTGGACAGAGGGAAGTGTTTGAAGGCTTGGTTTTTGGATTTTCTAGTTTTCCTGGTTTTCTTGAGAAATTATAACAGATCCCAGTGGGAAAACAACATGCATGTAGAGGATAACCTTTTTTTTCTTTTTAAATCTAATTTTATTTTTTCTTTGCTATTATGTGTTTTATCAACATGTTGTGCTGCAATGTCTCGTATATAAAATCTCATTAGTAAAATTAGTGGGTAAATCCAGGCATGGGACTTACCATTAAACTATTCCCTGTTGTACGATATTAACAAACACATGTGTGAGTCTCTGAAACGTTTGTTCCTGTGAGCAGATGATTGGCGATCTTGTGTCGGGCTGACAGGTGTATGAGTGTGATTGGCAGATGTGTACAATCTTGCTTGTATATACAGGTGTTTCTGTACTGCAATGACAGTCTTCATGTGTGCACTAGATTACGAGATATATATTTAGCAGATGAGGATGTGTTATGCGTAGGTCTACATCTCACTGATTTTTTTTTTTATGCAGTGCTGCAAAATGATTATTTTTTCAAAGATTGTCTATTTTTTTTTTTATAAATTACACCAATAAAACATCAAAAATCACCCAGATGTTGACTTTCTTTTCTTAATGGGATGCTCATGTTTTTATTTTAAACATGTAGTAGTCACCCATATGCAGGAAGGTGTGATTTCTACATTTAACTTTTTTTTTTACCTGACTGATATATGTTCATTAAGCATAGGAGATAATATTAAATTAGGGGCATTCTCCTTTTCATATTTGAAAGGTACTTGTGCAAACTTGTATTAAAAACTAGCATCAAGCACCATACCTATTGCAGGATCCAAGAGAGCCCTGGTACCCTCACAAAATCAGCTACCCGTGGTTCGGGATTTTCCTAAAAGGAGTGAGGTTAGTTCGACTTCACTAAGCTCGACTGTGTAGGACCATCAGCCTATTGGCTAAATGAAGACTTCTTGCTTCTCATGCATGTGGAGGGTGTCTGCAGAACCCAGGTACGTTGGTTTGAGAGATTACCCTGGGAGCAGGCTGTAGTGGTTATGATTGTGTTATTTTAATTAGCAGATTATTATGTGGGTTCTGTTGCTAGCCAATTCACTTTGACTTTTCATTCTTACCAGGTCAATAAAATGCTTAACATCACTCTGAATAATAATAATAATAATAATAATCTCAGTTCCATTTCATGTGATCTACATTGTTTATGAAACAACTAATAACTATACTATGCGTTGGCCAACTGATTAAAAGAAAAAAGCAGGGCTCACTTGAATGAGTGTGACATTGCAGAATGAATACATATTCTGCTTGTACAGGTAGAAGTGTCTGATCGTTGGTGAATCTTTCGCTCTCTTGTAACTCATTCACAGTTTTTTGTTCTTCAGATATAAAATCCTCAGCCTAAGGATCATCTCAGATCTCTGGTACTGAAGACCTTAAGATACCTTAGATTTGATGAGGCAGGGAGAGTAAGCCATGACCTCAGATTTTGCACTGTAGAGCATGCCGAGCTGTTGGGGGGGTCTATTTGGGACATTGTACTCCTTGAAATTTGAATGTAGGCTGCAGGGATCGTTTTGGGATGTTGGCCCAGTAGACTCCTGGGAATGCTAGTGTAGGCCTGTAAATAATCCCTTTCAGTTCCCCGATATGGTTATTACCCAGCATTTAATTTGCATTAAGAAATATCCTTGAAGGTTTGTCCAGTGTATCTCTTATATTAATCTGTTTTAATCTGTGAGTCTGTAATACAAAGTTTGCAAAAGCACGGTGGGTGGAAGTGGCTGGCAGAGCGGATTGTGTTGCGATTAGTGAGCTTGGCATACAGATCAGTCATAATGTGTTTGTTATTAATCTTTATGCATTTTTGGAAGGAGATAAAGAGCCGGCTGGCTTGGTCATTCTTTCTATACAGCCTTTCTTGGAGACCCATTCGAATAACGAGTTTGATTCTTGCTGATATTTCTGCGCAGGATCATGTATAACCAATACCATCTGCATGTCTGTAGAACCGGTGCTTCTCTTTACCCTGTGCTATTACATGATTGGATGGTTTGGCTGTAAGATCAGTCATCCACTCCCTCTGCGCTGAGGAATCTTCATCCTTTTTGTGGAGTTCACCAGAGAAGCTTCCATCATTTCCAGCCATGTGCTCAGCTCTGTATTGTATAGGCTAAATGTCATTGATTATCCTTCTAAAAATATATACATCCTTGTCCACAACCTTTAATTTGTTCTTTCTTTGCACTTTTAAAACTGTTATATAAATAATAAAACCGCCAATGAAAGAGGATAACAGATGCCCCAAGTAACCGAACACTAACAAACCCTAACGCTAAGAGAAATAAACCACGTATTACGGGTAGTGATGTCGCGAACATAACATTTTCCGTTCGCGAATGGCGAATGCAAACTTCCGCAAATGTTCGCGAACGGGCGAACCTGGCGAACCGCCATAGACTTCAATAGGCAGGCAAATTTTAAAACCCACAGGGACTCTTTCTGGCCACAATAGTGATGGAAAAGTGGTTTCAAGGGGACTAACACCTGGACTGTGGCATGCCGGAGGGGGATCCATGGCAAAACTCCCATGGAAAATTACACAGTTGATGCAGAGTCTGGTTTTAAGCCATAAAGGGCATAAATCACCTAACATTCCTAAATTGTTTGGAATAACGTGCTTTAAAACATCAGGTATGATGTTGTATCGATCAGGTAGTGTAAGGGTTACGCCCGCTTCACAGTGACAGACCAAACTCCCCGTTTAACGCACCGCAAACAGTCCATTTGCACAACCGCAAACTCCCCATTTGCACAAAGTTGGATACCAAGCTAGCCATGTCCCGTTCCTTGTCCTCACTGATGTCATTGAAGGTCTCTTCCTCCACCCAGCCACGTACAACACCAAGGGTACTGTTACACCAGATATGAGTTGCACTGGTGTGACACTGTGCCCTGGCAGGCCCTGAAACGCACACGTGTGAAGGAAACTGACTGCTATTATATTACAGTTAAAAAAGTTTTTGTTTTTTTAAATGCAAGCTATTGTGCCCCCAAAACGTTCGCGTGTGGGGGTGCTGGAATGACGTGGGCCAATGGGAGCCTGAATCAACTTTTGGCTCCCACTGCCCCTTTAAGAGCGAGCTCGTGACTCGAGCCGTGATCCTAGTGCCAGGCGGGCCACGTGACCGATCAATGCGGTCAGTGCACGCGGCTAAGTCAGAAGAGGAGATCAAGCCGCATGCGGCTCGTGTGGGGGCAGGAGTGATCCAGCCACGCGCGGCTCAAGCTTAGGAGCCAGGTCTGTCCCAGGATAAGGTAAATACAGCCACAACCACTTATCCCAATCACACACCTTTCCTAACGTCCTATCCCATTAAAAGCATATTACCGCGGATTTAATAAAACAGACCCCCTACTTCATCCAGGTTACCGATCGATGGTTCGATATTCTGAGCCCTCTCTGATTTACTGTACACGACTATTCGATATTCCCACAAATTCTATATAGCATTTTATGTTTGTTTGAGACCACCTTAAAAATATTGGATATCGCTAAAAATCATGATCACTATATACTTTCTCTACAAACCTCTAAAACTAACCAAACTACTCATCCATCCGCTATACCACTTTATCCCACCTAGAACTAGTGCCCAGTTAAAATACTTAACTCTTACTTACCCACACTCAGTCATGCCACACACATTTCACCACTACTCTCACTGAATCCCTCTGACTACGGCTAAATTAATCTTCTACATCAGAACACTACTCCTAAGATTGGGTTGTATCCATGTCTCGGGTCTTTCATTTAGAATAGGGGCAGCTTCGGTCTCCTTCAACACTGACACTGCAGTGCATTTTATTAAAAGATTGGGCAGATGGAAATCCTCAGTCTACAACCGTTTATATTCCTCATCCCGAGAAAGAAATGAGGAAAGCTTTTAAAAGTTTGGCTTTGTAAATTTGATGCAATAAGTGTGTTTTTCTTTAATACCTTTTCACCCTCTTTGCATGAACCCGATATACATATATTACCAATATGTTTCTGAACATATATTATATTATATTATTCACTCACTAACTCACTCTCTGGGCCGGCCCAAGACATCATGCTGCCTAGGTCCAACGATAAATGACTATGGGGGATAATGTATAATAAGCACAGGTTACTGGCTATGAGGGGGATAATGTATAATAAACACAGGTTACTGGCTATGGGGGGGATAATGTATAATAAACACAGGTTACTGGCTATGGGGGGGATAATGTATAATAAGCACAGGTTACTGGCTATGAGGGGGATAATGTATAATAAACACAGGTTACTGGCTATGGGAGAGATAATGTATAATAAACACAGGTTACTGGCTATGAGGGGGATAATGTATAATAAACACAGGTTACTGGCTATGGGAGAGATAATGTATAATAAACACAGGTTACTGGCTATGAGGGGGATAATGTATAATAAACACAGGTTACTGGCTATGAGGGGGATAATGTATAATAAACACAGGTTACTGGCTATAGGAGGATACTGTTTAATAAACACAGGTTACTGGGTATGGGAGGATAATGTATAATAAACACAGGTTACTGGCTATGGGAGAGATAATGTATAATAAACACAGGTTACTGGCTATGGGGGATAATGTATAATAAACACAGGTTACTGGCTATGGGAGGGATAATGTATAATAAACACAGGTTACTGGCTATGGGGAGGATAATGAATAATAAACACAGGTTACTGGCTATGGGAGGATAATGTATAATAAACACAGGTTACTGGTTGTGGGGGGATAATGTATAATAAACACAGGTTACTGGTTGTGGGGGGATAATGTATAATAAACACAGGTTACTGGCAATGGGAGAGATAATGTATAATAAACACAGGTTACTGGCTAGGGGAGGGATAATGTATAATCACAGGTTACTGGCCATGGGGGGGGGGGGATAATGTATAATAAACACAGGTTACTGGCTATGGAGGTATATTGTATAATAAACACAGGTTACTAGCTATGGGAGGATAATGTATAATAAACACAGGTTACTGGCTATGGTGAGGATAATGAATAATAAACACAGGTTACTGGCTATGGAGGATAATGTATAATAAACACAGGTTACTGGCTATGGGGAGGATAATGAATAATAAACACAGGTTACTGGCTATGGAGGATAATGTATAATAAACACAGGTTACTGGCTATGGGGGGGATAATGAATAATAAACACAGGTTACTGGCTATGGAGGATAATGTATAATAAACACAGGTTACTGGTTGTGGGGGGATAATGTATAATAAACACAGGTTACTGGCTATGGAGGATAATGTATAATAAACACAGGTTACTGGCTAGGGGAGGGATAATGTATAATCACAGGTTACTGGCCATGGGGGGGGGGGGGGGATAATGTATAATAAACACAGGTTACTGGCTATGGGAGGATAATGTATAATAAACACAGGTTACTGGCTATGGGAGGATAATGTATAATAAACACAGGTTACTGGCTATGGAGGATAATGTATAATAAACACAGGTTACTGGCTATGGGGAGGATAATGAATAATAAACACAGGTTACTGGCTATGGAGGATAATGTATAATAAACACAGGTTACTGGCTATGGGGGGGATAATGAATAATAAACACAGGTTACTGGCTATGGAGGATAATGTATAATAAACACAGGTTACTGGTTGTGGGGGGATAATGTATAATAAACACAGGTTACTGGCTATGGAGGATAATGTATAATAAACACAAACACAAAAAAATAATAATAAAAAAAAAATGAATGCAGCTTCAGAATTAATCTAAATTGTATGCTGTCTAGGAGATGGGAGGGTCTGGGAGGGAGGGTCTGTTGCTGATTGGCTGGAATGTGTCTGCTGACTGTGAGGTACAGGGTCAAAGTTTACACAATGATGACGTATAGGGGGCGGACCGAACATTGCATATGTTCGCCGTCCACGGCGAACACGCTATGTTCGCCGGGAACTATTTGCCAGCAAACCGTTCGGGACATCACTAATTACGGGGCCTTAAAATGGCCGGATTTAATGTATAGAATAATCAGAGTGAAAGCCGAGGTCGAGAGTAGAAGAAAACAGGACAATCGATAAACAAGCCAAAAGGTCAGGAAAGCAGAGAGTAGAAAAACAGTTAAACAAGCCGGTAACAAGGAATCCATTACAATATAAACGCACTCTTGGTTATACAAGAACTACAACAGGGCAACTTGCTCCAGGAAGCCCTGGCTTTATATAACCAGGGCTCTTAAACTATTGGCCGGAGTCACTTTGGAGTGCCTAAAGACCCGAATTTGGATGAATGCTGAACTCTGGTCCTTTTTTAGTTTGTTCGCTCTGACCGAATTGGTGATCATTAGCACCATTCTGACGTTGGTGAGACTGTATTCAAATGGACGTGCACGAATAGCGTGCAGCGTCTGTCCTGCCACTGGCAGAAGTAACAGAGGAGGGTACGCCAACAGGAATAATGACTTGAGGAGGTTTAGATGGGATAAGATAATATTGAGGGTTGATGAAGTGTCCAAGATCATAAGGAGGCAGTCATAATAAGTTGGGGGGTGGGGGCAGGTGAAAGAGTTAATTAAGCATAGAAGATGATGGATGTAATGATGTGGGGTAGAATAGTTAACAGAGATTACAAAATAAGGATGGCTAAGTGGAGAATGGTCCAGGTCAGACAATATGATGTGGTTTATTATGAGGTGGCAAAGATAGAGACATTGAGAGGGTGAGGTGACAGAACATGATATGGAGAGGCAGCGACAAATTAAACAAACACACTAAATGTAAAAACAGACTGCTTTCAGTAGCCATGTTGCCTCTTCTGAGATCATCAGTGTATATGCACTTAGTCCAAACTAATACTTCTCATAGAGGAGCATTGGGGGTCCTATGATGCATGCATGGAAATCTCCATTGTTGCCAATTGGATGCTTCTACGAGAGGATCTTTGAGGATCTTTGAAAAATTAAGAACTTCAACAAGAGTGTCAACTAGTGTTTGTAGTGGCCGTCAATCTGAAAGCCATTAGTGGCTTGATTTAGGTGAAATGTAAACATTGCTTTAATTCTGGAATGGTAGTCCTTTTGCATTCTCAGAAAGAATTGATATCAAAACCACTTCATCTTAATGAATTAGTTTTGCCCTTTGGAAGGAAAGATGAGCTCGGAAAGAATGAGGTAGCAGATTTAGATGCACTTAGAGTGAGAGTGTTTGGGCAGAGATAAATTATGTGGGAGGGTTGAAAAGATAATGGCATAGGGAATGAGGGTAAGGTGTCAGATATATAACTTGAGGAGGGTGGGTAAGGAGGATTTGTTGTGTGGACAGAGTGTGGGAAATGATGACACCAAATATAAAGAAAGCGAGTTCTGGGGAAAGGAAGTGAAATGACAACATGGGGGAAGGGAGCAAAATGGACCCTATTGAACCATGACATGTTATTACTTAAATAGAAGGGGCTTCGCTCGGGTTTCGTTAACGACCCTACAGCATTTCATAAAGGGTATGAAAAGTCCAACTTCCAAATGGACTTCTGCTGTGGTCACGTTGAAACGAGGATACATTACTGCTTGTCTTGTGGCTTTCTCCGTTCTGTAATCTAAAGGGTTAAGATCTGGATAGATAAATACAGAGGGGAATAGAAAAAAAAATTAAAGCCTGGGAAAAAAAAATCAGGGAGTATCTCTGGACAACTGGAAAACAAACACACTGCGCTCTAGGGCTGCGGATAAACATTCGGGTATTATTAGCAACTTAAAGAGATTCAGAGATTTTTTTTCTTTTTTTTTTTTTCTTCTCCTCAAAGCTTATGCGATTCAGCCTCTGCCTGGTCCATTTACCCGTGGGAGAAAAAGCTTTATCAGTGAACATCTAGAGATTTCCGGAGGAGACGAGGCAGTGTGCCATTTACAATGGGAAAATATAAAGCCCCATACATCTTTATTGCCAGGGTTGTTGTTTGTTTGTTTATTTTTTTACTGCAAGCATTGATTGGTATAACTAGTATAATTTCATGCTTTGAATAGTTTCTGAGAGTGCTGCTAGGTAAATGGGCAGCTGATCGGTGAGCACGTTTTCTTGATTAAAAACATATTGAGCACAGCTAAGGTACAGATACTTCACGCTCATATAAGAAACTTATGGGATAAAGGCCTACAGAAAACTCGCTGCTATTACTGGAGGAAGAAAGACTACTCTACGGGCAGCAAGATTGCAGGACACAAACGGAGTGGGGGCTCCAGAACTCTTACAAGGACACTATAGGCACCCAGACCACTTCAGCTATTTGAAGTGGTCTGGGTGCAGTTTCTCTATTGCACTTAGTTCGAGAGAAACGGCAGTGTTTAGTTTGCCTTCAGTGGCTATCTCCCAGATCCTAACTGACCTTTTGTTCCTCTGCATTAAGGACATCCAGCATCAGATTTTTCCCCATAGGAAAGCATTAATTAAAGGCCTAATGCGCACGTGGCATTTGCCGCGAATGCGCATTAGCGCCCGCTCGTTGCGGGACGTTGGAGGAGACCGAGTCGCGGCCCAATGCAGAGGGACAATTGTTTTGGGGGGTGTACTCCAGTACTCTACTGGGGGAGAGGCTCTACGTTTTCTTTAAGCTGGGGGGACTCAAGATTTCTCTTAAACTAGGGATGAGTCTTTGCCCCATAGTTCAAACATAGTATTTTCGTTAACAATAAGGGCAAATATTTCACTGCTCTCCTAAACTATAGGGATAGGGCGCCTCTCTTCTAAACTACGGGGGAAGATTTTACTGCTTTCCTATACTTTAGGGGGAAATGTTCCACTGCTCTCCTATACTAGAGGGAGAGCTCCAGTGCTTTCCTTTACTAAAGGGCAAAGTTCCAGTGCTCTCCTATACTGGATGGGGGAAATGGTCCAGTGCTCTCCTATACTAGAGGAGAACATTTCAGTGCTCTCTTCTGCTAGAGGGAAAAGTTCTAGTTATCTCCTATACTAGAGGAGAAAGTTCCAGTTCTCACCTATACTTGAGGAGAAAGTTCCAGAGCTCTCCTATACTGGAGGAGAAAGTTCCAGAGCTCTCCTATACTGGAGGAGAAAGTTCCAGAGCTCTCCTATACTGGAGGAGAAAGTTCCAGAGCTCCCCTATTCTGGAGGGGTAGCTTAATAATGGTTTAAAGGAACACTATAGTCACCTAAATTACTTTAGCTAAATAAAGCAGTTTTAGTGTATAGATCATTCCCCTGCAATTTCATTGCTCAATTCACTGTCATTTAGGAGTTAAATCACTTTGTTTCTGTTTATGCAGCCCTAGCCACACCTCCCCTGGCTATTATTGGCAGAGCCTGCATGAAAAAAAAAACTGGTTTCACTTTCAAACAGATGTAATTTACCTTAAATAATTGTATCTCAATCTCTAAATTGAACTTTAATCACATACAGGAGGCTCTTGCAATGTCTAGCAAGCATTAACATAGCAGGGGATAAGAAAATCTTAATTAACCAGAACTTGCAATAAAGAAAGCCTAAATAGGGCTCTCTTTACAGGAAGTGTTTATGGAAGGCTGTGCAAGTCACATGCAGGGAGGTGTGACTAGGGTTCATAAACAAAGGGATTTAACTCCTAAATGGCAGAGGATTGAGCAGTGAGGCTGCAGGGGCATGTTCTATACACCAAAACTGCTTCATTAAGCTAAAGTTGTTCAGGTGACTATAGTGTCCCTTTAAACAATAAAACCCATTTAATCCACTAAAACACAGGCTTAAAGGGAAACTCCAGTGCCAGAAAAACGATCCGTTTTTCTGGCACTGGAGGGTCCCTCTCCCTCCCACCCACCAATCCCCGGTTACTGAAGGGGTGAAAACCCCTTCAGTGACTTACCTGGGACAGCGGCGATGTCCCTCGCCGCTGTCTCCGCCTCCGCGATGCTCCTCCTAATGATTACGTCGGTCTCGCCCACCGGCCGAGGAGACCTAATGCGCATGCGCGGAAATTCCGCGCATGCGCATTACATCTCCCCATAGGAAAGCATTGAAAAATCATTTCAATGCTTTCCTATGGGGTTTTGAGCAACGCTGGAGGTCCTCACACAGCGTGAGGACGTCCAGCGACGCTCTAGCACAGGAAACCTGTGCTAGAACCCAGGAAGTGACCTCTAGTGGCTGTCTAATAGACAGCCACTAGAGGTGGAGTTAACCCTGCAATGTAAATATTGCAGTTTATGAAAAACTGCAATAATTACACTTGCAGGGTTAAGGGTAGTGGGAGTTGGCACCCAGACCACTCCAATGAGCAGAAGTGGTCTGGGTGCCTGGAGTGTCCCTTTAATAGACTGGTCAGAGGTAGTGGGAGATTTTTTACCATGTTTCAGGTCCAGACACTATCGAGTATGCTTAACAAACTGTAATTTTTATCATATTTTTTTAATTCTTAATAGTAAATTTTACTATTTTTTGCAGAAATTTCAGAAAACTGCCTAATTTACATTGGTGTGAATCACTTTTCAGTCTGATAAAATGGCGGAAAATTCATGAATCTGTTGCATCAACTAAAAAAATGAATATTTAAAAATGACCAGGGAACAAAAAAAGGAACAGATGAAAAAAAATCCAACAGATTTTATAAACTGTGCCAAAAAGTAGCCAAAGTTTAGGCGTAAAAGTGTCAGCGACTCTTTGATTAATCTCCCGCTAGTGTGCTTGAATTGTATATACGGCGAGAGCTACCTGCCGCCTATCCTTGGCCAAATATAACTCCTACTGTCTGCAATACCATCATAAAGGGTAATGTGGTTCTATAACCAGCAATACCTGCGTTAGGCTAAAATGTGTGCTGGTAGAAGAGTTCTGTTTGAGATTCCATATTTGTCCTCTGGCAGTTTTTTTGTGCTATTTAACCAGTGTCAGGTTTGTTTGCCAGCAATCATCACTGTTAGTTTAACGCAGCTTTTATATTTACAGAGCAGTGTTCCTCTTCATCATATGGCGAATGACAAACACAAAAAAAAAATTAAAAAAAAATTCATATACAAAAATCACTTTGTCAGAATATCCTCTATTTTTGTTTGCACCTTGCTTTTCAGGCAATTGAAGAGTGCGCAGCGCAAAGCACGGGCACGCACAAACATTTACTGCGCTGATCTAATCTACCTCCAGCACGGGATCTGGGCATCCGGAAAATATTATTTCATTTTTTTTTAAATTCTTTATTTTTGTGTGCAAATCTTAATAAACAGCTTGCTTAGCCACAATAGCCGCAGCAAGAACATTGGATACATATGGATGTGGCATATCAAAAAAGCACAAATTTTTCAATAAAACATGCTGTATCAGGTGTACTATTGTACAGTGTTGTATGGTTTTCAGTCTGCCTAGGTGTGATAGGTGGTTGTGTAGGCTTCTGAGTTCCTAGGCTGGGAACTGTGTGAGAGAGTTAAATCACAGTTACCTTCCGGGGGTGGAGTGAGAGGGTGTGGGTTGTGTGCACGATGAGTATTGTGATTAGGACACCTGATTCCTCCCCGGAATTTGAGTGTTACAGGGGTAAATTTGTAACGTGTTTACAATGAGTCGTGGGGGTATTGGCATAGGGGGCGAGGATAAGGCCCAACTTACGTGTTGTGTCAACCTATGCATGCAGGCTTTCGGCTCCTGACCAAGGGGGCCGCGGGGGGGGGGGGGGGTGTAATTTGCCACTTACTGTGGTCTCTATTCTGCCGTCTAACCGGCATGTTCGTGTTGCACCGGAGTCTTACGGAGCCCGGGTTGGTAGGCGTATGTTGCATGTGGGGTTAGCGGATAAGGTGTGGTGAGGTGCAATAATAGAGGTAACAAGAGTCCCATCTGTGATCTTCATTCTGGTGTGGCCGATTCTTGCTGGGTCGACATTCTAGGTACGAAAGGTGTTATGGAAGCCGGATCCCACCTCCGTTCCACTTGTGCGGCTGCTGTGTCAGAAAGTCCCAGCGTTTCCTGGAAGGTTGCCGCTTCTGACATTGATGGCAAAGTATATATAGTCCCGTCTTTTGTAGCCGCTAGTGAACCGTTCCCTCCCCAGCGGTAGCTCAGTCCCGCGTTTCGCAGCAGTGTCGTAACTGGAGTATATGTTTTGCAGTACAGCAGTGTGGACCTTGACAAACCCTGATAGGTCAGGGACGAGTTTTCGAAGGTGAGTGGCGTTTTACCTTTCAGCCCTGTCAGTATCTGCATCTTGTCAGGTAGGGAACTGCAGCGTAGGATGACATCTCTCCCTGTGATGATTCGGTGAGGTGCAGGGTTTGGGAGGCGGTAAACGCTTTCTATTGTCATCTTTTTGGCCACTGTGTGTGACAGGATTGTGGCTAGCAGCCTTCTGGTATAATGGGGCAGTTCCTCTGCTGTAATCTGTGCGGGGATACCCCTGATTTTAATGTGGGTCCGCCTCTGTCGGTCCTCCAAAGTGGAGAGCCTAATTGTTGTCGCTTGTTGCTGCGCTTATAGCATTTTTATGGAATCAGCCATCGCATGGAGCTGGGTCTGTACCTCAGTTAAAGCTGTTTCATTGTGCCTTACCCTCTCCGACACTGCCCTGACTTCCTTTTTAAGTATGGCAGAGTCGGCCGCCAGCATTTTGTGGATTTCGGCGAGCATCAGTTTTAAATCCTTTTTGGTGGTCGGTGCAGCGTCGTCGGCGGCATCGGAGGAATCAGTCACGGGTGTTGGTGAGCGTTGCGGGCTCTCGGGCTCCTGGTATTGGAGCAGTTGATTCTGCCCCGTGTCTGGATGTTCGACGGGGATGGGCCTTGGTTGCGCCGGCCGCTGGAGCATAGCTCCTATATCTCTGCCCTCCACTACGGTGTGCGGTTTCTGGGAGCGCCTGCCCATGCTCGGAGTGTAAGTCGGCGAAGCAGGTGAGGCTAGGCTGTGGGGTGTCGCAGCGCTGGTAGTTGCGATGCCTCCCAGGAAACTCCCGAGGTCTTGCAACGTGTGGTAGGCCCCAGTTTTATATTTCCGTTGTGCCGTCTTCGGTGGTTGAAAGAAAGGCATCTATCGGTTCGCCCTGCCTGTCTGGCACCGGTTGTGCTATTTTGGTATTTGGATTGGGCTCGGTTCGGTTGATATCCGCTGGATTATGTTTTGTTTTTTGGGAGCTTAGAGAAATGGCGTCTGTTCAGATTGCTTGGTAAGCCCCGCCCCCCCGGAAAATATTTTTTTATTTTATTAGCACTTAAGTATATTTCCTAAACATTGTCCTTAAATGATGTATAGATGACATTGTTTGCAGACTAAAATTAAACTCTGTAACGTCATGATCCTGCAAATACTATAGGAAAACAAACTTGAATTCCTGACACTATATATTCGTGAGTTTTACTTGCCTTTCTTACCTCTCTGCGCTGGTCTTGCTGAAGCCGCTCACAAATAGATGATTTCAGCCTATCCAATACTTCCCCATGACGAAGCATTTGGAAGCTATTGCGCATGCACAGCAATTGAACACCATTTAATTGAGAAATGAGTCTGACTTGGTTGTCACAGGGGAACTGCCTATAGTGACTGTCAGCAAGACTGCAAATAGAGGGGTGTTAATCCTACAATGGAAACATTGCTGTTTCTACAAAATATTGTAGGGTTAAATTGCCACTGCATACAGACCGCTTCATTGAGGTGTGGTAGTCTGGATGCCTCTAGTGGTCCTTTAAAGATAGGATTCCAGAGGGCATGATTACACACTGTCTAATTACACAGATTCAACTGCAGTTGGCACTGTGATAGTTTGAAAGCGGTCATCCCAGTGGTTCCCAAACGTTTTAGGTTCAAGGCACCCTTAATATTTCAATATTTCGCCAAGGCAACCCAAGTCACAACAATTTTCTAGGTTGTATATTTGTACAGCGCTGCGGCATATACTGGGCCCCTAATCTTGAGTGGCACTGGTAGACTATTTAAAGAAAGAATCAAGGCACAATAAGCACTACATTATGTTGCAGTGGTTATGGTGCCAGTAGTGCCATAGTGCCCTCCTAGGGTAAGTAGTCAAACTGTTTAAGAACAGTTTGACAAATTACCTGGGGTTTGCCGGGATAGGGTTTGTAGTGTGTGAGGGGTGCAATATGTGTGTACAGGGGCGCAGTGTGCGTTTGTGTGTGTGTGTACAGGGGTGCAGTGTGCGTGTGCGAGGGATGCAGTGTGTGTACAGGGGTGCATTGTGTTTGTGAAGGATGTAGTTTGTGTGTGTATGTGGGGCAGTTTGTGCATAAGGGGTACAGAGCGTGGGGGGCAGGTTGTGTGAGGGGTACAGTGTATGTGAGGGATACAGTCTGTGTGTGGGGGTAATTGTGTGTATGTGTATATTTTTTTTAAATAGAAATGTCCATTTCCTGTACTCCCTGGTGGTCCGTGGGGAAGCCCTGGTGGTCCCAGCGGTTAGGTGAACTCTAGCAGCCTCAGGTTCGGAGCAGAAACGCTCTGAGCTCGCGAGAGGAGAACCCGGCGGAGCTGCAGGTTGGAGCTCCACGGGTCCTTTCTGCCTAAGTCATCATAGCACCGGGAAAATAGCTTGCGGCTCCCCTGTGTGCCCGGCACACAGTTTGGGAACCGCTGCTCTAACCAATCAGAACCGCATTGAGTTTAATGCAGACCTATATTAGATTAATGACCCCCCTTTATTTTCTATTAATTTAAAGAGGCACTATAGTCACCAGAACAACTACAGCTTAATGTAGTGGTTCTGGTGTCTATAGTATGTCCCTGCAGGCTTTTTAATGTAAGCACTGCCTTTTCAGAGAAAAGGCAGTGTTTACATTACAGCCTTGGGACACCTCCAGTGGCAGTCACTCAGACGGCCACTAGAGGTGCTTCTTATCTCAATGCGGCACAATGTGCAGCACTGACGTTCAGTGTCTCCACGTTCTGCATGGAGACGCTGAACATTCCTTATAGTGATGCAGTGATTCAATGCATGTCTATGAGGAAATGCAGATTGGCGCAGTGCATTATGCGCTATAGTCTCCCAATGGTTTCCTATGGGAAAGCATTAGATTGGCTGAGATTATCAAATTTGTTGATCTCAGTCAAGGAGGGTGAGCAGGGACGGGGCCAGCTCTAAAGAGACCTGTGCAGTGTTGGGAAAAAGGTGAGTAAAAGGACTGTCAGGGACCCAAATGTCAATTTTTAAACTATAGTGTCAGGAATACGTTTGTATTCCTGACACTATGGTGTTCCTTTAATAACACTGCGTTAATGATGTCTAACCACACAGCAGACAGTTGACGATCTTGCTTCTTAGCTCAGCATCATGGGTAATGTAGTCTGCATACATCTGCAATGCTACGGCCTCCGTGCCAATGAGAGAGCCTCGCAAGGCCAAGTTATGCTCAGATACCCCAAATTTCAGGATCTGGGAACAGCGAATAAAATGCCTTGTGGTATTTGATTTTTTTTTTTTTTAATAAACCTGTTGCTAGGAAATACACGCATGTAATATATCAAATATTTGACACAAGGATGACAGCATTGTTTTGGCATCCACAAACTTGTGGAATGTGTCTTTATAGGCATGTGTTCTATTACTGCTTTTGTCAGATGAGTTTTTTTCTTTATTTCCCAAAGAGAGAAATATTTTGGCCGCCTTTCGTTCCCTTCAGAACCTGCCTCCCTTTAACTGGTGTGCAGTTTATAGCGTTGGAGCGTGAAAAGGCTTCTTAACCTTGCTTTTTTTTTGTATTCCGCCTTGTTGCTTAGAGACGAATAATAACCCATAATAACTGTGTAATAACTATGGAGACAGCCAGCCAATTGTTCAGATGTTGTCGTTTTCAGTATAAAAATGGAGAAAGCTCTATATTTCTGTCCTTTGTAATTTCTGTTCTCAAAAGCATTATAATTCACATACTGTGTGTCTCTTCACGTCTGACTCCCCGAACGTGATAAAAATATAGACGTGTTTACCGTCTTGTTGGTAAAGAGCAGTCGCAAGCTTTCGCTGATAACAACCACCGGCAGTTTGTTGAGGCTACAAATTACCACCAGTTTTACAACTGTGTAAAATATATTTTTAGCCAATTATTAGCCATTTGCCAGTAAAAGCTAAAGATGCCAACTTCTTGCGTGCCAGCGGTTTTCTCATCAAACCAACTGGCGTGTGGCAAGCCAATGTGTTCTCGTGGCAAGTTACACCATTGCACTGAATCACTGGAACATCCAAGTGTTACTGACGGACCCCTATGACGCGGGCATACATCACCACAAAATCCATGGAAGAGCTCATGTTTTCTTTTAAATAATGCAAACTCTGTGTATACCCGATGCCATTATTATTATTTATATAGCGCCAACAAATTCCGCAGCGCTTTACAGTGGTAAAATAAACAGACCGACTATAGTCACCTAGACCACTTTATCTCAATGAAGTGGTCTGGGTGCAGTGCCCCTGTCCTCTTAAAACATTGTAGTTGTTGAAAAACTGCAATGTTTACATTGCAGGGTTAAAGGAACGCTCCGGTCACCATAACAACTTAATTGAAATTAAGTTGGTATAGTGATATGAGGTCCCTGATCGCTTTTTTTTTTTTTTTTTTTTTTTTACTTGAAAAGGTTAAACCGTTTGAGAACTGTTTAATTCCAAAGGTTGTCTCGAGCACCAAATATCCAGTTTCCCCAAGTGGCATTTGGCTTACGAAATTGGGTTTCAGGAAGCGCAGAGTACTGCCGGGCATGGGCAACTATTAATGATTAATAATTATGTATTGGTTTTGATAAATACCCCTCTGTCTCATTAGTGATTTTATTACCTATTGGCTAGGTTTAGGACTCCCCTAATAGGTTTAACTTTGACGTGGCAGGTAGCCTGACACTTAAATGGCCACTGGAGTGATACTAAAAAAAACTAGTTATTTAAATATCCATTGGGATTTGGAATAGTGAGCAAGTAACTTTTTCTTTGGTTTTATGGTCAGCTGATGTTCTAAGCCATTCATTAGCTCCACATACATAAAAAAGGTACGTAGCTTTTTTGTGAAGGAGGAGCTTCTAATTGGCTAACTAATTGGCCGAAGAATACAATAGTGGTTATGGTGCCAAGAGGGACCTGGTGGACCCTATTTGTCAGTAGTCAAGCTTTTCTAGAATGGTTTCACTTCTTATCTGTGATCCACCAGGTACCAGTCCCTGCCTCTTCACAGCCAGGAGAACCAAAATCTCCTCCCTAGCCCTTCACCGCCAAAGTTGTTTCATTGCTGAGAGCTCTGCAGTGGAGGGAGAGAGTGGCGCCCAGCAGATCCCCGGTAAGTAGTGACTACTATACATTGGGGGGCACCATTACTACTGGCACCATAACCACTACAACACTCTGATCCATTACTCTAAGCTTGCCTAATCACAAAACAAATCCACCAGGTCCTGCTGCGAAAATTGCCCTGGGGCCCCCCTCCCATGTGTCATATTCCCCTCTCTCCCCCCGCCCCCCCGGTGTCTTATTCCCGCGCTCAGGCCCGCCCATGTGTCTCATTCCCTCGACCCAATGCCCCTCCATGTGTCTAATATTCCCTCACCCCACAGCCCCTCCATGTGTCCCATTCCCTCTCCCCCTCAGCACCTCCATGTGTCCCATACCCTCCTACCCCCAACCCCTCCACATGTCCCATTCCCTCTCCCCCCACAGCCCCTCCATGTTTCCCATAACCTCCTCCCTCCCTTCCATGTGTCCCATTTTTTTCCTCTCTCCTCCTCACTTCCACGTGTACCATATCCTCTGACTATCCCCCTCCCCTCCATGTGTCCCACATCTCCCTCTCTTCCACCTTCCCTCCAGGTGACCCATTATTTCCTCTCACCCCCTCCCCTCCCTGTGTCCCATATCCTCCCTCTCGCCTCCTCCCATGCTGTACCGGCTCGCCGTGGATCCAGGTCTTACAGGAAGTGCTCTCACAGTGAGCACTTCCTGTCAGACCGCTCGGCCACGCTACACACAGGCAGGAGGGGAGCAGCACAGCACAGCTCTCCCCTCCTGCCAGACACCCGGGAACAGCGGACCTGGGCTTTTCCGGCTGTGCACCGGCCCATAAGCGAAGATTGTCACTGTTCTGCAAAATATATGTACATGTAAATATTATGTATATATTTTGCAGTAAAGTCGTAGGCTAATATTCGCGCCCTTGGTTCGTCTGAGTCATTTGGCCGAACCGATACACCACATGGGCAAAATTCGGTCTGATCCAACAATTTTATTTCTTTCTTACAAACCTGTTTGCCTGTACCGAATATGCCTCTCATCGCATTCACGTGGCCTGGGAGGGCCGGATCGGCAGCAGGGGGACTCCCTGGGATGCCAGGCAAGTCCCCCCCACCGTGATTGTCTGCTGGGGATCGCCTGCGACCAGGTAAGTGCATAGGACGGCGGGGACGAGCTATG